>NC_091362.1:13129678-13281576 GCF_038502225.1 Cherax quadricarinatus | reverse complement strand
CTGTCTCATCCGCCTCAAAGGGGACATTACGCAGTTTAATCCATGTATAATGTCTGGATACATCGATCATCCTCACACGCACAGCTGGTGTTGCATCAAGACTTACGTCCTGAAAACGGTTGACCAACGACTCATAAACCGTTGCTGAGAGCAGTTTCACAAAAAATCTACGTGCTCCGTTCAATGCTACGCCGTACAACTCTCCATCCTGAATTACATACGTGTCTCTGATGATTTTAGGTAGTAATACCTGGGCTGAAGCTGGCGTTATTGCCCCACTGAGAAGTTCAACACCGACAGTGTTAATCCTGCGTCTATAACTGCACGCCATGTTGACTAATGGTAGTTCTCCTGGTCTGACGACAGAGGCGCGACAAGCACCACCTCACACTACTGCTGTCAGGGAACTGAAGTGCGTTTGCGCAGGAGGTCTGCACGGCCCAAGAGCGATGCAGACAATGATTAAGTTAGTTTAGTTTAATATCTTTATTATGCACCCCATACCCATCCTGTGGGCGGTAGTCAAAAGATTACAGATGTACATAATGGGTCCAGGGACTGGACCTCAAAGTTTTGATAGATGAGCAAGTTACAAAGGTAATGAACTCACAATTTACAAATGTAATGAAGTCACAATTTACAAATGTAATGAACTCCAGGTAGGTCTGGTCACAGTCAAGACAAATGTGTTAAAGCAGTGTTGGATTTGACCTTCGAGTGGGTGGGGGGGGTCCAGCACGGCGGATACGGGGACAATATGGCGATGTATCACTGGTTATTATTATTTTCAAGGGGGAAGCGCTAAACCCATAGGATTATACAGTGCCTGTGGGGGGAGGTGGAAATTATTCAGGCGTAATTCAGGGAACTGGAGCACAGATCGAATTCCCTAGATCAAGAGCCCCTCACCAGTGTCAAGGAACCTCCCCTTGAGATGATCACTGGTAGTACAACTGAGTAGGATTAATCTGGCGTCATCGAGGCCGAAAATGGGTTTATCGGCTGACATCAAGGATCAGAAGTTTATTTAGCGTCCTGCGAAGTGGTAAATGAATTTATAACTCGTGAAACAGCTCCAATATGAAAATGAGAGGACACCAAATCTGTGAAGCCCACATCACATGTAATGTTTGCTTACCCTTAATTAGTAGTATATATTGCCTTGGCCAGTGCATATATTCTGATCAGGATGCATTAGGATGTAGCCACAATAACTGTGGTAAGCTAATGTCTATAATTTGGTAATTGTAATTATTATGATATTATTAAAGTGATGAGAAATTTTACCCAGTTTATGTTTACTAGTATTCCAATTAATCATTTCTGTAGATCAAGTCTTTAAAAATTACACAGTCCACTATCTTATAATTTACCAACATTATTGGTATTAATTTTTTTACACTAATATTTTATAGGCCTGACTTGGCTTGTGTGTGGGGAAAGTGTGTGTGTGGGTCTGGAAGGAGAGTCATGGTGCAGCCTAGTGTCTCTAAAATCCCACCTGGCTCTGAGGTACAACTAACATTATTAATTTCAGTAAGCTGTTGCTTTGTCGTGCCCCCCTTAAATTATGTGGATGAGATATTTCAGGAATGTGAACCTTATCCCCACAATTTCCCACAATTACTACTACTGCTACTACTACTGTTACTACTACTACTAACTACTGCTAGTAACTACTGGTACTGCTACTGCTATTACTACTACTATTACTGCTACTGCAGTTACTAGAACCACTGCTACTACAGTCAGTGGTCAGGCTTCAAACACCTTTTACTGTATACCAATAAAGGAATGGAATAATCTACCTGCACATGTCAAAGCCTGTCATGGCATGAACCAGTTCAAGAAAAGAGCTAAAATGTACCTAATAAATATTACCCCTAGTATATCTCCTTTCAATATTACTTTTCACATAGTTAAGATACTTACCTATTTTTGACTTTTAAATATAATTAATACTTATCGCAAGAAACCCAATGGAAATAAGTCACTCTGACTTTTTCGGGTTATCCTAGGTAATCTACACATATGCTGCTGTGTATGATAATCTATGTAACTGTATTTGTGTATACCTGGATAAACTTACTGAGCGAGTGCAAGGACTGGGGCAGCGAGAAATACACAAGTTGCTCCTCACAGAACGTTTTTTATGTCGCTTCAAGACATTCATAGAAAATGAAGATGTCTGCACTTGCACAGAGAAGCCTGCAAAAACATTACACACAATTTTAAATCTAAATTTATTTAGGTACAAGTTCACATAAGTATAATTATCATACATAGTAATATATGTGTAGATTACCTAGGATAACCCAAAATGTCAGTGACTTATTTCTATTCTAAAAAGTGAGATAAGATTTTGTTCGATTTTTTAACACCGGAGGGTTAGCCACCCAAAATATAATTAATAATGATTATAATTTAGCCATAATTTTTAAAGTGGTGGATGGGTAAGCCAGTGGAAGGCCTCGGTCAGATGACCAAAAGCTCCAGCTGCAGGTCATCATGTGACAAACGTACCTAACCTAACCTAACCTAACTGCATCATGGAGAACTGTCTGTCTTATTTCCACTGTGGTCCTTCAATTTTGTTGCCCAGGATGCGACCCACACCAATCGACTAACACCCAGGTACCTACCTACTTGCTAGATGAACGAGGACAGCAGGTGTAAGGAAACACGCCCGATGTTTCCACCCGGCCGGAGATCGAACCACGGACACTCAGTGTAAGAGTCGAGAGTGTTGCCAACCACGTGTATAAAGTACTTTGTAGAAAGCATATTGTTATGTAGTACATATATACAAGCATATTCACAGTAGAAATTGTCACATACACTAAAAGACGCTGCAGACGATGCAACATCCTCTCAATGAAAAGCAGGGGCGCCACTAGCACGATAAAAGACAACACAGTAAGTGTCAGGGACCCAAGACTGTTCAACTGCCTCCCAGCATACATAACGGGGATTACCAATAGACCCCTGACTGTCTTCAAGAAGGCACTGGACAGGCACCTCAAGTCAGTACCTGACCAGCCGGGCTGTGGTTCGTACGTCAGTTTGCGTGCGGCCAACAATAGCAGCCTGGTTGATCAGGCCTGATCCACCATGAGGCCTGGTTACAGACCGGGCCGCGGGGGCGTTGACTCCCGAAAACCCTCTCCAGGTATACACAAAACATATTTATACAAGCATATAAACATTACAGATACACAAACACATACACACAGCACCTATATACACACGGGAAGTGGAATAGTCTGGAAAGTGATGTAGTGGAAGCGACCAGTGAAGCGGCGGGGCCAGGAGCTGCAACTACATTTAGGTGAGTACACACACGAACAGGAAATGGAACAATCTGGAGAGTGAAGTTGTAGAAAAGTGAGCCATACATAGCTTTAAGAAGAAGTATGATAAGACTCTTGAAGCCAGTTGACGTAGTAGTGACCAGAGAGGATGCAGGTCCACGAGGTGCGAAACATCGACCCCCCGGCAACCATATACAGGTGAGCACATATAGGCAAGAGTACACATACACAGAGGCGGTTGGCCCAGATAATATCTCTCCTTGGGTCCTGGGAGAGGGAGCAGAGGCACTGTGTGTGTGCTACTAACAACAATCCTCAATAATCTATCGAAACAGGGCAACTGCCTAAGGTGTGGAAGAGCAAATGTAGTCCCGATTTTTAAGAGAGGAGACAGACAGGCTGCACTAAATTACAGACCAGTGTCACTGACATGTATGTAAAGCGATGGAGAAGATTATCAGGAAAAAAAGAGTGGAATACCTAGAAAGGAATGGACTAATACATGACAACTAGCACGGCTTCAGGGAAGGGAAATCATACTTCACAAACCTACTGGAGTTCTACGACAAGGTAACAGAAGTAAGACAGGAGAAAGAGGGAAGGGTAGACTGCATCTTCTTGGACTGTAAGAAGGCTTTCGACACAGTACCACACAAGAGACTGTTTGAAAAGCTACAGGAACAGGTGGAAATAGGAGGGAAACTACTGCAATGGATCAGTGAATACCTGACAGGAAGGAAACGCTTGTCGGTATGAGACAAGGTGTCAGAGTGGGTGCATGTACCGAGTGGGGTTCCGTAAGGGTCAGTCTTGGGTCCGGTGCTGTTTCTTGTATATGTGAATGACATGGCGGAAGGGATAGAGTCAGAGGTGTCCCTTTTGGCTAACGATGTGAAAATAATGAGGAGAATACAAGCGGCGAGGATCAGGTAAACCTACAAGGGGATCTGGACAGGCTGCATGCCTGGTCTGACAAATGGCTTCTGGAGTTTAACCCCCAGCAAGTGCAAAGCTATGAAGCTTGGGGAAGGACAAAGGAGACCGCAGATGGAGTACAGCCTAAGAGGTCAGAGGCTGAAAAACTCACTTAAGGAAAAGAATCTTGGGGTGAGCAACATACCGAGCACATCTCCTGAGGCGCACACCAACCAAATACCGACTGCAGCATGTGGGCGCCTGGCAAACCTCAGCTTAGCGTTTCGACATCTAAGGAGTCTTTCACGACACTGTACGCCTTGTACGTCAGGCCCATATTGGATTATGCGCCACTAGTTTGGAACCCCACACCTGGCCAAACACGTCAACAAATTTGAGAAATTGCAAAGGTTTGCAACAAGACTAGTCCCAGAGCTGAGGGGTTTGTCTTGCACGGAGAGGTTAAAGGGACTCAACCTGACAACACTGGAAGACAGGAGGGATAGGGGGGGGGGACATGATAACAACCTATAAAATACTGAGAGGAATTGATAAGATGGATAGGGACAGAATGTTTCAGAGATGGGGTGCAGCAACAAGGGGTCACAACTGGAAGATGAAAACTCAGATGAATCACAGGGATGCTAGAAAGTATTTCTTCAGTAACAGAGATGTCAGGAAGTGGAACAATTTGGAGAGTGATATAGTGGAAGCAGGATGCATACATAGCTTTAAGAAGAGATACGATAAAGCTTATGGAGCAGGGAGAGAGTGATTCCAGTAGCGACCAGCAAAGAGGGGGGCCAGGAGCTATGAATCAACCCCATACAACCACAGTTAGGTGAGTACACACACATAAATGTCACACAGACAACTGTTATTCTTCATGGTACGCTGCCCAAACAAAAAACAATGAAAACCAGTCTACAAATTTCAGAAGAGATTGAGAGTGAGTCTGAACGTAGATCCAAGACAACATGCAAACCAAGAGGAATTATCCGACACTGGAGATGCTTCAAGTGACGGAGCAAATTCCCTGGAAGTCAGGCAGCCCAGTGCAAGTACAGTTACTTTGTACCCTGACTTTGCCTTACACAAATAACCCTCTCACAGGAGAATGAAACCTAATGGTCCAAGCCGGACCGAAACGTCGTCATAAGTGTCATTCACCTATGTACGGGTTATTTGTGTATTGTTCCAGTCACATTATTATGCCTTTTTATTCTATCCGACTTTGCTTATTGTAAAAATCTCATAATCACTTATATTAGTGTAAATTCAATGTACTTTGGAAAAATATAATAAAATACATGTATATAATTCCAAACTACATATTAGGTATACTGTAATATTTTTGCAAATTAATTCGTGTCTGCCTAAATTATAACTCGTCACTACATTTAACTATATATATGTAAATAGTTCATTACAATTAATTTGTTTAGTTATCAGATTTTTTAGGGTCCAGTGACTGGACCCACTGTGCGCCTCTGTAATGTTGAGGTACAGTCCCTGGACCCATTATGCGCCTCTAAAGTTTTGACTACCGCCCACAGGATATGTTAGGGGTGCATATTAGAGATATTAAACTGACTTTTTAGATTGTCCTGGGTTATTTACACATATGTTCCCATGTAAGACAATCATAATCACCAAAACTTGTTTAATTGTAATTATGTGTAACTGTGACTAATTAAAGTAATTAACAACCCGTGATCATAATATCTTTCCGAAAATAGCTATGTCAAGGTTAGGAACCAAAGGGACATATACGCACCGTGAGGTGTACATCTTTCGGTGTAGAGACTCTAGAGTGACAGTTGACTTTATAGCCTAAAATAAAAACAATAATATTCCTGACTGTTGGTGATCAGATGACATTTAGCCTTAATAATCCTCGTGTAAATAACAACCTACTTAATAATCACCTTGTAAATATATAGAATATTACATACACAGGTATAGTATGGCCTGTGAACCTGGTTGTAATGGGATTTAGAGAGGAACAAAAAAACTCAACAACAGTATATGACTTGTGTTTTTCTTTACTTGAACAAATTGCCAGTATTTACAAGTTTGTATAATATATAGAGAGGTGGAATATTGCGTGTACAACACGGTGATAAATGGCAAAAACAGAAGCCAGAGAGTGCACCGTGCTCAACCAACGGGTGGGTGGGTGAGCAAGGTCACTGTGAGGGTGAAGTCTATAACAAGAGCACTGTGGGAGGACTTCTGGTGCATCCGATAACCTGTTTATCTAAGATGAATTGGGATGCGTAATAAGTGGCTGATCTGAAAGTTTCTTAATTCTGATGGATTGTAATTTGTGCACGGATTAGTGCAGCTTCCAAATACCGGGGATGCGTTCAACCTATTTCTTATAAGACCAACAAAACACGAGTCAGGTGCCCGGAAGCAGCCCTAATCCATACACAAAATAAGAGTCTAACAAAAGCAAGGAGGTCCAGTTTATCCCAGCCTGGAGGATAACTCATTTTACAAAACAGGTCATCTGAAGGAGAGGTAGGCCTCCTGCAATGCTCCTCCTGCAACGTGACTTCACTGACCTGGTCACCCTCCTATTTGAGGTTTACCTGTCAGAGGGAGAGATCAGAGGGAGGTCAAACACACACTGGTTCGTGACTCCAGTGGTTTTATACACTTGTATTTTGATGTTGCATTTCCAGGTGACTCCTGACTGCGCTTGTATAAATTTGCTTGTTGTATATCCCCGTGTATTAACTGAAGAAGTCTGTTCTCCAGGCGAAATCTCTCAGTAAATTTCCTCTGCATTAATGTCTATTCCCCAGTTATCGGTTTTGCCATTTGTTTCTGTACGATGGCACGCTCAATACACATATCAGAGTCAAAGGGATTTTCGACAATTTCTTCTAACATAAAAGTAGAGTAGAGTAGAGTAGAGTAGAGTAGAGTAGAGTAGAGTAGAGTAGAGTAGAGTAGAGTAGAGTAGAGTAGAGAAGAGAAGAGTAGTGTAGAGGATTAGCTTAGAGTCGAGAACAAACACCGCAGTGAGAGAACCGATAACTAGACCTCACCACACAGAACTAAGAGGGTATACATGAGTACGGACATAAGTATTGGTACATAAACAAACACAAGGACAATAATAAGCAGGTGATAAACATACACATATACATGAACAAAGACACTCACAGGTACATAGAGTCAACAATACACCGTAGAAACACAAGTACATACACAAGTTCGAACACATACCATCACGTAGAATAAACACAATGACACAAACCCGCCCATAATGCTATTGTTATAAACACGAATTGTGTTGGCGATGCATGACACTATTTTTGCTGTGACTGCGTCAGATAGGACTGGCGTGAGGGAGAAACTGCAACATGAACGATGATACAGGGCAATTTTTTTCCCTCTTTTACCCTGCAGGTCATCCTGTGATCGGCAGGGTCGAAAAAAAGAATTAGAGGGAGTCCAAAGGTAGAGATCTTTGTTGATATTATTGTGTGTACTATAGTTAATTTTTTTTTGTTATTATGGTAATTTCATGTGTTAAAGACATCATTTGCTTTTAATTATGTACTTGTTGCACTTTGAGGATGGTGGTTAGGTTACGTAAAATTGGTCAGGAAACGGGACAAGTATTTCCTGAGGCGGGACTGTCATGTGATGACCCGCCACTGAAACTTGGGTCATCTGACCGGGGCCTTCCACTGGCTTACCCCTCCACCGTGTCAGAATTCAAGGATAATGTTATTAGCACTAAGTCCTTGTATCGTTATATAAATTCGTCTCATAATGTAGTGGGTAATTTCAGTGGTTGATGCAAGATGAAAATGCAGTCTCAGGTTATCACATATCTAAGCAATAAGAATTAAAAGACTAACCATTTCATGCACTGTGCAGTTTATCTGTATATGTCAACAAAAAGTTCGATTTTAGATAGTACATGTCATACAGACTGGTGCTAGCAGCACTGTTAGGTTTCCACCACTGGTAGACTGGTGCTAGCAGCACTGTTAGGTTTCCACCACTGGTAGACTGGTGCTAGCAGCACTGTTAGGTTTCCACCACTGGTAGACTGGTGCTAGCAGCACTGTTAGGTTTCCACCACTGGTAGACTGGTGCTAGCAGCACTGTTAGGTTTCCACCACTGGTAGACTGGTGCTAGCAGCACTGTTAGGTTTCCACCACTGGTAGACTGGTGCTAGCAGCACTGTTAGGTTTCCACCACTGGTAGACTGATGCTAGCAGCACTGTTAGGTTTCCACCACCGGTAGACTGGTGCTAGCGGCACTGTTAGGTTTCCACCACTGGTAGACTGGTGCTAGCAGCACTGTTAGGTTTCCACCACTGGTAGACTGGTGCTAGCAGCACTGTTAGGTTTCCACCACTGGTAGACTGGTGCTAGCAGCACTGTTAGGTTTCCACCACTGGTAGACTGGTGCTAGCAGCACTGTTAGGTTTCCACCACTGGTAGACTGGTGCTAGCAGCACTGTTAGGTTTCCACCACTGGTAGACTGGTGCTAGCAGCACTGTTAGGTTTCCACCACTGGTAGACTGGTGCTAGCAGCACTGTTAGGTTTCCACCACTGGTAGACTGGTGCTAGCAGCACTGTTAGGTTTCCACCACTGGTAGACTGGTGCTAGCAGCACTGTTAGGTTTCCACCACTGGTAGACTGGTGCTAGCAGCACTGTTAGGTTTCCACCACTGGTAGACTGGTGCTAGCAGCACTGTTAGGTTTCCACCACTGGTAGACTGGTGCTAGCAGCACTGTTAGGTTTCCACCACTGGTAGACTGGTGCTAGCAGCACTGTTAGGTTTCCACCACTGGTAGACTGGTGCTAGCAGCACTGTTAGGTTTCCACCACTGGTAGACTGGTGCTAGCAGCACTGTTAGGTTTCCACCACTGGTAGACTGGTGCTAGCAGCACTGTTAGGTTTCCACCACTGGTAGACTGGTGCTAGCAGCACTGTTAGGTTTCCACCACTGGTAGACTGGTGCTAGCAGCACTGTTAGGTTTCCACCACTGGTAGACTGGTGCTAGCAGCACTGTTAGGTTTCCACCACTGGTAGACTGGTGCTAGCAGCACTGTTAGGTTTCCACCACTGGTAGACTGGTGCTAGCAGCACTGTTAGGTTTCCACCACTGGTAGACTGGTGCTAGCAGCACTGTTAGGTTTCCACCACTGGTAGACTGGTGCTAGCAGCACTGTTAGGTTTCCACCACTGGTAGACTGGTGCTAGCAGCACTGTTAGGTTTCCACCACTGGTAGACTGGTGCTAGCAGCACTGTTAGGTTTCCACCACTGGTAGACTGGTGCTAGCAGCACTGTTAGGTTTCCACCACTGGTAGACTGGTGCTAGCAGCACTGTTAGGTTTCCACCACTGGTAGACTGGTGCTAGCAGCACTGTTAGGTTTCCACCACTGGTAGACTGGTGCTAGCAGCACTGTTAGGTTTCCACCACTGGTAGACTGGTGCTAGCAGCACTGTTAGCTTTCCACCACTGGTAGACTGGTGCTAGCAGCACTGTTAGGTTTCCACCACTGGTAGACTGGTGCTAGCAGCACTGTTAGGTTTCCACCACTGGTAGACTGGTGCTAGCAGCACTGTTAGGTTTCCACCACTGGTAGACTGGTGCTAGCAGCACTGTTAGGTTTCCACCACTGGTAGACTGGTGCTAGCAGCACTGTTAGGTTTCCACCACTGGTAGACTGGTGCTAGCAGCACTGTTAGGTTTCCACCACTGGTAGACTGGTGCTAGCAGCACTGTTAGGTTTCCACCACTGGTAGACTGGTGCTAGCAGCACTGTTAGGTTTCCACCACTGGTAGACTGGTGCTAGCAGCACTGTTAGGTTTCCACCACTGGTAGACTGGTGCTAGCAGCACTGTTAGGTTTCCACCACTGGTAGACTGGTGCTAGCAGCACTGTTAGGTTTCCACCACTGGTAGACTGGTGCTAGCAGCACTGTTAGGTTTCCACCACTGGTAGACTGGTGCTAGCAGCACTGTTAGGTTTCCACCACTGGTAGACTGGTGCTAGCAGCACTGTTAGGTTTCCACCACTGGTAGACTGGTGCTAGCAGCACTGTTAGGTTTCCACCACTGGTAGACTGGTGCTAGCAGCACTGTTAGGTTTCCACCACTGGTAGACTGGTGCTAGCAGCACTGTTAGGTTTCCACCACTGGTAGACTGGTGCTAGCAGCACTGTTAGGTTTCCACCACTGGTAGACTGGTGCTAGCAGCACTGTTAGGATTCCACAACTGCACTGTTAGGTTTCCACCACTGGTAGACTGGTGCTAGCAGCACTGTTAGGTTTCCACCACTGGTAGACTGGTGCTAGCAGCACTGTTAGGCTTCCACCACTGGTAGACTGGTGCTAGCAGCACTGTTAGGTTTCCACCACTGGTAGACTGGTGCTAGCAGCACTGTTAGGCTTCCACCACTGGTAGACTGGTGCTAGCAGCACTGTTAGGTTTCCACCACTGGTAGACTGGTGCTAGCAGCACTGTTAGGTTTCCACCACTGGTAGACTGGTGCTAGCAGCACTGTTAGGTTTCCACCACTGGTAGACTGGTGCTAGCAGCACTGTTAGGTTTCCACCACTGGTAGACTGGTGCTAGCAGCACTGTTAGGTTTCCACCACTGGTAGACTGGTGCTAGCAGCACTGTTAGGTTTCCACCACTGGTAGACTGGTGCTAGCAGCACTGTTAGGTTTCCACCACTGGTAGACTGGTGCTAGCAGCACTGTTAGGTTTCCACCACTGGTAGACTGGTGCTAGCAGCACTGTTAGGTTTCCACCACTGGTAGACTGGTGCTAGCAGCACTGTTAGGTTTCCACCACTGGTAGACTGGTGCTAGCAGCACTGTTAGGTTTCCACCACTGGTAGACTGGTGCTAGCAGCACTGTTAGGTTTCCACCACTGGTAGACTGGTGCTAGCAGCACTGTTAGGTTTCCACCACTGGTAGACTGGTGCTAGCAGCACTGTTAGGTTTCCACCACTGGTAGACTGGTGCTAGCAGCACTGTTAGGTTTCCACCACTGGTAGACTGGTGCTAGCAGCACTGTTAGGTTTCCACCACTGGTAGACTGGTGCTAGCAGCACTGTTAGGTTTCCACCACTGGTAGACTGGTGCTAGCAGCACTGTTAGGTTTCCACCACTGGTAGACTGGTGCTAGCAGCACTGTTAGGTTTCCACCACTGGTAGACTGGTGCTAGCAGCACTGTTAGGTTTCCACCACTGGTAGACTGGTGCTAGCAGCACTGTTAGGTTTCCACCACTGGTAGACTGGTGCTAGCAGCACTGTTAGGTTTCCACCACTGGTAGACTGGTGCTAGCAGCACTGTTAGGTTTCCACCACTGGTAGACTGGTGCTAGCAGCACTAGGTTTCCACCACTGGTAGACTGGTGCTAGCAGCACTGTTAGGTTTCCACCACTGGTAGACTGGTGCTAGCAGCCCTGTTAGGTTTCCACCACTGGTAGACTGGTGCTAGCAGCACTGTTAGGTTTCCACCACTGGTAGACTGGTGCTAGCAGCACTGTTAGGTTTCCACCACTGGTAGACTGGTGCTAGCAGCCCTGTTAGGTTTCCACCACTGGTAGACTGGTGCTAGCAGCCCTGTTAGGTTTCCACCACTGGTAGACTGGTGCTAGCAGCACTGTTAGGTTTCCACCACTGGTAGACTGGTGCTAGCAGCACTGTTAGGTTTCCACCACTGGTAGACTGGTGCTAGCAGCACTGTTAGGTTTCCACCACTGGTAGACTGGTGCTAGCAGCACTGTTAGGTTTCCACCACTGGTAGACTGGTGCTAGCAGCACTGTTAGGTTTCCACCACTGGTAGACTGGTGCTAGCAGCACTGTTAGGTTTCCACCACTGGTAGACTGGTGCTAGCAGCACTGTTAGGTTTCCACCACTGGTAGACTGGTGCTAGCAGCACTGTTAGGTTTCCACCACTGGTAGACTGGTGCTAGCAGCACTGTTAGGTTTCCACCACTGGTAGACTGGTGCTAGCAGCACTGTTAGGTTTCCACCACTGGTAGACTGGTGCTGCACTGTTAGGTTTCCACCACTGGTGGTGCTAGCAGCACTGTTAGGTTTCCACCACTGGTAGACTGGTGCTAGCAGCACTGTTAGGTTTCCACCACTGGTAGACTGGTGCTAGCAGCACTGTTAGGTTTCCACCACTGGTAGACTGGTGCTAGCAGCACTGTTAGGTTTCCACCACTGGTAGACTGGTGCTAGCAGCACTGTTAGGTTTCCACCACTGGTAGACTGGTGCTAGCAGCACTGTTAGGTTTCCACCACTTCCACCACTGGTAGACTGGTGCTAGCAGCACTGTTAGGTTTCCACCACTGGTAGACTGGTGCTAGCAGCACTGTTAGGTTTCGGTGCACCACTGTTAGGTAGACTGGTGCTAGCAGCACTGTTAGGTTTCCACCACTGGTAGACTGGTGCTAGCAGCACTGTTAGGTTTCCACCACTGGTAGACTGGTGCTAGCAGCACTGTTAGGTTTCCACCACTGGTAGACTGGTGCTAGCAGCACTGTTAGGTTTCCACCACTGGTAGACTGGTGCTAGCAGCACTGTTAGCTTTCCACCACTGGTAGACTGGTGCTAGCAGCACTGTTAGGTTTCCACCACTGGTAGACTGGTGCTAGCAGCACTGTTAGGTTTCCACCACTGGTAGACTGGTGCTAGCAGCACTGTTAGGTTTCCACCACTGGTAGACTGGTGCTAGCAGCACTGTTAGGTTTCCACCACTGGTAGACTGGTGCTAGCAGCACTGTTAGGTTTCCACCACTGGTAGACTGGTGCTAGCAGCACTGTTAGGTTTCCACCACTGGTAGACTGGTGCTAGCAGCACTGTTAGGTTTCCACCACTGGTAGACTGGTGCTAGCAGCACTGTTAGGTTTCCACCACTGGTAGACTGGTGCTAGCAGCACTGTTAGGTTTCCACCACTGGTAGACTGGTGCTAGCAGCACTGTTAGGTTTCCACCACTGGTAGACTGGTGCTAGCAGCACTGTTAGGTTTCCACCACTGGTAGACTGGTGCTAGCAGCACTGTTAGGTTTCCACCACTGGTAGACTGGTGCTAGCAGCACTGTTAGCTTTCCACCACTGGTAGACTGGTGCTAACAGCACTGTTAGGTTTCCACCACTGGTAGACTGGTGCTAGCAGCACTGTTATATTTCCACCACTGGTAGACTGGTGCTAGCAGCACTGTTAGGTTTCCACCACTGCTAGACAGGTGCTAGCAGCACTGTTAGGTTTCCACCAGGGGGGTACTGGTGCTAGCAGCACTGTTAGATTTCCACCACTGGTAGACTGGTGCTAGCAGCCCTGTTAGGTTTCCACCACTGGTAGACTGGTGCTAGCAGCATTGTTAGGTTTCCACCACTGGTAAACTGGTGCTAGCAGCACTGTTAGGTTTCCAACACTGGTAGACTGGTGCTAGCATCACTGTTAGGTTTCCACCACTGGTAGACTGGTGCTAGCAGCACTGTTAGGTTTCCACCACTGGTAGACTGGTGCTAGCAGCACTGTTAGGTTTCCACCACTGGTAGACTGGTGCTAGCAGCACTGTTAGGTTTCCACCACTGGTAGACTGGTGCTAGCAGCACTGTTAGGTTTCCACCACAGGTAGACTAGTGCTAGCAGCACTGTTAGGTTTCCACCAGTGGTAGACTGGTGCTAGCAGCACTGTTAGGTTTCCACCACTGGTAGACTGGTTGTAGCAGCACTGTTAGGTTTCCACCACTGGTAGACTGGTGCTAGCAGCACTGTTAGGTTTCCACCACAGGTAGACTAGTGCTAGCAGCACTATTAGGTTTCCACCACTGGTAGACTGGTGCTAGCAGCACTGTTAGGTTTCCACCACTGGTAGACTGGTGCTAGCAGCACTGTTAGGTTTCCACCACTGGTAGACTGGTGCTAGCAGCACTGTTACGTTTCCACCACTGGTAGACTGGTGCTAGCTTCACTGTTAGGTTTCCACCACAGGTAGACTAGTGCTAGCAGCACTGTTAGGTTTCCACCAGTGGTAGACTGGTGCTAGCAGCACTGTTAGGTTTCCACCACTGGTAGACTGGTGCTAGTAGCACTGTTAGGTTTCCACTACTGGTAGACTGGTGCTAGCAACACTGTTAGGTTTCCACCACTGGTAGACTGGTGCTAGCAGCACTGTTAGGTTTCCACCACTGGTAGACTAGTGCTAGCTGCACTGTTAGGTTTCCACCACTGGTAGACTGTTGCTAGCAGCACTGTTAGGTTTCCACCACTGGTAGACTGGTGCTAGCAGCACTGTTAGGTTTCCACCACTGGTAGACTGGTGCTAGCAGCACTGTTAGGTTTCCACCACTGGTAGACTGGTGCTAGCAGCACTGTTAGGTTTCCACCATTGGTAGACTGGTGCTAGCAGCACTGTTAGGTTTCCACCACTGGTAGACTGGTGCTAGCAGCACTGTTAGGTTTCCACCACTGGTAGAATGGTGCTAGCAGCCCTGTTAGGTTTCCACCACAGGTAGACTGGCGGTAGCAGCACTGTTAGGTTTCAACCACAGGTAGACTGGCGCTAGCAGCACTGTTAGGTTTCCACCACTGTTAGACTGGTGCTAGCAGCACTGTTAGGTTTCCACCACTGGTAGACTGGTGCTAGCAGCACTGTTAGGTTTCCACCACTGGTAGACCGGTGCTAGCAGCACTGTTAGGTTTCCACCACTGGTAGACTGGTGCTAGCAGCACTGTTAGGTTTCCACCACTGGTAGACCGGTGCTAGTAGCACTGTTAGGTTTCCACCACTTTTAGACTGGTGCTAGCAGCACTGTTAGGTTCCACCACTGGTAGACTGGTGCTAGCAGCACTGTTAGGTTTCCACCACTGGTAGACTGGTGCTACAAGCACTGTTAGGTTTCCACCACTGGTAGACTGGTGCTAGCTTCACTGTTAGGTTTCCACCACTGGCAGACTGGTGCTAGCAGCACTGTTAGGTTTCCACCACTGGTAGACCGGTGCTAGCAGCACTGTTAGGTTTCCACCACTTTTAGACTGGTGCTAGCAGCACTGTTAGGTTTCCACCACTGGTAGACTGGTGCTAGCAGCACTGTTAGGTTTCCACCACTGGTAGACCGGTGCTAGCAGCACTGTTAGGTTTCCACCACTTTTAGACTGGTGCTAGCAGCACTGTTAGGTTTCCACCACTGGTAGACTGGTGCTAGCAGCACTGTTAGGTTTCCACCCCTGGTAGACCGGTGCTAGCAGCACTGTTAGGTTTCCACCACTGGTAGACTGGTGCTAGCAGCCCTGTTAGGTTTCCACCACTGGTAGACTGGTGCTAGCAGCAGTGTTAGCTTTCCACCACTGGTAGACTGGTGCTAGCAGAACTGTTAGGTTTCCACCACAGGTAGACTGGTGCTAGCAGCACTGTTAGGTTTCCACCACTGGTAGACTGGTGGTAGCAGCACTGTTAGGTTTCCACCACTGGTAAACTGGTGCTAGCAGAACTGTTAGGTTTCCACCACTGGTAGACTGGTGCTAGCAGCACTGTTAGGTTTCCACCACTGGTAGACTGGTGCTAGCAGCACTGTTAGGTTTCCACCACTGGTAGACTGGTGCTAGCAGCACTGTTAGGTTTCCAACACTGGTAGACTGGTGCTAGCAGCACTGTTAGGTTTCCACCACTGGTAGACTGGTGCTAACAGCACTGTTAGGTTTCCACCACTGGTAGACCAGTGCTAGCAGCACTGTTAGGTTTCCACCACTTTTAGACTGGTGCTAGCAGCACTGTTAGGTTTCCACCACTGGTAGACTGGTGCTAGCAGCCCTGTTAGGTTTCCACCACTGGTAGACTGGTGCTAGCAGCAGTGTTAGCTTTCCACCACTGGTAGACTGTTGCTAGCAGAACTGTTAGGTTTCCACCACTGGTAGACTGGTGCTAGCAGCACTGTTATATTTCCACCACTGGTAGACTGGTGCTAGCAGCACTGTTAGGTTTCCACCCCTGCTAGACCGGTGCTAGCAGCACTGTTAGGTTTCCACCACTGGTAGACTGGTGCTAGCAGCCCTGTTAGATTTCCACCACTGGTAGACTGGTGCTAGCAGCCCTGTTAGGTTTCCACCACTGGTAGACTGGTGCTAGCAGCATTGTTAGGTTTCCACCACTGGTAAACTGGTGCTAGCAGCACTGTTAGGTTTCCAACACTGGTAGCCTGGTGCTAGCATCACTGTTAGGTTTCCACCACTGGTAGACTGGTGCTAGCAGCACTGTTAGGTTTCCACCACTGGTAGACTGGTGCTAGCAGCACTGTTAGGTTTCCACCACTGGTAGACTGGTGGTAGCAGCACTGTTAGGTTTCCACCACTGGTAGACTGGTGCTAGCAGCACTGTTAGGTTTCCACCACAGGTAGACTAGTGCTAGCAGCACTGTTAGGTTTCCACCAGTGGTAGACTGGTGCTAGCAGCACTGTTAGGTTTCCACCACTGGTAGACTGGTTGTAGCAGCACTGTTAGGTTTCCACCACTGGTAGACTGGTGCTAGCAGCACTGTTAGGTTTCCACCACAGGTAGACTAGTGCTAGCAGCACTATTAGGTTTCCACCACTGGTAGACTGGTGCTAGCAGCACTGTTAGGTTTCCACCACTGGTAGACTGGTGCTAGCAGCACTGTTAGGTTTCCACCACTGGTAGACTGGTGCTAGCAGCACTGTTACGTTTCCACCACTGGTAGACTGGTGCTAGCTTCACTGTTAGGTTTCCACCACAGGTAGACTAGTGCTAGCAGCACTGTTAGGTTTCCACCAGTGGTAGACTGGTGCTAGCAGCACTGTTAGGTTTCCACCACTGGTAGACTGGTGCTAGTAGCACTGTTAGGTTTCCACTACTGGTAGACTGGTGCTAGCAACACTGTTAGGTTTCCACCACTGGTAGACTGGTGCTAGCAGCACTGTTAGGTTTCCACCACTGGTAGACTAGTGCTAGCTGCACTGTTAGGTTTCCACCACTGGTAGACTGTTGCTAGCAGCACTGTTAGGTTTCCACCACTGGTAGACTGGTGCTAGCAGAACTGTTAGGTTTCCACCACTGGTAGACTGGTGCTAGCAGCACTGTTAGGTTTCCACCACTGGTAGACTGGTGCTAGCAGCACTGTTAGGTTTCCACCATTGGTAGACTGGTGCTAGCAGCACTGTTAGGTTTCCACCACTGGTAGACTGGTGCTAGCAGCACTGTTAGGTTTCCACCACTGGTAGAATGGTGCTAGCAGCCCTGTTAGGTTTCCACCACAGGTAGACTGGCGGTAGCAGCACTGTTAGGTTTCAACCACAGGTAGACTGGCGCTAGCAGCACTGTTAGGTTTCCACCACTGTTAGACTGGTGCTAGCAGCACTGTTAGGTTTCCACCACTGGTAGACTGGTGCTAGCAGCACTGTTAGGTTTCCACCACTGGTAGACTGGTGCTAGCAGCACTGCTAGGTTTCCAACACTGGTAGACTGGTGCTAGCAGCTCTGTTAGGTTTCCACCACTGGTAGACTGGTGCTAGCAGCACTGTTAGGTTTCCACCACTGGTAGACTGGTGCTAGCAGCACTGTTAGGCTTCCACCACTGGTAGACAGGTGCTAGCAGCACTGTTAGGTTTCCATCACTGGTAGACTGGTGCTAGCAGCACTGTTAGGTTTCCACCATTGGTAGACTGGTGCTAGCAGCACTGTTAGGTTTCCACCACTGGTAGACTGGTGCTAGCAGCACTGTTAGGTTTCCACCACTGGTAGACTGGTGCTAGCAGCACTGTTAGGTTTCCACCACTGGTAGACTGGTGCTAGCAGCACTGTTAGGTTTCCACCACTGGTAGACTGGTGCTAGCAGCACTGTTAGGTTTCCACCACATGGTGGAAATTTATCAGCCAGAGTGATTCTTTGAGGATGTCGTTATGATCACATGTCACCACCACTGAGTACAGTCTTCAGTAAGGTGATGAGGACGGGAAGGTGAGAGACGGGAAGGGAAGGTGAGAGACGGGAAGGGAAGGTGAGAGACGGGAAGGGAAGGTGAGAGACGGGAAGGGAAGGTGAGAGACGGGAAGGGAAGGTGAGGGACGGAAAGGGAAGAAGGGGAACGAAGGGAAGGAGTGGAGGTCACATCAAAATTAATAACATTCTCTTTCATAAATTAAAATCAATTTTCTGGCAATCATATATTATAGTTTAATTAATTATTTCTACCACCTCTCAGATTTATTACAAACTTTTCTTCCCGATGGACATTTCGGGATACTCAAAAATTTTCAACATATATGATGTATAACCAATTAAGAGTTAGAATGACACTCTACCAAGCGTCAAATTTTTTTTATTAAGTCATTATTATTTATTGGAACTGATGCATTACCAGATATGTTGAGTCAGTGTTAATACTTAGAAGAGATGGTTACATAGGACCGTTAACTATGTATAACTAACCAAAATTTCTAGATAGGTGGAAGTTCGTATATTTCATAGTAAGCTTAGAAACATTCCTTTATTTTCTAAGCAGTTTTTGTCTTTTTCAAAATTCCATTAATCTTTCAAGTTCTGAAGAAACGTCAGCTAAAAGCTGACATTGTGGTTAAGAGAAAAACGTGAATCAAATAAAATATTTTCGTTTTTAATCTTCGTTGGTAAAAGTTTACCGGAGATGAGATCGAGGCGAGAGTGTTGTATATAAGGACTTGGTAAGTATGATGAACCATCCTAGCCAGCACCACTGTACCTCTGCCATTACCCCTCACACTGAAGGACCAACACCACGTACATCGTGCAGCTCTGAGGTAAGATCTTAGCTGTGAGACCAGGGTGTCAGGACAGATACCTATTTATTGATAATGTCTCAAAGACGTTTCCATTTGTATCCTTTCGTCTATATATTCGGTATAAGAACATAAGAAAGAAGGAACACTAGAGCAGGCCTACTGGTCCATATTTGGCAGGTACTTGTCAAATACCAAACCCAATAAAAATTATTTCCCCAACCCATTATCAATGCTACCCAAGGAATAAGCTTTGATAACCCTATTAACTTAAGATCCAACCCCTCTCACTCTTGCATTTAACCTATATCTGAAGTTACCCAAGGTTTTAGCTTCAATAACCCTAATAGGCAAACTGTTCCACTCATCGACTACTCAATTTCCAATCAATTACTTTCCTATATCCTCTCTAAATCCAAACCTGTCCGGTTGGAATCCATTATATCGGGTTCTTTCTTGGAGAGACATCCTCAGGACCTTATTTATATCTCCTTTGATGCCCGTCTTCCACTAATACACTAATCTACATCTGAAGCTACCCAAGGTTTTAGCTTCAATGACCTTACCGTAATGCATAACATACATTCGTTAAAAAGATAGATACCGAACACTAACTATACCCTTCCCTCACTCCTGTTTCTCAGATATATTTCAAACATAGCTGAACCGTGAGAATTATTATATTCCGACCATTTCAAATATTTTTTTTGGGGGGGATATAGTAATAAATAGACGACTACGGTGATGATCTTCATTTGTTTAACGTTTCGTCAATCATTGAACACCGTTAGATTTACAGAGCAGCGCCGACAGTCCTGTGAGTGAACATAGCCTCCAGTATCAATGTTCAAAAAACATCATTGTTTAAGCAATATTACTGTTCAAGCAATATTATTGTTCACTAAACATCGATGTTCAAACAAAATCAGTGTTGAAATAACAATGATGTTCAAAAAATCAATGTACGAGCAACATCAATGTTCAGCAGCATCAGTGTTCAAAAATCTCATAACTCTTTTTTAAGTTAATATTAATTAACACCTCAGTTGAACACCGTTCAACTACAGAATTATATTCACAGTTTTTATTTATAGAGTGGTATATATATATATATATATATGTATATATATATATATATATATATATATATATATATATATATATATATATATATATATATATATATGTATATATATATATATCCTATTCAGTGTTAAGGAAGGAGCCTTCATAGACTTAGTGGAGCCCTGAGGCCGTGTAGAGACCTGAGGCTGCGTGGAGCCCTGAAGCTGTGTGGAGCTCTGAGACCGTGTGCTAACCTGCGATCCTTACATAGGGCAGCGCGAGATGGGCAGGACAGTAGTGCCAAGGATACCTACTGACCGTTGTCTCCTAGTGGCTGTTGCTCAGGTGAACTTACTCTAATGTAGTGTTAGGAACCGTCTCCCCTCTCCCTGTATATAAAATAGCTGACTGTATATAAAAGAGCTTTATGAGAGAGGTGTTTATAATTTCAAATTCTTCGGCAGTGGCCACCCTACGTGACGGGGAAGTGGCCTTACTACTCAGGTTCCTGCCTTGAACTCTTCACTGTCATCCAGAAAAAGCTGGGGTTCTGGTATGTAAAGAGTGTGTGTGTGTGTGTGTTTAAATTAATCATTTACGTATCCAAATCATAGATTATTATCATAGGTTATATATATATATATATATATATATATATATATATATATATATATATATATATATATATATATATATTTATATATGTTATTCCTCCTTGCCCTATACACGATATATATATATATATATATATATATATATATATATATCTCTGGCTGAAGGAGACTATATAGGACAAACACTGATCTCTGGCTGAAGGAGACTCGAACCTACGAACCTTAGGACAAGGTACGCAGTGCTTTACCAATCTACCCACACTGGTCCAGTGTGGGTAGATTGGTAAAGCACTGCGTACCTTGTCCTAAGGTTCGTAGGTTCGAGTCTCCTTCAGCCAGAGATCAGTGTTTGTGTATATTTCGCATGCTCTCGCGAATTCCTTGTATATATATATATATATATATATATATATATATATATATATATATATATATATATATATATATATATATATATATATATATATATATCTCGTGTATAGGGCAAGGAGGAATAACATCTTGTAGGAGTGAGGAAGAGCCAGTTGTGAGTGTGGGGGAAGTTCGTGAGGCAGTAGGTAAAATGAAAGGGGGTAAGGCAGCCGGGATTGATGGGATAAAGATAGAAATGTTAAAAGCAGGTGGGGATATAGTTTTGGAGTGGTTGGTGCAATTATTTAATAAATGTATGGAAGAGGGTAAGGTACCTAGGGATTGGCAGAGAGCATGCATAGTTCCTTTGTATAAAGGCAAAGGGGATAAAAGAGAGTGCAAAAATTATAGGGGGATAAGTCTGTTGAGTATACCTGGTAAAGTGTATGGTATAGTTATTATTGAAAGAATTAAAAGTAAGACGGAGAATAGGATAGCAGATGAACAAGGAGGCTTTAGGAAAGGTAGGGGGAGTGTGGACCAGGTGTTTACAGTGAAACATAAGTGAACAGTATTTAGATAAGGCTAAAGAGGTCTGTGTGGCATTTATGGATTTGGAAAAGGCGTACGACAGGGTGGATAGGGGGGCAATGTGGCAGATGTTGCAGGTGTATGGTGTAGGAGGTAGGTTACTGAAAGCAGTGAAGAGTTTTTACGAGGATAGTGAGGCTCAAGTTAGAGTACGTAGGAAAGAGGGAAATTATTTCCCAGTAAAAGTAGGCCTTAGACAAGGATGTGTGATGTCACCGTGGTTGTTTAATATATTTATAGATGGGGTTGTAAGAGAAATAAATGCGAGGGTCTTGACAAGAGGCGTGGAATTAAAAGATAAAGAATTACACATAAAGTGGGAGTTGTCACAGTTGCTCTTTGCTGATGACACTGTGCTCTTGGGAGATTCTGAAGAGAAGTTGCAGAGATTGGTGGATGAATTTGGCAGGGTGTGCAAGAGAAGAAAATTAATAGTGAATACAGGAAAGAGTAAGGTTATGAGGATAACAAAAATATTAGGTGATGAAAGATTGGATATCAGATTGGAGGGAGAGAGTATGGAGGAGGTGAATGTATTCAGATATTTGGGAGTGGACGTGTCAGCGGATGGGTCTATGAAGGATGAGGTGAATCATAGAATTGATGAGGGGAAAAGGGTGAGTGGTGCACTTAGGAGTCTGTGGAGACAAAGAACTTTGTCCTTGGAGGCAAAGAGAGGAATGTATGAGAGTATAGTTTTACCAACACTCTTATATGGGTGTGAAGCATGGGTGATGAATGTTGCAGCGAGGAGAAGGCTGGAGGCAGTGGAGATGTCATGTCTGAGGGCAATGTGTGGTGTGAATATAATGCAGAGAATTCGTAGTTTGGAAGTTAGGAGGAGGTGCGGGATTACCAAAACTGTTGTCCAGAGGGCTGAGGAAGGGTTGTTGAGGTGGTTCGGGCATGTAGAGAGAATGGAGCGAAACAGAATGACTTCAAGAGTGTATAAGTCTGTAGTGGAAGGAAGGCGGGGTAGGGGTCGGCCTAGGAAAGGTTGGAGGGAGGGGGTAAAGGAGGTTTTGTGTGCGAGGGGCTTGGACTTCCAGCAGGCGTGCATGAGCGTGTTTGATAGGAGTGAATGGAGACGAATGGTTTTTAATACTTGACGTGCTGTTGGAGTGTGAGCAAAGTAACATTTATGAAGGGGTTCAGGGAAACCGGCAGGCCGGACTTGAGTCCTGGAGATGGGAAGTACAGTGCCTGCACTCTGAAGGAGGGGTGTTAATGTTGCAGTTTAAAAACTGTAATGCAAAGCACCCTTCTGGCAAGACAGTGATGGAGTAAATGATGGTGAAAGTTTTTTCTTTTTCGGGCCACCCTGCCTTGGTAAGAATCGGCCAGTGTGATAATAAAAAAAAGAAAATAAAATAAAAAAAAAAATATATATTTAAATATATATATATATATATATATATATATATATATATATATATATATATATATATATATATATATATATATATATATATTTATATATGTATGTATATATATATATATATATATATATATATATATATATATATATATATATATATATATATATATATATATATATATATATATATATATATGTCGTGCCGAATAGGCACTATATAGGTCCTATATGGCTCATCTTGCCATATAGGACAAGTGAAAATTTGTGTATGCAATAATTTCGCCAAAATCATTCAGAACCTAACGAAAAAAATATATTTCACTGTGTTTGTTTAGTATTAAATTACTTTAAAAAATTCTAAAATATATTTAGTTGGGTTAGGCTAAAATAAATTGCTCTTTTTATAATAAGGTTAGGTAAGTTTTCTAAGATTCTTTTGGTGCAAAATTAATTTTTATACATTAACATTAATGAAAAAAATCTAATTTTAAACGTATAAAAGAAAATTTCAGAAAGGACTTAATTTTAAATGAGTTCTTGCTAATTGACCAGTTTTACATATTCGGCACGACATATATATATATATATATATATATATATATATATATATATATATATATGTATATGAATATATATATATCTCGTGCCGAATAGGCAGAACTTGCGATCTTGGCTTAAATATCAACGCTCATCTTGCCATATAGGACAAGCGAAAATTTGTGTATGCAATAATTTCGCCAAAATCACTCTGAACCTAACGAAAAAAATATATTTCACTGTGTTTGTTTAGTATTAAATTATTGTAAACAAATCTAAAATATATTAAGTTGGGTTAGGCTAAAATAAATTGTTCTTGTTATAATAAGGTTAGGTAAGTTTTCTAAGATTCTTTTGGTGCAAAATTTAAAATTTTTGCATTAACATTAATGAAAAAAATATATCTTTAAACGTATCAGAGAGAATTTCAGAAAGGACTTAATTTTAAATGAGTTCTTGCTAATTAACCAGTTTTACATATTCGGCACGACATATATATATATATATATATATATATATATATATATATATATATATATATATATATATATATATACATTATATATATATATATATATATATATATATATATATATATATATATATATATATATATATATATATATATATATATATATATATATATATATATATATATATATATATATATATATATATATATGAATTTGTGAACTCAGAGAAGGAAGACGAGAGTGTGTATACTGTATCCTAGTGGGAATCCAGTCAGTAGTTATATCGAAGAGTCTGTTAAGTATGCTGGACGAGCTTCGGATATTTGGCTCACTGTGCATGACAGACACATAGAGGAAACGTGGCTCTTCCTGCATGATTGGATGACAGATTAAGAGCACAGTAACGTGAATGGATCTTGCTGTATGAAAGAACAGTGGAAAAAAGAGTACAAAAGCGTGAGAGGATCTTCCTGCATGATAGACTGATTGATTAACGCGTTTAATGATCTCCGAACATGTCTTCTCCATTACAGCTGTGAGTTCGTCCAGCCACCAGATGGCCTGTGGGGAGCACCGTACCCAAATGGCTCCTGGTTCGGTATGATGGGCATGATACAACGCAAGGTGATGGCACACACACACACATACACACACTGTGACACACACATTGTATCTATCATCATTGACGTTTATCTACACTTGTACTGTTGCTTGTGAAACCATAAGATTATTATTATTATTATTATTATTATTATTATTATTATTATTATTATTATTATTATTATTATTATTATTATTATTATTATTATTATACATTAGATGGAGTTGAACCCATTTGGGTCATTACGCGCTAGGAGTGGATAGGATCCAATCCTTCTCCTTTTGGCATCGACAATCTCACCTCTCGCGTGTCGGCAGGAGGTAGACATGGCTGTGGGACCGTTCGGCGTGACGCTCGACAGATCGACGGTAGCCGACTTCAGCGTGCCGATCCTGTCCACTGACCACGGTATCCTCTACCGACGCCCCCTGGTCCAACCCGACTTGCTTGGTTTCACAAAACCCTTCACTCTCCCAGTCAGTGCCCATGGTTAACTTTGGTTAACGGGGTTTGAAGCCTATCGACTACACTGTTCGTAACCTTTTCACCACCAAACAAGAATAATTTATATGGTCCAAGTCGGACCGAAACGTCGTCATATGTGTATATATTGTGGTGCATATACCTGTTTACAGTACTTTGTGCTACTGACGGTGTACAAGAAGTACAGGTGTAGTGACACTTGTGTTGCAGGTGTGGGGAGGCGTTTTGTGCAGTCTGCTGCTGGTGACAGCTTTGTCCTACATCTGTTACTTACTTCTTCAGACCAGGTGTGTGTTGCGACCACACCTTCCACACCTGCCTTCACCACTCTCATACCTTTCCTGTTTAAACTGATAGCTCTCGTTTACACTGATAGCTCTCATTTACACCGATAGCTCTCATTTACACTGATAGCTCTCATTTACACCGATAGCTCTCATTTACACTGATAGCTCTCATTTACACCGATAGCTCTCATTTACACTGATAGCTCTCATTTACACTGATAGCTCTCATTTACACTGATAGCTCTCATTTACACTAATAGCTCTCATTTACACTGATAGCTCTCATTTACACTAATAGCTCTCATTTACACTGATAGCTCTCATTTACACTGATAGCTCTCATTTACACTAATAGCTCTCATTTACACTGATAGCTCTCATTTACACTAATAGCTCTCATTTACACTGATAGCTCTCATTTACACTAATAGCTCTCATTTACACTGATAGCTCTCATTTACACTGATAGCTCTCATTTGCACTGATAACTCTCATTTACACTGATAGCTCTCATTTACACTAATAGCTCTCATTTACACTGATAGCTCTCATTTACACTGATAGCTCTCATTTACACTGATAGCTCTCATTTACACTGATAACTCTAATTTACATTGATAATTATCATTCACAATGATAACTCTCATTTACACTGATAGCTCTCATTTACACTGATAGCTCTCATTTACACTGATAACTCTGATTTACACTGATAGCTCTCATTTACACTGATAGCTCTCATTTACACTGATAGCTCTCATTTACACTGATAACTCTCATTTACATTGATAATTCTAATTTACAATGATAACTCTCATTTACACTGATAGCTCTCATTTACACTGATAGCTCTCATTTACACTGATAACTCTGATTTACACTGATAGCTCTCATTTACACTGATAGCTCTCATTTACACTGATAGCTCTCATTTACACTGATAACTCTCATTTACATTGATAATTCTAATTTACAATGATAACTCTCATTTACACTGATAGCTCTCATTTACACTGATAGCT
Source organism: Cherax quadricarinatus (assembly GCF_038502225.1). Lineage (NCBI taxonomy): Eukaryota > Metazoa > Arthropoda > Malacostraca > Decapoda > Parastacidae > Cherax > Cherax quadricarinatus. The sequence continues at coordinate 13,255,154 of NC_091362.1, read as the reverse complement.
CTCATTTACACTGATAGCTCTCATTTACACTGATAGCTCTCATTTACACTGATAACTCTCATTTACATTGAAAATTCTCATTTACAATGATAACTCTCATTTATACTGATTGCTCTCATTTACACTGATAGCTCTCATTTACACTGATAACTCTCATTTACACTGATAGCTCTCATTTACACTAATAGCTCTCATTTACAGTGATAGCTCTCATTTACACTGATAGCTCTCATTTACACTGATAGCTCTCATTTACACTGATAACTCTCATTTACATTGATAATTATCATTTACAATGATAACTCTCATTTACACTGATAGCTCTCATTTACACTGATAGCTCTCATTTACACTGATAACTCTGATTTACACTGATAGCTCTCATTTACACTGATAGCTCTCATTTACACTGATAGCTCTCATTTACACTGATAACTCTCATTTACATTGATAATTCTAATTTACAATGATAACTCTCATTTACACTGATAGCTCTCATTTACACTGATAGCTCTCATTTACACTGATAGCTCTCATTTACACTGATAACTCTCATTTACATTGATAATTCTAATTTACAATGATAACTCTCATTTACACTGATAGCTCTCATTTACACTGATAGCTCTCATTTACACTGATAGCTCTCATTTACACTGATAACTCTCATTTACATTGATAATTCTCATTTACAATGATAACTCTCATTTATACTGATAGCTCTCATTTACACTGATAGCTCTCATTTACACTGATAACTCTCATTTACACTGATAACTCTCATTTACACTGATAACTCTCATTTACACTGACAGCTCTCATTTACACTGATCACTCTCATTTACACTGACAGCTCTCATTTACACTGATAACTCTTATTTACACTGATAGCTCTTATTTACACTGATAGCTCTCATTTACACTGATAGCTCTTATTTACACTGATAGCTCATATTTACACTGATAGCTCTTATTTACACTGATAGCTCTCATTTACACTGATAGCTTTCATTTACACTGATAGCTCTCATTTACACTGATAGCTCTTATTTACACTGATAGCTCTCATTTACACTGATAGCTCTCATTTACACTGATAGCTCTTATTTACACTGATAGCTCATATTTACACTGATAGCTCTTATTTACACTGATAGCTCTCATTTACACTGATAGCTTTCATTTACACTGATAGCTCTCATTTACACTGATAGCTCTTATTTACACTGATAGCTCTCATTTACACTGATAGCTCTCATTTACACTGATAGTTCTTATTTACACTGATAGCTCTCATTTACACTGATAGCCCTCATTTACACTGATAGCTCTCATTTACACTGATAGCTCTCATTTACACTGATAGCTCTCATTTACACTGATAACTACTCTCGTTTACACTGATAACTCTCATTTACACTTATAACTACTCTCATTTACACTGATAGCTCTCATTTACACTTATAACTACTCTCATTTACACTGATAACTCTCATTTACACTTACAACTACTCTCATTTACACTGATAACTCTCATTTACACTTATAACTACTCTCATTTACACTGATAACTCTCATTTACACTTATAACTACTCTCATTTACACTTATAACTACTCTCATTTACACTGATAACTCTCATTTACACTTATAACTACTCTCATTTACACTGATAGGTCTTATTTTCACTGATAACTCATTTACACTAATAATTCATTTATACTATTAACTCTCATTTACACTAATTGCAGCTGGTTGAAGGTAACTGAATTTTTCATATATAATTTAGAGACGTAAAAAAGTTGCCCAGTGAAGGTAATGAGGTGGATTAACGACATCGTGTATTTTCCGACGCATTAAGAGAGAAAAGTTCCCACTCAAGGAACAATCTTGCTCCTTCCATCAAGTTTAAAGCTGAATGGGAATTTAATTCTTTCCTTACTTTCCTTGATGAACATATCCACCTCTCGGCTACAGGTAGTAACAGGTAGTAACAGGTAATAACAGGTAGTAACAGGTAGTAACAGGTAGTAACAAGCATGTAACCATTGCTCACTGTGTCAAAAAAAGCGTTTTTATACGTATTTCTCTCTTAAAACGCCCTCCGCATTAACCCTTTGTTCGGCAGCTACAAGTCTGTGTAGTTTCCGCTTCTAGCCTCCGCTTCTTGTTCTTTGCAGCCAGCCTCTCCTTCATTTTATTGTTAAATTCATCTAGTTAGGAAAATGATAGGGTGGATAATGAGAACCTTTGAAACTAGAGATGCTAAGACTATGATGTTTCTTTAAGGATGAGAATGTGTGGAAGAGGAGAGGCTGACACCACCTCCAAGGCTGAAGACTGTTCATCAAACCACTCCAAGGCTTGCTACTACCCAAGGCTGACCTATGCTTGTGAAAACTCCCAGACCCAAGCCTGGGACCCTGTGCTGCTCACATCCCAGCTCTCTTGGCTTTGGAGTTACACTGTTCTTATCGGTCAAGGTGGGTTATGGTGGGTTGTGGTGGGTTGTTTACCTGGAGAGCCTGGAGAGGGCTTCAGGGGTCAACGCCCCCGCGGCCCGGTCTGAGTCCAGACCTGCAGTGAATTTTGATGTGTATTATTATTATTATTATTATTATTATTATTATTATTATTATTATTATTATTATTATTATTATTATTAGTCTGACCACCGTGAGTACAGTTCCCAGAGTGTTGTGGAGCGCTGGTGCGCGCATGGGGGAGCGCGTGCTGGTCGCAGCCTGGCTGTTGACCTCTCTTACCCTGGGTCTGGTCTACAAGAGTAACCTCCAGGCTATGCTCATCGTGCCCAAGGTAAGGAGAGGTCAGGGCTACTGGCGTCACCTTGGGTAGGTCTGTTATGGGACACATTTCGCCCGTCAAGGGAAACGTGGGCATTGCGTTGGTATGACCCGTCTTGGTTGAAATGTTTGTATGTACCACCACTGCTACTACTACTACTACTACTACTACTACTACTACTACTACTACTACTACTACTACTACTACTACTACTACTACTACTACTACTACTACTACTACTACAACTACTACTACTACTACTACTACTACTATTGCTACTACTACTACTACTACTACTATTGCTACTACTACTACTACTACTACTACTACTACTACTACTACTATTGCTACTACTACTACTACTACTACTACTACTACTACTATTGCTACTACTACTACTACTACTACTACTACTACTACTACTACTACTACTATTGCTACTACTACTACTACTACTACTAGTACTACTACTACTACTATTGCTACTACTACTACTACTACTACTACTACTACTACTACGCCTTCTAATGACACTATTACTACCACTACTAAAACACACTTAAGTATACTTAAACATTTACGTCAAATAATACAAAGTAACGAGTTAGATAATACACGAGGGGAAATAAACGAGGGGAAATAAACGAGGGGAGATAAAACTACAAATGTTTTAATGCGATATTTAATTCCGTTCTGTTTTTAAATTATAAGAGGATTAACTTTCATTAAATACGTTTTTAATTAAAGTGTATTAGATGTAAACAAACCACGGAACGGGCGTGGTTTGAAACCACGGCAAGATATTTTATGTTGTTGTCACAGAAAATCACTCACTACGAAAGCAAAAGACTTGGCAGACGATGCAACATCCCCCCAATGAAAACAGAAAAGTTGGTAGAGGAATTTTTTAGTCATGGGTATTTTATCTTATAATTTTATTAATGTTGCACGTTCAAATATTTTGGAGAAGAAAATGGTTGGGGAGTGACCTCACTTACAGTAGTAATAATAATACTGAAGAGGTTCCCAGAAGGGGATCGAAATATACAGACCAATTAATCTTCTGAGTTTTTGTCTCCATGTGGGTTGAGTATATATATATATATATGTATATATATATATATATATATATATATATATATATATATATATATATATATATATGTATATATATGTATATATATAATGTCTATATATATACTATGTGTATGATGAAATATATTACAGTCTGACCAGGTAGCTACTTTATATCACTGATTTGTATTTTGCAATTGTCTAAAGCAGGATGTTTGGTACTTGCTTATGTGGTGTTATTCCCACAGGTGAAGATACCCTTCGATACCCTGGAGGAGCTGGTTACTCAGACACAGGTACCCTGGACCTTCCCTAAAGGATCTATCGTTCATAGTTTCTTTGAGGTAAGATACCCAGCTTCAGGTACTCCACAACGTCAGGTACCCCATAACCTCAGGTACTTCACAACCTCAGGTACCCCACAATCTCAGATACCCCACAACCTCAGGTACCCCACAACCTCAAGTACCCCACAACCTCAAGTACCCCACAACCTCACAGGTGCCCCACAACCTCACAGGTATCCCACACCCTCACAGGTACCCCACAACCTCACAGGTACCCCACAACCTCACAGGTTCCCCACACCCTCACAGGTACCCCACACCCTCACAGGTACCCCACTACCTCACAGGTACTCAACACCCTCACAGGTACCCCACAACCTCACAGGTACCCAACTACGTCACAGGTACCCCACACCATCACAGGCACCCCACACCCTCACAGGTACCCCACAACCTCACAGGTACTCCAGACCTTCACAGGTACCCCACAACCTCACAGGTACCCCACTACCTCACAGGTACCCCACACCTTCACAGATACCCCACACCCTCACAGGTACCCCACAACCTCACAGGTACCCCACACCCTCACAGGTACCCCACAACCTCACAGGTACCCCACTACCTCACAGGTACCCCACAACCTCACAGGTACCCCACAACCTCACAGGTACCCCACAACCTCACAGGTACCCCACAACCTCACAGGTACCCCACTACCTCACAGGTACCCCACAACCTCAGAGGTACCCCACAACCTCACAGGTACCCCACTACCTCACAGGTACCCCACTACCTCACAGGTACCTCACAACCTCACAGGTACCCCACAACCTCACAGGTACCCCACAACCTCACAGGTACCCCACTACCTCACAGGTACCCCACACCCTCACAGGTACCCCACAACCTCACAGGTACCCCACTACCTCACAGGTACCCCACTACCTCACAGGTACCCCACAACCTCACAGGTACCCCACTACCTCACAGGTACCCCACAACCTCACAGGTACCCCACAACCTCACAGGTACCCCACTACCTCACAGGTACCCCACAACCTCACAGGTACCCCACAACCTCACAGGTACCCCACAACCTCACAGGTACCCCACAACCTCACAGGTACCCCACTACCTCACAGGTACCCCACAACCTCACAGGTACCCCACAACCTCACAGGTACCCCACTACCTCACAGGTACCCCACAACCTCACAGGTACCCCACAACCTCACAGGTACCCCACAACCTCACAGGTACCCCACTACCTCACAGGTACCCCACAACCTCACAGGTACCCCACAACCGCCCCGGTACCTCACAGGTACAACCTCACAGGTACCCCACAACCTCACAGGTACCCCACAACCTCACAGGTACCCCACAACCTCACAGGTACCCCACAACCTCACAGGTACCCCACTACCTCACAGGTACCCCACAACCTCACAGGTACCCCACAACCTCACAGGTACCCCACAACCCACACAACCTCACAGGTACCCCACAACCTCACAGGTACCCCACAACCTCACAGGTACCCCACAACCTCACAGGTACCCCACAACCTCACAGGTACCCAACTACCTCACAGGTACCCCACAACCTCACAGGTACCCCACAACCTCACAGGTACCCCACAACCTCACAGATACCCCACAACCTCACAGGTACCCAACTACCTCACAGGTACCCCACAACCTCACAGGTACCCCACAACCTCACAGGTACCCCACAACCTCACAGGTACCCCACAACCTCACAGGTACCCCACAACCTCACAGGTACCCCACAACCTCACAGGTAACCCACAACCTCACAGGTACCCCACAACCTCACAGGTACAGGTACCCCACAACCTCACAGGTACCCCACAACCTCACAGGGTACCCCACAACCTCACAGGTACCCCACTACCTCAACCTCACAGGTACCCCACAACCTCACAGGTACCCCACAACCTCACAGGTACCCCACAACCTCACAGGTACCCCACAACCTCACAGGTACCCCACAACCTCACAGGTACCCCACAACCTCACAGGTACCCCACAACCTCACAGGTACCCCACTACCTCACAGGTACCCCACTACCTCACAGGTACCCCACAACCTCACAGGTACCCCACAACCTCACAGGTACCCCACTACCTCACAGGTACCCCACAACCTCACAGGTACCCCACAACCTCACAGGTACCCCACAACCTCACAGGTACCCCACAACCTCACAGGTACCCCACAACCTCACAGGTACCCCACAACCTCACAGGTACCCCACAACCTCACAGGTACCCCACTACCTCACAGGTACCCCACAACCTCACAGGTACCCCACAACCTCACAGGTACCCCACAACCTCACAGGTACCCCACAACCTCACAGGTACCCCACAACCTCACAGGTACCCCACAACCTCACAGGTACCCCACAACCTCACAGGTACCCAACTACCTCACAGGTACCCCACAACCTCACAGGTACCCACACCTCCCACAACCTCACAGGTACCCCACAACCTCACAGGTACCCCACTACCTCACAGGTACCCCACAACCTCACAGGTACCCCACTACCTCACAGGTACCCCACAACCTCACAGGTACCCCACTACCTCACAGGTACCCCACAACCTCACAGGTACCCCACAACCTCACAGGTACACTACCTCACAGGTACCCCACTACCCACAGGTACCCCACAACCTCACAGGTACCCCACAACCTCACAGGTACCCCACTACCTCACAGGTACCCCACAACCTCACAGGTACCCCACAACCTCACAGGTACCCCACTACCTCACAGGTACCCCACAACCTCAGGTACAGATGAACTAAAAGTCATACTTCCCTGATTAGAAAACCTATAAATATTTCCAATCTATTAGAATAATCTTATGACGACCTCTCATGCCAGTAGTAGTAGTAGTAGTAGTAGTAGTAGTAGTAGTAGTAGTAGTAGTAGTAGTAGTAGTCGCAGCAGCAGTAGTAGTAGTAGTAGTAGTAGTAGTAGTAGTAGTGGTATTAGTAGTAGTAGTAGTAGTAGTAGTCGCAGCAGTAGTAGTAGTAGTAGTAGTAGTAGTAGCAGTCGCAGCAGTAGTAGTAGTATTAGTAGTAGTAGCAGTAGTAGTCGCAGCAGTAGTAGTAGTAGTAGTAGTAGTAGTCGCAGCAGTAGTAGTAGTATTAGTAGTAGTAGCAGTAGTAGTCGCAGCAGTAGTAGTAGTAGTAGTAGTAGTAGTAGTAGTAGTAGTAGCAGTAGTAGTCGCAGCAGTAGTAGTAGTAGTAGTAGTAGTAGTAGTAGTAGTAGTAGTAGTAGCAGTAGTAGTCGCAGCAGTAGTAGTAGTAGTAGTAGTAGTAGTAGTAGTAGTAGTAGTCGCAGCAGTAGTAGTAGTAGTAGTAGCAGTAGTAGTAGTAGTAGTAGCAGTAGTAGTCGCAGCAGTAGTAGTAGTAGTAGTAGTAGTAGTAGTAGTAGTCGCAGCAGGAATTAACATGACAGAAGGAACAAGACTGTTATGTCGCAGAGAAAAGTTTGGAAGAGACTAGAGTCACGTAGTTGAAGACGAAACACACACTTATACAGCGACACCAGAAAAAAAATAAAACAGTATAAAAAATACACCATATAAACGCTAGGAAGGACAAAGGATAGAGGAGAACCCATTACAACCCTAAAAAAGTTACGTTAGATGAAAAAAAAGAGTTAGAATCCACATAAAGGCGCATATGATCAAGAAAGACAACATCAAGTTTAAACGACAGCTTGACAGCCATAACTCCTCGAGGACTGGAGATCTTTGGACACCAAGACAAGCTTTTGTATTTCGAGGCCTTAATCCAATCCACGCTCTCGGAGGAAACCCTTTCCCAATAAGAACATTAATAAACAGCAAAGAAAAGTCACCATTATGAATAAGGATCTTACAGGTTGTGTCAGGTTCAGTAAAGTCAGGAGAGTGATAGAGGTTTACAGTGTGTGTGAAGAATTAGATACATGTGCAATATCTGGGTATCTTTATTGCAAACGTTTCGCCATCCAGTGGCTTTATCGCTACAAATTCAAGGATTTAACTGGAAGACAGTAGATCTATATACAAAAGATGAGGTAATCAGTTCCTCAACCTTGGAGTTGAAGAGCACCGTAGTCTTGAAGACTGGCGAGTCTCGGACACCCTACAATTGTAAATCTGTAGTGATATTTAAGGTGCTTCTTAAATAACGATGTTAATAATAATAATAATAATAATAATAATAATAATAATAATAATAATAATAATAATAATAATAATAATAATAATAAAATAATAATAATAATAATACTAATAATAATAATTATGAATGTGACTTACTTCTTCTGCTACTAATAATATAATAACAATTATGAATAATAATGCCGGTATTAATATACTGGATATCTTTGCAATGGGTGTTGCAGGCAGCTTACTCAGAGAATATCTCCTCCACCATGGGTAGAGGCTGGGCCAGACACTCAGACCTGCTCCTCCATCCTAGCGCCATCATTCCATCAACCATAAGTGGAGTGGCAGGTGTGTGTAATGACTTAGGTGTTACATGTCCCTCATAGTTTATCATTGATGTGGTACTGGAAAGTAGATGGGCAAGGTAATCAGGAGAGGACTCGGGAGTGCACCCTGAGGCTATCTTCTATCTACTATCTATTTCTTTCTAGATTAAGGGCTATTGTGTGCTATTTAGGTGTGTGAGTCAAGGGTAGCATATCTTATGTGGTATTTGTTATATGTGTTCGGAGTATGTGTAGTCACCAATGGCAGGAGAAACGTCTTTTAGACGTGGTCATATCACAGTTCTGTGTGTAAGTTAGGCAGTGACGTCCTAAACGTCGTGAAACCAAGATCACAGAGCAAGACTTAGTTGACACATTTCGCTTAATGTGGGCTCTTATCAGGTTAAACTGATGGTGCTCTCACACCGAGCGAAACGTTGTTTTAATGAAAGTTCTCTCCACGCTTGCCTTTGCTCTCTTTGATTTTCTAAATTGTGGCGTAAAACTTAGTGAGAACTTAGTTGTTGTCTCACGGAACTTGTCTATACTTAGACCCGTGTGTCTGTCTGTGTCTTTCTTCTCCATTACAATGCTTCACGCGCCTATTATCATTTCTGTCTGGCACTCTCTCTCTCTCTCTCTCTCTCTCTCTCTCTCTCTCTCTCTCTCTCTCTCTCTCACACACACACTCTCGCAAATAAACCTTTTTCGATATCTTCCACAGGTCTCTACACACGACATTCCTCCTTGTACATGATAGCACAAGACTTTTCACAGGTAAGACAGTGCTAAGCACATTTAATATTTCCTTTGATTACAAAGTAACGGAACGAGGAAGAAGGGAGAAAGAAGAAGAGGAGAAAAAAGTATTGATAGCCTCAAAAAAAACTCCTTTATATAAATAGGCAATTTTTTTATCAGTATTTTTTTTACAGATAAATGAGTTTTGCACTTTTTCATAATGTATTAATGTATAAATTGTGGACTAGATGTGGTTAACACCGTGTGTGTGTGTGTGTGTGTGTGTACTCACCTAGTTGTACTCACCTAGTTGAGGTTGCGGGGGTCGAGTCCGAGCTCCTGGCCCCGCCTCTTCACTGATCGCTACTAGGTCACTCTCCCTGAGCCGTGAGCTTTATCATACCTCTGCTTAAAGCTATGTATGGATCCTGCCTCCACTACATCGCTTCCCAAACTATTCCACTTACTGACTACTCTGTGGCTGAAGAAATACTTCCTAACATCCCTGTGATTCATCTGTGTCTTTAGCTTCCAACTGTGTCCCCTTGTTACTGTGTCCAATCTCTGGAACATCCTGTCTTTGTCCACCTTGTCAATTCCTCTCAGTATTTTGTATGTTGTTATCATGTCCCCCCTATCTCTCCTGTCCTCCAGTGTCGTCAGGTTGATTTCCCTTAACCTCTCCTCGTAGGACATACCTCTTAGCTCTGGGACTAGTCTTGTTGCAAACCTTTGCACTTTCTCTAGTTTCTTTACGTGCTTGGCTAGGTGTGGGTTCCAAACTGGTGCCGCATACTCCAATATGGGCCTAACGTATACGGTGTACAGGGTCCTGAACGATTCCTTATTAAGATGTCGGAATGCTGTTCTGAGGTTTGCTAGGCGCCCATATGCTGCAGCAGTTATTTGGTTGATGTGCGCTTCAGGAGATGTGCCTGGTGTTATACTCACCCCAAGATCTTTTTCCTTGAGTGAGGTTTGTAGTCTCTGACCCCCTAGACTGTACTCCGTCTGCGGCCTTCTTTGCCCTTCCCCAATCTTCATGACTTTGCACTTGGTGGGATTGAACTCCAGGAGCCAATTGCTGGACCAGGTCTGCAGCCTGTCCAGATCCCTTTGTAGTTCTGCCTGGTCTTCGATCGAGTGTATTCTTCTCATCAACTTCACGTCATCTGCAAACAGGGACACCTCAGAGTCTATTCCTTCCGTCATGTCGTTCACAAATACCAGAAACAGCACTGGTCCTAGGACTGACCCCTGCGGGACCCCGCTGGTCACAGGTGCCCACTCTGACACCTCGCCACGTACCATGACTCGCTGCTGTCTTCCTGACAAGTATTCCCTGATCCATTGTAGTGCCTTCCCTGTTATCCCTGCTTGGTCCTCCAGTTTTTGCACCAATCTCTTGTGTGGAACTGTGTCAAACGCCTTCTTGCAGTCCAAGAAAATGCAATCCACCCACCCCTCTCTCTCTTGTCTTACTGCTGTCACCATGTCATAGAACTCCAGTAGGTTTGTGACACAGGATTTCCCGTCCCTGAAACCATGCTGGCTGCTGTTGATGAGATCATTCCTTTCTAGGTGTTCCACCACTCTTCTCCTGATAATCTTCTCCATGATTTTGCATACTATACATGTCAGTGACACTGGTCTGTAGTTTAATGCTTCATGTCTGTCTCCTTTTTTAAAGATTGGGACTACATTTGCTGTCTTCCATGCCTCAGGCAATCTCCCTGTTTCGATAGATGTATTGAATATTGTTGTTAGGGGTACACATAGCGCCTCTGCTCCCTCTCTCAATACCCATGGGGAGATGTGTGTGTGTGTGTGTGTGTGTGTGTGTGTGTGTGTGTGTGTGTGTGTGTGTGTGTGTGTGTGTGTGTGTGTGTGTGTGTGTGTGTGTATGTGGTGTGTGTGTGTGTGTGCATCTCACCTGTACACCCTAAAATTAACTCTGTACATATACACTGAGATATATGCATATAGGTATAGATTCCCTGTCTATAATTTTTTTCTAATTTAAAAACTTTATATACATCATACCTGACATGTGGACATGCGCACCCGTGTGTGGGCTTTCGTGGGCGTGTGTGGGCGGGGTTGCAGCATGGTGTGTGCCGCATGTCTATCACAAGAGGAGGGTTTATGTTCGTTCAGTTCGGCCTGGGGTTTCCCCGGGGCTCTCCTCTGAAACCTGCCGTCGACAGTGTGTAAGTATTGAGCAGGGACTCTCTAAGGCGCTTAACGGGGGATTCAAGATCACTTAGCGGGTGTTTCAGGGTGTTGAAAGTGTTTAGGTTGCTTATAGGTCTGAGTGAGTATTGATCCAGTGCTTAAGGGGTTCAAAAGTGTTTATAGATGCTCAAGAGTGTTTAAAAGTGTTTAAAGCTTGCTTACAGGTGTTCATGAGGGGTGTTTAAGGGTGTTCAAAAGTGCTAAGAGGTCCTCAGTGATATTCAGGAGTGCTTAAAAGTGTTCAGAACTACTCAAAAGAGATCAATGGAGTTTTCACATTTTTTCTGTGCTTTCTTTATGAACTCCGGTAATGTTCACTCCTTAAAGCATTATTCATCTCTGAGTTCTCTCATTCTAATGTGTTCTACCCATTGATCTACCATCAAATTGTATATGAGAGCGAAGGTAGAGATTAAAATATACGTTACACAAATAACCAGCACAGGAGAGAGGAGCCCGCGACGACGCTTCGGTCCGATTTAGATTTGGGTTCCTCTCTCTTTTGTGCTGGTTATTTGTGTATTGTTTCAGTCACAGTATTGTACCTTCTTGTTCTTTATAATATATGTTATAGGATCTACAGGCTGATGGAGTTTGGTCTGCTGGAGAGGCTCCTTCAGTCTGGTATGGAGAACGTGTCTCACTGCCTCCAGCCTCCGGGGCGAGAAGACAGTTCCAATCTCCGAACGCTGGCAATTGGAGACTTCCTCGGTATCTTTACCCTCTATGCCCTAGGTAATATGTACACGTGGTTTAAGTGGAGCAACTTTCCGCTCTGTGTAGAGCTTTATGATGACTTGATAAAGCGCTACACAGGGCGAAACGTTGCTACAATGAAGGCTTCTTCTTAAACGTGGGTCTCTTTATGTCACCGTAGTTGGTAGAACACTAAGCTGGAATCTGCCATGTCTCATCACATAGAATGGTTTCTCCCTATCATACTCCATCACATTGGAGAGTTTTCCGTCATACTCCATCACATCGAATGGTTTCTCCCTGTCATACTCCATCACAGAGAATGTGTTTCATACACAGGGTAATACAATCTGACGTTCTGATCTGGGAGATATCAAGAAATGCGACGAAGCTTTCAATGGTATCCCAATAAGAGTTAGTAACTTGTAGTGTACTGAAGCAGATGTCACGCAAATGCGATAGATACCTTCATTAAAGTCAACGTTTCGCCTATAACAGTGAGTTTTATTAAATCAGATTATATAAAGCTCCCTTGCGTGGGAGAAACTTTTTCTTTTTTTACTCCATCTTTCGGTATTTGCATTTTGTTCCAGTTACGATGGAGTGCTTGAAGATACGATCATCACCTTGTGTTTATCTTTCAAGTTGCCTTAATGATGCTCCTCTTTTTGCCCCGAACAAGTGTGTAAATCTAACTTACAAATTTCGCGAATTTTAATCGTTTTTGCATTGTAAATTCTTCTTTGCAGGCATGGCGGGTAGTATAGTGGTGCTGATGGTGGAGGTGGTGTGGGAGAGGCTTGTCCAGCCCTCACTGATTGGCAGTGGTGGTGGTGGCGGGGGTGGTGTTGGTGGAAGTGGCGGTCATGGCGGTGGTGGTGGTTGTGGTGATGATGGTGGCTATAATGGTGGTGGAACTGGTGGTGTTGGTGGTACGTAAGTTCCTCTCAGACTTCAGCTTCGTTACAAGCAACACTTCGTCTGATTTTTCTTAGTTATCCTAGGCAATTGACACACATGTTAAACTATTTACAAACATTATTTCTTAGTCCACAGCAAGATTCGAACCTGCACACTCTGCATCAAAGTGCGCAGTATTTAAGCCACTTAGCCATATCCGAGATCTGGCTGAGTGGCTAAGGTACTGCATTAACTATTAAATTTCATTAACCAACTAAGCAGCGGAGATATTTTCCCATTCGTCAAAATTTGTAGTCAAGGCCCATGGCCCAAAACTTTCTCTGTGATTGTGATTTTTGGAGCACAATAGTAAACTGATGTTGAGAGAGGTAAATTGATATTGATGGTGTAAATGTCATGATATTGTAAATCTGATGATTGTGTAACTTTGACGACAGAGTAAATTTGATAATGACAGTGTAAATTTGATGATGACTATAAATTTGATGATGACTGTAAATTTAATGATGACAGTGTAAATTTGACAGTGACAGTGTAAATTTGATCATAACAGTGTAAATTTGATCACGACAGTGTAAATCGGATAACTGTAATTTGACAACAGCAGTGTAAACTTGACAACAGCAGTATAAGTTTAATAATGGCAGTGTAATTTGTCAACAACAGTGTAAATTTGTTAACAGAAGTGTAAATTTGTTAACAGTGTAATTTGTTAGATATTGTAATTTGTTAACAACAGTGTAAATTTGTTAACAGTGTAAACTGATAACGAGAGAAGCGTTATATGTTTAAAGTCCTGAATGTTATCATTATTATTATTATTATTATTATTATTATTATTATTATTATTATTATTATTATTATTATTATTATTATTATTATTATTATTACGTTGCATGGAGTTTAAGAGTTCCTGTATATTCTTTGCTAATAAATAAGCAAATATTCACACCACATATGAGAGTTACAGTCCTAGGCCTAGACTTATGCTTCTCTATATTCACAATAAATTACTAAAAGCCGCTGTTTACATATTTTAAATACCCATGGAGACTGAATCTGAATAAAGAAATTCATCCCACAAGCATCAAAGACCACAGAGGCAGCTTCCCTCTCCATAAAACTAGCACTAACAGCCTTCATTATCAAAATCTTTGCAAGAGTTTTAAGGCTCAACATTGCTAATTTCATGAAATCCTAATAAATATACACACTAAGGTATAATAGAATCCTGTACAAGCCAAGATATAAGAACATAAGAAAGAACACTGCAACAGGCCTACTGTCCCATGCGGAGCAGGTTCATGTCCCTCCCCGGAATAACCCAATGACCCACCCAGGATTAGCCCAATGACCCACCCAGTCTGGTCACCTCCACTCAAGGAAGGAGCACGGCGTCAGACCCAGCAGCACAAGCTAGTCAAGTCCAACTCACACCCACTCATGTATTTATCTAACCTATTTTTAAAACTACACAACATTTTAGCCTGAATAACTGTACTCGGGAGTCTATTCCACTCATCCACAACCAGTGCTTTCCTATATCCTTCCTGAATCTGAATTTTTTTTCTAACTTGAAACCATTGCTGCGAGTCCTGTCTTGGCTGGAAATTTTCAGCACGCTATTTACATCCTCTTTATTTATTCCTGTTTTCCATTTATACACCTCGATCATATCCCCCCTAATTCTACGCCTTTCGAGAGAGAGTGCAGATTCAGGGCCTCAGTCTATCCTCATAGGGAAGATTTCTGATACATGGGATCATCTTTGTCATCCTCCTCTGTACGTTTTCCAGAGCATTTATATCCATTCTGTAATAAGGTGACCAGAACTGAGCAGCATAGTCTAAATGAGGCCTAACCAAGGATATATAGAGTTGAAGAACAACCTGAGGACTTCTATTGTTTTTACTTCTAGATATGAAGCCAAGAATTCTGTTAGCTTTATTTCGAATACTAATGTACTGTTGTCTTGGTTTTAGATTACTGCTAACGAGAACTCCTAAATCCTTTTCGCAAGCAGAAGTATGAAGATCTACATTATTTAGTTTATATGTGGCATAGTTATTTACTTGTCCAATATTTAGAACTTTGCATTTGTTAATATTAAACTGCATCTGCCACTTCTCCGACCATTGCATCAGTCTATTTAAATCATCCTGGAGTGCTCTAGTGTCCTCATTAGAATGAATTGGACGGCCTATTTTGGTGTCATCAGCAAATTTGCTTATGTTGCTATTTATTCCCTCATCTATGTCGTTTATGTAAATTGTGAACAACAACGGGCCCAACACTGACCCCTGAGGAACACCGCTTGTGACGTGCCCCCATTCTGATTTCTCCCCATTTATAGTGAAACATAAGCATGACAGTGTGTCATTATCTTGCAGATGACACTAGAATTTGTATGCGAAGCATCCACTAACGACACAGTAAATATCTCGGCTGAGGTAAATATCTCGGCTGAGGTAAATATCTCGGCTGAGGTAAATATCTCGGCTGAGATAAACAAGATCGTCTGGTGGGCCGCAGAGATCATTATGATGCTCGGAAATAAAAACTGCATCAGAGTGTGAAATAAATTTATATCGTCGATGCGAGTTGTGCGTAAGTCAATAGTTGGTCATGTTCCTCCTACGGGCGTATATGTGAAGAATTAGACACATGTGCAACATCTGGGTATTTTTATTTGTAGACGTTTCGCCATCCAGTTGCTTTATCAATACATTACATGGACACAATGCGAAGACTGTAGAAATATATACAAAAGATGAAGTAATCAGTCCCTCAGCCTCCTGGGGGACTGATTACCTCGCCTTTCATATATAGGCCTACAGTCTTCACACTATCCTTGTATTGTATTGATAAAACCACTGGATGGCGAAACGTCTACAAATAAAGATACCCAGATGTTGCACATGTGTCTAATTCTCCATCTTGTCGGTACTGTACACCATCCATGTACAATGTATATATGTGTTCCTTGACTCTGGTCTCTAAATACGTGGAAGTCACCCCAGTGTAAATCCTATCGCAACTTCTACTTGGGCTCAGGTAAACTCTCACCTGAGATTGTACACTATTTATTGAACTGTTCGAACGATGGTATTGACTTTTTCTTCTCTAGATTGTGTATTACAGCCAGGCTTTAGTTAATAAGATATGGCAAGGACACCAATGGAAATAAGTCACCTCGTTTGACATTTTTTAGGGGAGTTATCCTTGGTAATTTACACAAGTTACTTTGTATGATAATTGTAGGCATCTAAATTTGTGTAGCTGTGCTTATGTTTACCTGTATCTCAATATAATTAGTAGTTTGTTATGGCGTGTTTAATGTGAGATACTTAATGGTAGTGGTAGTTGTGGTATTATTATTGTTATTGTTATTATTATTATTATTATTATTATTATTATTATTAGTAGTAGTAGTAGTAGTAGTAATAACAGTAGTAGTAGTAGTAGTAGTAGTAGTAGTGGTATTAACACCTTGAACCATTGGTCACCTGTTGATCCTGGGATGAAGAACAAAAAGACACAATACCGAGACTGGAACAATGCACACATAACCCACACATAGGAGAGAGAGAAACTTACCATGATGTTTCGGTCTGACTTGGTCCACTATTTCTTCTACTGCTACTTCCTCTACCACTTCTTTTTCTTCCTCTCTTGGTCCCGTCCCTGTCACTCTCGCCTATATATATTTGCTCCCCGATTCTCTTGCCTATAAAATGGTTAGAATCATAACCATAAGTTTTAAAGGGGTAGACTGGTAAGCCAGTGGAAGGCCTCGGTCAGGTGACCAAAAGCTCAAGTTGCGGGTTGTCTGTTAACTGAAATAATTGTGTAGTACATTTGAAGGACAGTACCATTTACAGCGAGGTTCCCTTGCTAGCCATAACCTCACGTTCTCCCGTGAACCAGCGAGTCGGTCCAGAGGTCTCCCTCTCACTTACCGACCAGGCATAACAGGCGGTAGATAGGCAGGGCTCGGTCCTCTTCAGTTATTCGCAATAAAACGCCTCCGTAACAGTTTCCGGTGTTTAATTCGATCAACACTTCATCCTAGAACCCCAGCTAACAAATGGTGGCAGCGGTGGGTTGGTGGCAGCGGTGGGTTGGTGGTAGTAGTGGGATGGTGGCAGCGGTGGGTTGGTGGCAGCGGTGGGTTGGTGGCAGCGGTGGGTTGGTGGCAGCGGTGGGTTGGTGGTAGTAGTGGGATGGTGGCAGCAGTGGGATGGTGGTGGTGGTTACCACTCAGGCTGGCTGCTTCCCCTATTAGCTGGTACCCATGCAATGAATTCACGTGATTTAAGCCGGGTTGCTTAATATAAGCCACACTATGCCACAAGGATGGTAATTTCCACTCTGACCAGCGTTTTACTAGTGGCACAGAGCAGAACAGCACATTGTAGATGGTTATTTCAGAAACTGGCTTGGCTTACTTCTCTCTCTGCTGGGTTGTTTATGCTGGCTTTAATCCCTCGACATTGGACAGGCTGAGACGGCTGGAATGCTTGCAAAACATGCTCGCAGACGTATTGAAAGAGTGCAGACGGCTGGCTTGACCGGCTTGGCTCAATTTGCTAGAGATATGAGATACTTTTTAACACTAATAAAGTCTGGAGGGGACCAATAAAAAGCTGCCGATTTACGAATGAAATTAAAACTTTATTACCTGAAAGATTTTTTTTTTTAATAATGTTTGTACAGTGCTATATATATATACAATGTATACTGAAGGAAACACAGGGGTAAGTGTAGGGGGGTGGGGGATGGGGGTGAGTGTGGAGGGGGAGGTGTGGGGGGTGTTTACCCTGAGGAACTCCCCCTATTACCCTCCCCCTCCTCCTTTATTTCCCCCTCCTCCTTTATTCCCCCCCCTACCAAACTCACTGTAAGCACCACACTGAGTCTCCTCTACGCCACCACTTTCTCTTTAAAAAAATAATGATAATAATAATTATAATAATAATGGACAAAAATTTAAAGCATTTACATCATCAGATTTATATTTTATTGCATGATTAATATATGATATATTTTGAAATGATGTCACTTTTATGATACAATGGAAAAGTGACCAAGCGTGGTTGTGTGTTGCGGAGGTGGGAATGGGTAGGTAGGGTGGATGAAGGAGCTCGTCTGGTCCAAATACCTTGAAAAGGATCGAGTCCACCTTGAGTATTGTGCCAGGATTGTAGGTCCTGATTGATTGCCTTCCACGGTGAAGGATTTCGAGGCTTGCGGTGGGGACCTCTTGTCCAAGAATCATTTCTCGTTCTATCTGCTTCTCTCCCACAGCACCGACTCCAGAGCTGTGGGACTTTTCATCACACACACACGCACACACATACACACATGCACACAGGCCACTGAGTTTTTTTTAAATCCTGAAGCTTGGATGCCGGAAAAAAAATGGTAGATAATGTTGCCGTGAATGTAAGTGGACGCAAACAATTCTGGGTGTCAAGATCTGAAGAGTTTTAATTTCTTGGAATTGTGGCCCACAGATTTAAAGGTTCTTTCAACTCGATGATTAGAACGAAGACATGCTCCATGGGATGTGAAAAGCCCCACTCAAAGCATCATTTGAATTATTTATACAAGTTGACATATTTTATATTGTACCGTATTATTGATGGTATAAAATACCGACAAGTTGAAGAACAAGACACATGTGCAACGTGTCGACAATAAAATTACTCAACTGCTGCGCATAAGTTATATTTCACTAGTGTTTTGTTCTTCGTTATATTAATTGAATCATTACCTGTTCTGTACACTTTTCCACGTCAAACATGAGCGCATACGTCGACCACTGAAAGTTTTCTGCCGAGAATGTGCAGTACTCTGGACGACTGAATGTTGTTTGTGAAATGAGTGAGGCTGTCAGATCTGGAGTTGCTGGTGGCTCTCAGTGAGAGCGAGAGTGAATCTCTTGGAACTGACGTTTGTTGAAGGTGAAAGTAAAGTGCGAGGTGATGGTTGGGGTGGGGAGAGTGAGAAGGGGAGAGACAAAGTTTGAGGTACTCAAAATGATGGATGGAATGAAGTGTGAGTTACTGAAAATGATAGCAAGTGAGAGTGAAGCATGAAGAACTGAAGATGAAGTACTCAAGATGGTGAAGCATAACGTACTTTAGATGACAGTGAGAGTGAAGTGTGATGCACTCGCTCTAGACACAATTCTAAGGCAAGTCAATACGAAATTTGTGAGATAAGCTGCAGACAACCTGAGGTTGTCACGTGTGAGGCAAGTTATTGGTAAGTTAGAGAGAAAAAAGACTCTTGTGATAAAGATGAGGAAAGTGACAGTGTCGGTCACCATCAGGAAAGTGACAGTGTCGGTCACCATCAGGAAAGTGACAGTGTCGGTCACCATCAGGAAAGTGACAGTGTCGGTCACCATCAGGAAGGTCACTGAGGGGAGGGTGTGCAGGATCAGTCACCATCTGCGGCCACTCAAAATAGTAAGATAAAACAGCAGTATGTGATTCCAAGACAACAGAACTTCTGCCAGATGCTTTGCAATAAGAATTTTTCATTCGTCAGAATTTCGGTGCCGTACGAACATATAACATTGGTTAATAATAATAAAAAATTATGACTTGAGGATTTTTGCTGAATAATGTTGATTGTTTACATATGTGACCTTAATCAAATTCACAAGCAGCCAGTCAGACCGTAGTATCACAATGCAACATGAGCGAGAGTAACCACCGTCAGACTATCATGGTTCTCCTTACAACCACAGCTCTCCACCTTCAACATTTCCGGAATGATTCAGCGGTACAATACGAGTATTATGCAAGTGTTTGAGCTAACTTAATAGTAATATACGACCTGGAAGTAAAATGTCGAGATGGTCTCATTCCAGGCCAATGCTCGTGTATCCTGTCTGGAACTGTGTT
This sequence comes from Cherax quadricarinatus, assembly GCF_038502225.1. Lineage (NCBI taxonomy): Eukaryota > Metazoa > Arthropoda > Malacostraca > Decapoda > Parastacidae > Cherax > Cherax quadricarinatus. The sequence continues at coordinate 13,234,952 of NC_091362.1, read as the reverse complement.
GAGACATCACAGGGAGCAAGAAGCATAGGAAGGTGGAGAGCCTGGGTGGGTGATTCTGGGGGGCCACAACTGTGACTTCAGCCACACACAACTGGCAGGTAATGAGAAGCCAGTACACATGTGTACGCATTGCTCACACTGGCAACCGTTGAGCCTCGCGGGAGGCTCAATGAGGTGCTCAAGACGGCAGTTCTGGATTCCAGAGGCTTACAAGGGTAATTCCTCCCGTAGATACAAACCCACGGGCCGTGTATCTTTCCTCTCTCTCTCTCTCTCTCTCTCTCTCTCTCTCACACACACTCTCTCTCACTCTCTGAAGTAAAACTGACTCACCTACTCTCTCTAATATTAGGAAAATATTCATGCAGCTTGGCAGAAAAATTAATACTTATAAAAATACATGGAGCTCAAGATGGTCGGGGAAAACAGTACAATGGGATTTAGTATATAATTTTAAGCTTCTGAAAAAATAATGGATTACTTCGGAAAAGTTGTGGTCAGCACTGGAGTGTTGGGTCCCTGCTTCAGTAGGTGAGTGTTGGGTCCCTGCTTCAGTAGGTGAGTGTCGGGTCCCTGCTGCAGTAGGTGAGTGTTGGGTCCCTGCTTCAGTAGGTGAGTGTTGGGTCCCTGCTTCAGTAGGTGAGTGTTGGGTCCCTGCTTCAGTAGGTGAGTGTCGGGTCCCTGCTTCAGTAGGTGAGTGTCGGGTCCCTGCTTCAGTAGGCGAGTGTCGGGTCCCTGCTTCAGTAGGTGAGTGTCGGGTCCCTGCTTCAGTAGGTGAGTGTTGGGTCCCTGCTTCAGTAGGTGAGTGTCGGGTCCCTGCTTCAGTAGGTGAGTGTTGGGTCCCTGCTTCAGTAGGTGAGTGTTGGGTCCCTGCTTCAGTAGGTGAGTGTCGGGTCCCTGCTTCAGTAGGTGAGTGTTGGGTCCCTGCTGCAGTAGGTGAGTGTTGGGTCCCTGCTACAGTAGGTGAGTGTCGGGTCCCTGCTTCAGTAGGTGAGTGTTGGGTCCCTGCTTCAGTAGGTGAGTGTCGGGTCCCTGCTGCAGTAGGTGAGTGTTGGGTCCCTGGTTCAGTAGGTGAGTGTTGGGTCCCTGATGCAGTAGGTGAGTGTTGGGTCCCTGCTTCAGTAGGTGAGTGTTGGGTCCCTGCTTCAGTAGGTGAGTGTCGGGTCCCTGCTTCAGTAGGTGAGTGTTGGGTCCCTGCTTCAGTAGGTGAGTGTTGGGTCCCTGCTGCAGTAGGTGAGTGTCGGGTCCGTGCTTCAGTAGGTGAGTGTCGGGTCCCTGCTTCAGTAGGTGAGTGTCGGGTCCCTGCTTCAGTAGGTGAGTGTTGGGTCCCTGCTGCAGTAGGTGAGTGTCGGGTCCCTGCTTCAGTAGGTGAGTGTTGGGTCCCTGCTGCAGTAGGTGAGTGTCGGGTCCCTGCTTCAGTAGGTGAGTGTTGGGTCCCTGCTTCAGTAGGTGAGTGTTGGGTCCCTGCTTCAGTAGGTGAGTGTTGGGTCCCTGCTTCAGTAGGTGAGTGTTGGGTCCCTGCTGCAGTAGGTGAGTGTCGGGTCCCTGCTTCAGTAGGTGAGTGTTGGGTCCCTGCTGCAGTAGGTGAGTGTTGGGTCCCTGCTACAGTAGGTGAGTGTCGGGTCCCTGCTTCAGTAGGTGAGTGTTGGGTCCCTGCTTCAGTAGGTGAGTGTCGGGTCCCTGCTGCAGTAGGTGAGTGTTGGGTCCCTGCTTCAGTAGGTGAGTGTTGGGTCCCCAGTAGGTGATGCTTCAGTAGGTGAGTGTTGGGTCCCTGCTTCAGTAGGTGAGTGTTGGGTCCCTGCTTCAGTAGGTGAGTGTCGGGTCCCTGCTTCAGTAGGTGAGTGTTGGGTCCCTGCTTCAGTAGGTGAGTGTCGGGTCCCTGCTTCAGTAGGTGAGTGTTGGGTCCCTGCTTCAGTAGGTGAGTGTCGGGTCCCTGTCGGGTCCCTGCTTCAGTAGGTGAGTGTTGGGTCCCTGCTTCAGTAGGTGAGTGTTGGGTCCCTGCTTCAGTAGGTGAGTGTTGGGTCCGTGCTTCAGTAGGTGAGTGTTGGGTCCCTGCTTCAGTAGGTGAGTGTTGGGTCCGTGCTTCAGTAGGTGAGTGTTGGGTCCCTGCTTAAGTAGGTGAGTGTTGGGTCCCTGCTTCAGTAGGTGAGTGTTGGTTCCGTGCTTCAGTAGGTGAGTGTTGGGTCACTCCCTGTATATGAGCGTCATGGTCTGTGCTCCTGCAGGTGGCCATTAGAATACCACCTTCAGCATGTGACCATTACATTACAATACATTACCACCTTCAGCAGGTGGCCCATTAGAGCACCACATTCAGCAGGTGGCCATTACAGTACCACCTTCAGCAGGTAGCCATTACAGTACCACCTTCAGAAGTTGGCCCATTACAGCACCACCTTCAGCAGGTGGCCATTACAGTACCACTTTCAGCAGGTGGCCATTACATCACCACCTTCAGCAGGTGGCCATTACGGTACCATCTTCAGCAGGTGGCCATTACAGTACCACCTTCAGCAGTTGGCCCATTACAATACTACCTTCAGCAGGTGGCCATTACAGTACCACCTTCAGCAGGTGGCCATTACAGCACCACCTTCAGCAGGTGGCCATTACAGTACCATCTTCAGCAGGTGGCCATTACAGTACCACCTTCAGCAGGTGGCCATTACAGCACCACCTTCAGCAGGTGACCATTACAGTACCATCTTCAGCAGGTGGCCATTACAGTACCACCTTCAGCAGGTGGCCATTACAGCACCACCTTCAGCAGGTGACCATTACAGTACCATCTTCAGCAGGTGGCCATTACAGTACCACCTTCAGCAGGTGGCCATTACAGCACCAACTTCATCAGGAGTCCATTACAGCACCACTTTCAGCAGGTGGCCATTAAAGTACCACCGTAATCAGGTGGCACCTTCAGCAGGTGGCCATTACAGCACCACCTTCATCAGATGTCCAATTACAGTACCACCTTCATCAGATGTTCAATTACAGTACCACCTTCATCAGGTGGCCCATTACAGTAGCACCTTCATCAGGTGGCCCATTACAGTAGCACCTTCATCAGGTGGCCCATTACAGTAGCACCTTCAACAGGTGGCCGTTACAGCACCGCCTTCAGCAGGTGGCCATTACAGTACCACCTTCAGAAGGTGGCCATTACAGCACTAACTTCATCAGGTGTCCATTACAGCACTACCTTCAGCAGGTGGCCATTACAGTACCACCTTCATCAGGTGGCCATTACAGCACCAACTTCATCAGGTGTCCATTACAGCACCACCTTCAGCAGGTGGCCATTACAGTACCACCTTCAGAAGGTGTCCATTACAGCACCAACTTCATCAGGTGTCCATTACAGCAGTAACTTCATCAGGTGTCCATTACAGCACCACCTTCAGCAGGTGGCCATTACAGCACCACCTTCAGCAGGTGGCCATTACAGCACCACCTTCAGCAGGTGGCCATTACAGTACCACCTTCAGAATGTGGCCATTACAGCACCAACTTCATCAGGTGTCCATTACAGCACCAACTTCATCAGGTGTCCATTACAGCACCACCTTCAGAAGGTGGCAATTACAGCACCAACTTCATCAGGTGACCATTACAGCACCACCTTCAGCAGGTGGCCATTACAGCACCACCTTCAGCAGGTGGCCATTACAGCACCACCTTCAGCAGGTGGCCATTACAGCACCACCTTCAGCAGGTGGCCATTACAGCACCACCTTCAGCAGGTGGCCGTCACTTTCCCAGACTGGTCAAGGAGCAACTCGGTAACAAATCATCCCTGTCACCAGCTCGTTAATTATTACTCCATGTTCCTCCAGATATAACCTGGAATCAACTGTTCTTCCATAAAAAAATCTTTAATACAATAATGTTTTTTTAAAGTTATGCTAGTTGTTAAAGTCTATCTGAACATAAAGCGGGAGTACCAGGCAGAGCTCTACTGGGGATAGGGAAGAGGTGGGAAGTACTGGTAACTTCTTGGTATAGAGCAGAGATTTTCAGCGTCCGTCTCAGTGAAGGAAAAGAAACAAAGGCGCTATAAAACAAGTCCTATATTGCTATAGTATTATAGCTTGAAGAATGGCAGGGGTTGGGTGGTGGTGGTGGTGGGGATGTCTCTCTCCAGGTGGTCCCAACAGAGGCCCACTGGTATAGCAGCTGGCTTCCACAAATGGTAGGGTAGATATACAACTGGGAGGGGGGGAGGGAGGATGAGGAGCCATCATCTGTTGAGGCCACTGGATGTAAGGAAGGATAGGATCAGTCACCAGCTGGGGTGAGGAAGGGTAGGATCAGTCACCAGCTGGGGTGAGGAAGGGTAGGATCAGTCACCAGCTGGGGTGAGGAAGGGTAGGATCAGTCACCAGCTGGGGTGAGGAAGGGTAGGATCAGTCACCAGCTGGGGTGAGGAAGGGTAGGATCAGTCACCAGCTGGGGTGAGGAAGGGTAGGATCAGTCACCAGCTGGGGTGAGGAAGGGTAGGATCAGTCACCAGCTGGGGTGAGGAAGGGTAGGATCAGTCACCAGCTTGGGTGAGGAAGGGTAGGATCAGTCACCAGCTGGGGTGAGGAAGGGTAGGATCAGTCACCAGCTGGGGTGAGGAAGGGTAGGATCAGTCACCAGCTGGGGTGAGGAAGGGTAGGATCAGTCACTAGCTGGGATGAGGAAAGGTAGGATCAGTCACCAGCTGGGGTGAGGAAGGGTAGGATCAGTCACCAGCTGGGGTGAGGAAGGGTAGGATCAGTCACCAGCTGGGGTGAGGAAGGGTAGGATCAGTCACCAGCTGGGGTGAGGAAGGGTAGGATCAGTCACCAGCTGGGTTGAGGAATGGTAGGATCAGTCACCAGCTGGGGTGAGGAAGGGTAGGATCAGTCACCAGCTTGGGTGAGGAAGGGTAGGATCAGTCACCAGCTGGGGTGAGGAAGGGTAGGATCAGTCACCAGCTGGGGTGAGGAAGGATAGGATCAGTCACCAGCTGGGGTGAGGAAGGGTAGGATCAGTCACCAGCTGGGGTGAGGAAGGATAGGACCAGTCACCAGCTGGGGTGAGGAAGGGTAGGATCAGTCACCAGCTGGGGTGAGGAAGGGTAGGATCAGTCACCAGCTGGGGTGAGGAAGGATAGGATCAGTCACCAGCTGGGGTGAGGAAGGGTAGGATCAGTCACCAGCTGGGGTGAGGAAGGGTAGGATCAGTCACCAGCTGGGGTGAGGAAGGGTAGGATCAGTCACCAGCTGGGGTGAGGAAGGGTAGGATCAGTCACCAGCTGGGGTGAGGAAGGGTAGGATCAGTCACCAGCTGGGGTGAGGAAGGATAGGATCAGTCACCAGCTGGGGTGAGGAAGGGTAGGATCAGTCACCAGCTGGGGTGAGGAAGGATAGGATCAGTCACCAGCTGGGGTGAGGAAGGGTAGGATCAGTCACCAGCTGGGGTGAGGAAGGGTAGGATCAGTCACCAGCTGGGGTGAGGAAGGATAGGATCAGTCACCAGCTGGGGTGAGGAAGGGTAGGATCAGTCACCAGCTGGGGTGAGGAAGGGTAGGATCAGTCACCAGCTGGGGTGAGGAAGGGTAGGATCAGTCACCAGCTGGGGTGAGGAAGGGTAGGATCAGTCACCAGCTGGGGTGAGGAAGGGTAGGATCAGTCACCAGCTGGGGTGAGGAAGGGTAGGATCAGTCACCAGCTGGGGTGAGGAAGGGTAGGATCAGTCACCAGCTGGGGTGAGGAAGGGTAGGATCAGTCACCAGCTGGGGTGAGGAAGGGTAGGATCAGTCACCAGCTGGGGTGAGGAAGGGTAGGATCAGTCACCAGCTGGGGTGAGGAAGGGTAGGATCAGTCACCAGCTGGGGTGAGGAAGGGTATAATCAGTCACCAGCTGGGGTGAGGAAGGATAGGATCAGTCACCAGCTGGGGTGAGGAAGGATAGGATCAGTCACCAGCTGGGGTGAGGAAGGATAGGATCAGTCACCAGCTGGGGTGAGGAAGGGTAGGATCAGTCACCAGCTGGGGTGAGGAAGGGTAGGATCAGTCACCAGCTGGGGTGAGGAAGGGTAGGATCAGTCACCAGCTGGGGTGAGGAAGGGTAGGATCAGTCACCAGCTGGGGTGAGGAAGGGTAGGATCAGTCACCAGCTGGGGTGAGGAAGGGTAGGATCAGTCACCAGCTGGGGTGAGGAAGGGTAGGATCAGTCACCAGCTGGGGTGAGGAAGGGTAGGATCAGTCACCAGCTGGGGTGAGGAAGGGTAGGATCAGTCACCAGCTGGGGTGAGGAAGGGTAGGATCAGTCACCAGCTGGGGTGAGGAAGGGTAGGATCAGTCACCAGCTGGGGTGAGGAAGCGTAGGATCAGTCACCAGCTGGGGTGAGGAAGGGTACGATCAGTCACCAGCTGGGGTGAGGAAGGGTAGGACCAGTCACCAGCTGGGGTGAGGAAGGGTAGGATCAGTCACCAGCTGGGATGAGGAAGGGTTGGATCAATCACCAGCTGGGGTGAGGAAGGGTAGGATCAGTCACCAGCTGGGGTAAGGAAGGATAAGATCAGTCACCAGCTGGGGTAAGGAAGAGTAGGATCAGTCACCAGCTGGGGTAAGGAAGGGTAGGATCAGTCACCAGCTGGGGTAAGGAAGGGTAGGATCAGTCACCAGCTGGGGTAAGGACGAGTAGGATCAGTCACCAGCTGGGGTAAGGAAGGATAAGATCAGTCACCAGCTGGGGTAAGGAAGAGTAGGATCAGTCACCAGCTGGGGTAAGGAAGGGTAGGATCAGTCACCAGCTGGGGTAAGGAAGGGTAGGATCAGTCACCAGCTGGGGTAAGGAAGGGTAGGATCAGTCACCAGCTGGGGTAAGGAAGAGTAGGATCAGTCACCAGCTGGGGTAAGGAAGGATAAGATCAGTCACCAGCTGGGGTAAGGAAGAGTAGGATCAGTCACCAGCTGGGGTAAGGAAGGGTAGGATCAGTCACCAGCTGGGGTAAGGAAGAGTAGGATCAGTCACCAGCTGGGGTAAGGAAGGGTAGGATCAGTCACCAGCCGAAGGAAGTAAAGGAAGGTTGGGAATGACAGGTTTTCACTCACCAGCTGAAAACACTGGAGAAGAAAGATTAGAATCATTCACCAGCTGGGGCAAAGAAACAACAGGATCAGTCAGCAGCTGGGGCAAGAAACAACAGGATCAGTCACCAGTTGGGGCAAGATGCAACAGGATCAACCACCAGCTGGGGCAAGAAACAATAGGATCAGTCACCAACTGGGGTAAGGAACAACAGCGGCACTAACTTGGTGCCACTGAGAGTGTGGCTTACACGATCACTCACGAGTTAAGGACACTGGAGGTAGGAAGAACAGAGCAGGTCACCAGCCGAGGACACAGATCAGGGTACGTAGGATCAGTCACTAATTAGGGGACAATTAGGTCCGGCTGAGACACACCGGTAGCTGGTAAGGACACCTTCCATCACAACAAACCATTACACTATCTGGATGATACGAAGAGATCAAAGCACCACGATATATGTCATAATATTTGAACACTAACTCGTGCACTGAAAGTTGAACATGCGTGCTGAACATCCTCGACAATTACGAACTAGGCAGTCATTGCATCTTCGGTCACTTGAACCTAAGATGAGACCTGAAAATATTGCCCAATACGAATCGATCTGAATAAGAGGTTACTGGAGATTCCATTAGCAGGTAAGATGATAGGTAGTTTATGTAAGAAGTTATGTATGGGAGCGCACCATACTGGTGGTGGCAGAGGAGAGGACATGATGGAACCTCTACGTTACTGTTAGGTGAAAGGATACAAGTACAAGTACATTTTATTGTGGCAACGTTTCGCTCTCCAAGAGAAACATATGTACTGTAGAGTTAGGCTATAATATCTGCCTCGTTACTCCTCGTTTACTCCATCAACAAAATGTCTTTTTACCTAACATATTCTCGGTAACTGTACCAACATTAAAACAATCTACGTCACTACATGAGAACAACGGCGTCCTGCGCCTCAACAAGTGTAACTTGTCTTCCAGCTGCCAGAGGGAGAACATCCAGAGAGAGGGAGAGAGAAGCAACAGCTGGAGTATTTGGAGCATTAATTAAGCTGAGAGTATAAAACGAGGCTTCTTGTGGTGGGTGGCAGCCAGATCAAGAAGGGTAAGTATGGCTTGACAACAACAGTATAGTCATACTGACACTGTATGGACAGTCTCGTACACAATTCAAGAAGATGTGGAAACGTTTCGCCACGTTTTACTAGGACTGAAAAAGTATTGTTTACGTTTAACTCCCTAAATAACAAACGTTACCAATGCATTTGTTGAAATGAACATTTCTTGGCTAATTTCTACCATAAAAAGACGGAACCGTCACATCACAAGGTGTTCCAAAGGTCCACTTGCCTCGATAAAGAAGCATCTAACAACGCTTCCTCAAAGTCTTGAACCGTGCACGAGCGTCTGTGTTCACAGACTGCAAACATGTTTGCAGTGATGGCAACAACCAGTACGGACACGATGGAAGCAAACAACACGACACACTACGCTTCACAACACTCATAAATCAAACAATAATAAGGCAGAGGATGGTACTGTAACTACAAGGTCGACACCACAGGTTATGTGTGCGTCTGTCTGGCTATCAGCAAACGGAGGACTGAGCCTCGAACACTCCATTTACAGGACGCACTTCATATGGTCAACCATTTTTTTGTGAGCCGATAAACACTAGGGTGACGGAAAGTCTGGAGAGACTCATGGATTACTATATTCACGGCGAAGTGCTAAATTCGTAATTCGTAGATGATTCCCTTACATTTCACAGAGTGCCTGAGGAATGAAAGGGAATCATCTTGATCATTGGGAAGGGGAGGTAAACACCAGTTCCTTGAATCAAGAACCCGTTGCCAGCATCAAGGGTAAGAGACAGAAAATGTAGAATGTTAGTGGGTGGGATTGAGAGACGAGGCGAGGGAGATGGAATGTCTGACATGTTAAGTGATCACAAGAGGAATGTGAGAGTGAGTATCCCTAACAGAGCGGAATGTTGAGAGTGAGTATCCCTAACAGAGTGGAATGTTGAGAGTGAGTATCCCTAACAAAGTGGAATGTTAAGAGTGAGTATTCCTCGCGGGTCTGAAAATTCAAATGAGTAATTATGGATGTCTGGAATGTTTATACACTTATGTGCAGATATTTTTAGACTGCTGGGATGTCCAGACGAGTATTGTTACATTATGAAAATGGTTGGTGGGAATTCCAGGACTGGAAAACCTGGTAGAATAGTGGGAATGGTAAGTAGTGCATCATATGATGAATGTAATATTAGAACAGGCTTTCATGTGCGATACATTGTACATTATGGTAATGGAAATAGTTACATGTGATGACAATAAATGGTGGTGGGAATGACAAATGAATGTCTTCAGGACAGTGATAATGTTGGAATGTCTGGGCAGACAGGCGTTCAAGGTCAGCAAGATGAGGGTAGGCCTATGTGGGCTTGAATGACCCATACATGTCATGGCTGGGATACAACTTCAGAGGTTTGATGCAGATAGACTTAAATTCACTGACAGCAGAGGAAAGAAAGCTTAGAAATAATTTTTTTTAAAGGCAGGAGTCCCTCGGGAGACAAATCTCTCCAAGCAATTATTCAAAAATATGCGTAAACCCGTATGAGTTATAAACCTGCAGCAAAACCTTCACAAGAAAGAATCATCTTACAAAATCAAGTGAAAAGGAATCTTCTCAAATATAAAGTATTTGACAGGATGAGGAATACCTTCATAAATACTATGTGATATTAGTGGAAAGTAACTGCGTCACACTAGTGGAAAGTAACTGCGTCACACTAGTGGAAAGTAACTGCGTCACACTAGTAGAAAGTAACTGCGTCACACTAGTGGAAAGTAACTGCGTCACACTAGTGGAAAGTAACTGCGTCACACTAGTGGAAAGTAACTGCGTCACACTAGTGGAAAGTAACTGCGTCACACTAGTGGAAAGTAACTGCGTCACACTAGTAGAAAGTAACTGCGTCACACTAGTGGAAAGTAACTGCGTCACACTAGTGGAAAGTAACTGCGTCACACTAGTGGAAAGTAGCTGCGTCACACTAGTGGAAAGTAACTGCGTCACACTAGTGGAAAGTAACTGCGTCACACTAGTGGAAAGTAGCTGCGTCACACTAGTGGAAAGTAACTGCGTCACACTAGTGGAAAGTAACTGCGTCACACTAGTGGAAAGTAGCTGCGTCACACTAGTGGAAAGTAACTGCGTCACACTAGTGGAAAGTAACTGCGTCACACTAGTGGAAAGTAGCTGCGTCACACTAGTGGAAAGTAACTGCGTCACACTAGTGGAAAGTAGCTGCGTCACACTAGTGGAAAGTAACTGCGTCACACTAGTGGAAAGTAACTGCGTCACACTAGTGGAAAGTAGCTGCGTCACACTAGTGGAAAGTAACTGCGTCACACTAGTGGAAAGTAACTGCGTCACACTAGTGGAAAGTAGCTGCGTCACACTAGTGGAAAGTAACTGCGTCACACTAGTGGAAAGTAACTGCGTCACACTAGTGGAAAGTAGCTGCGTCACACTAGTGGAAAGTAACTGCGTCACACTAGTGGAAAGTAGCTGCGTCACACTAGTGGAAAGTAACTGCGTCACACTAGTGGAAAGTAGCTGCGTCACACTAGTGGAAAGTAACTGCGTCACACTAGTGGAAAGTAGCTGCGTCACACTAGTGGAAAGTAACTGCGTCACACTAGTGGAAAGTAACTGCGTCACACTAGTGGAAAGTAACTGCGTCACACTAGTGGAAAGTAGCTGCGTCACACTAGTGGAAAGTAACTGCGTCACACTAGTGGAAAGTAGCTGCGTCACACTAGTAGAAAGTAACTGCGTCACACTAGTGGAAAGTAACTGCGTCACACTAGTGGAAAGTAACTGCGTCACACTAGTGGAAAGTAACTGCGTCACACTAGTGGAAAGTAGCTGCGTCACACTAGTAGAAAGTAACTGCGTCACACTAGTGGAAAGTAACTGCGTCACACTAGTGGAAAGTAACTGCGTCACACTAGTGGAAAGTAGCTGCGTCACACTAGTGGAAAGTAGCTGCGTCACACTAGTGGAAAGTAGCTGCGTCACACTAGTGGAAAGTAACTGCGTCACACTAGTGGAAAGTAACTGCGTCACACTAGTGGAAAGTAGCTGCGTCACACTAGTGGAAAGTAGCTGCGTCACACTAGTGGAAAGTAACTGCGTCACACTAGTGGAAAGTAACTGCGTCACACTAGTGGAAAGTAGTTGCGTCACACTAGTGGAAAGTAGCTGCGTCACACTAGTGGAAAGTAACTGAGTCACACTAGTGGAAAGTAACTGAGTCACACTAGTGGAAAGTAACTGCGTCACACTAGTGGAAAGTAACTGCGTCACACTAGTGGAAAGTAACTGCGTCACACTAGTGGAAAGTAGCTGCGTCACACTAGTGGAAAGTAACTGCGTCACACTAGTGGAAAGTAACTGCGTCACACTAGTGGAAAGTAGCTGCGTCACACTAGTGGAAAGTAGCTGGTCACACTAGTGGAAAGTAACTGCGTCACACTAGTGGAAAGTAGCTGCGTCACACTAGTGGAAAGTAACTGCGTCACACTAGTGGAAAGTAGTTGCGTCACACTAGTGGAAAGTAGCTGCGTCACACTAGTGGAAAGTAACTGAGTCACACTAGTGGAAAGTAACTGAGTCACACTAGTGGAAAGTAACTGCGTCACACTAGTGGAAAGTAGCTGCGTCACACTAGTGGAAAGTAGCTGCGTCACACTAGTGGAAAGTAATTGCGTCACACTAGTGGAAAGTAACTGCGTCACACTAGTGGAAAGTAACTGCGTCACACTAGTGGAAAGTAACTGCGTCACACTAGTGGAAAGTAACTGCGTCACACTAGTGGAAAGTAACTGCGTCACACTAGTGGAAAGTAACTGCGTCACACTAGTGGAAAGTAACTGCGTCACACTAGTGGAAAGTAACTGCGTCACACTAGTGGAAAGTAACTGCGTCACACTAGTGGAAAGTAGCTGCGTCACACTAGTGGAAAGTAACTGCGTCACACTAGTGGAAAGTAACTGCGTCACACTAGTGGAAAGTAGCTGCGTCACACTAGTGGAAAGTAACTGCGTCACACTAGTGGAAAGTAGCTGCGTCACACTAGTGGAAAGTAACTGCGTCACACTAGTGGAAAGTAACTGCGTCACACTAGTGGAAAGTAGCTGCGTCACACTAGTGGAAAGTAACTGCGTCACACTAGTGGAAAGTAACTGCGTCACACTAGTGGAAAGTAGCTGCGTCACACTAGTGGAAAGTAACTGCGTCACACTAGTGGAAAGTAACTGCGTCACACTAGTGGAAAGTAGCTGCGTCACACTAGTGGAAAGTAACTGCGTCACACTAGTGGAAAGTAGCTGCGTCACACTAGTGGAAAGTAACTGCGTCACACTAGTGGAAAGTAGCTGCGTCACACTAGTGGAAAGTAACTGCGTCACACTAGTGGAAAGTAGCTGCGTCACACTAGTGGAAAGTAACTGCGTCACACTAGTGGAAAGTAACTGCGTCACACTAGTGGAAAGTAACTGCGTCACACTAGTGGAAAGTAGCTGCGTCACACTAGTGGAAAGTAACTGCGTCACACTAGTGGAAAGTAGCTGCGTCACACTAGTAGAAAGTAACTGCGTCACACTAGTGGAAAGTAACTGCGTCACACTAGTGGAAAGTAACTGCGTCACACTAGTGGAAAGTAACTGCGTCACACTAGTGGAAAGTAGCTGCGTCACACTAGTAGAAAGTAACTGCGTCACACTAGTGGAAAGTAACTGCGTCACACTAGTGGAAAGTAACTGCGTCACACTAGTGGAAAGTAGCTGCGTCACACTAGTGGAAAGTAGCTGCGTCACACTAGTGGAAAGTAGCTGCGTCACACTAGTGGAAAGTAACTGCGTCACACTAGTGGAAAGTAACTGCGTCACACTAGTGGAAAGTAGCTGCGTCACACTAGTGGAAAGTAGCTGCGTCACACTAGTGGAAAGTAACTGCGTCACACTAGTGGAAAGTAACTGCGTCACACTAGTGGAAAGTAGTTGCGTCACACTAGTGGAAAGTAGCTGCGTCACACTAGTGGAAAGTAACTGAGTCACACTAGTGGAAAGTAACTGAGTCACACTAGTGGAAAGTAACTGCGTCACACTAGTGGAAAGTAACTGCGTCACACTAGTGGAAAGTAACTGCGTCACACTAGTGGAAAGTAGCTGCGTCACACTAGTGGAAAGTAACTGCGTCACACTAGTGGAAAGTAACTGCGTCACACTAGTGGAAAGTAACTGCGTCACACTAGTGGAAAGTAGATGGTCACACTAGTGGAAAGTAACTGCGTCACACTAGTGGAAAGTAGCTGCGTCACACTAGTGGAAAGTAACTGCGTCACACTAGTGGAAAGTAGTTGCGTCACACTAGTGGAAAGTAGCTGCGTCACACTAGTGGAAAGTAACTGAGTCACACTAGTGGAAAGTAACTGAGTCACACTAGTGGAAAGTAACTGCGTCACACTAGTGGAAAGTAGCTGCGTCACACTAGTGGAAAGTAGCTGCGTCACACTAGTGGAAAGTAATTGCGTCACACTAGTGGAAAGTAACTGCGTCACACTAGTGGAAAGTAACTGCGTCACACTAGTGGAAAGTAACTGCGTCACACTAGTGGAAAGTAACTGCGTCACACTAGTGGAAAGTAACTGCGTCACACTAGTGGAAAGTAACTGCGTCACACTAGTGGAAAGTAACTGCGTCACACTAGTGGAAAGTAACTGCGTCACACTAGTGGAAAGTAACTGCGTCACACTAGTGGAAAGTAGCTGCGTCACACTAGTGGAAAGTAACTGCGTCACACTAGTGGAAAGTAACTGCGTCAAACTAGTGGAAAGTAACTGCGTCAAACTAGTGGAAAGTAGCTGCGTCACACTAGTGGAAAGTAGCTGCGTCACACTAGTGGAAAGTAGCTGCGTCACACTAGTGGAAAGTAACTGAGTCACACTAGTGGAAAGTAACTGCGTCACACTAGTGGAAAGTAACTGAGTCACACTAGTGGAAAGTATCGAGTAAGTAACAAATTGTTACAAAACCAGAAACAGGCCAGAAGCAAGAAGGGGACGAATGAGTTAATCCTCTAGTATTCTCTGGAGACATCTGCACTAACAGATGTCACTGTGTAAAACCTTGTTACCTCTCACTCTCCTTCTCAGAAACGACCGGCTAGACAATTTTTTTGCTTACACTCAGCATTTCAAGGTACAGCTTGAAAGTAACTAACTGAGAATGTCAAAAATACATTAATGTGATGATTAAAAATACTCCACAAGACGTCGACACACAAAATAGGTACTCAGATGTCAACACCTGGACTTCAGACTGGCTAATCCCATTGTAAGATACTCAGGGTGCAAGTTTGTTCGCAGCGAAATACAGACAACACTAAACAGATGGAAATACGCTAGAGGGAAAGACTACGACGCCACGCGAGATGTTATTGGTGACAGTACTTAGCTGGAGTGAGGAAGAGAAGGGAAGGAAGGGAAGGTGTTGATAATGAAACCCAGCTGGTGGAGTAAGCAGAGGAGTGGGGAGGAAAGTGAGATGGAAAGGAAGTGATAGGAAGAGTCATCTTCTACTCCTGTAAGTAAGGTCAAGCTGATAGCAGAAGAATACATGAACAGCAAGATCATCTAGAGTGGATATATACATGTATGTTTTTATTTTAAGGGTACACGTTGGTCACGTTTATTAAGGGAGACGACCAGTGGGGGTATATGAGGAGGGGATCAAGGGAGGGGGGACTTTTGTAGGGAAGGGGAGGTATTTTTCAAGCTGGGAGAGGGGGAGGTTAGAGGGAAGGAAAGTTTAGGCTGATAGGGGATAAGTTAATGGCCTGGGGTTTGAGAGCTGGGAGTGTTACTCCAGGATGAAGGATGAGGGGAAAAAGGCCGAGGGGTAATGGGGAGGCTGGTTAGAGGGGAGTAAAACTGAGGTTGGTGGGGGAGACTGAGTTCAGGGACATAAACGTTGGGTCAAGGTTTTGTGAGGTCGGAGTGTCGGGGGAGTCCCGGGTGTTCAGGGTGCTGGATCAAGGCTTATTAGGGTGGAGGATTGTGGGTGGGGAGTCCCCGCCGTCCACGCCATGGCGTGGCTCTCATGTACCTAAACAGACATGTTATCACAGATCAGTTGGAACAGTAACAATCAGCACAAGAAATATAAATATTAAAAATTCCACTGTAGCACAAACAAATGTCAAATAATTTGCTCTAAGTTTGCGACGAAACTCAATACATATTCGATGAAACACCTGAAATGCATCACTCTTGCGTTCAACTTTAAAACATTGTTTTGTTATGTACAAAACAAACGGGACGGTACTTGTGTGTAAATGCTGAGACTGTTTCCACTCCCTTCGACTCTGGCGAACGAGGGTCAGCTGAGTATTGCCAAGAGTGTCCGGCCTGCACCATGCCCATTGGCACGGCAACCTAATGGTAAAGTCATACGGGTTCATACCACCAGGGGTCAAGTTGGTGCCAGAGGGGTCATCTACCCACCAAGCACACGTTGCTTTGAGTTCCCAGCAGGGATGATCCGTTGGTAGCAGGACCAGTAGCACACAAAGACCTCCTAACCAATGTACCACTGGCACGCTCTTGTCTTAGCCAGCAGGGCTCAGAGATCTCTCTTGTTTAGCCAACATAGTAGAGGGGGAATCATATTTACAAGGGCCAGCAGGACATAAGGTCCTCTTCATGGCTATCGAGTACAAGGTCCCCATATTCATGGTCAGCAGAGAACAAAGTCTTCTTCATTACCAGCAAAGATAGAAGTCCTCTTGACCACCAGAGAACAGTCACGTCACTGTATGGCCAGCTGAGAACGAGGTCTTCTTCATTGTCAGAAAAGCTCAAGGTTCCTGCCTTCATGACGAGCAGAGCGCTGAGAGTTCATGTTTATCTCCTGCAGCTGAGTACAGGGACGCAGGTATTGAGAACTGCGACTCATTATTTGGATGCTGGGACACTGGCACCACAACTGATATGTTTCGACAACATAACACAGAACTTTAAGATAATCAAATTTGTAAAAAAATAAATTATTTCAACGTAGGACCTTCAGCAATTTCTGACAACTAGTAGAGTGGCAAGTGCTGTACTAAGTGACTCAGAACTGTTATGGTATGAAGTCAATAATCTTTTTTCTGCCTAATAAGAATATTTTAATGAGATATCCGTGTCAATATTGATCGCACCATTGTTCAACACTTACCACGCTACTTAACAACAGTCTTGCAGTCGTCCTGAAAAATATAATTGGGAAACACAACAAGGCCGTGTCCTTTCAGCATCACCCATTGTGTCAGTTTCTCTTGGGAATAATTCTGCCCATTTCCAATACATTGCTGCTAATAAACTTGTTTACCATGTACACTTGTGCTACCGTGCTCGAGGGGTCGAGGGTAAAGCTCCCGGGAAAAACCGCGGGCGAGTGAAGGTTTTTACTGGGGTCTCAGAGGTATTCCCGGGATCGAGACTTAGTTACTTGAGGACCATCAGCGCGGGGGGTCGTCGCTTGCTCCAGAATCTCGTCCTCTAACATACCTCGCACCATTGAGTCTGTGGGAGAGTTTGAGTCTGTAGGGGAGGTGCGCGGCGTCCCTACGCTCTTTGCACGATTTTTGTCTCGCCTCTTAGGCTTTCTCGGTTCCTCACTAGCAGTCACTTTCGGTAAATTGTGTTTGGTTTCGTCAGTATCACCTCCGGCTTCCCCGGCGGTCACCGTGGTTCTTTCCTTCTCTCGCCGGAGAGGTGGTCGAGTGAGCGGGTCGTCGCAAGAAGGTCGTACGCTCACTGGCTGGGACGTTGATCGCTGCACGTAGTTTATTCTCGTCATCACGTCGTTCATGTTGTCCTCGAGCTTCGTTAGCTTCTGGTTCATCCTCTGGATCTCCAGTTTCAGATCAACCTTCAGGAGAGAAAGAAACTTTAAATCAGAGCTTTGGCTGCTGTCTCCTCCAGAGAGGTTCCTGGACGCTGATGAAGGGTTCTTGATCCAAGCAAATGGACATAACCTCCCCTTCCTTGAATCGAATATGATTGAATCCCATTTCCCCTCCCCCCAGGCACTATTCCATGGGTATAATATGAACTATAAACCACTGCTGTGGTCTGATTCATTGTTAAGTATTTAGGTTTGAGATCTTTTGATTAGAAATAATAATATGATACTAGACCCATAGCTATCAACGCTCTAAACTTAGAAATACAGAAGAGACAATATTAAAATAAGTGTACAAATGTTTCAGAATGTTGATACAGACGTAATGCTCTACAGAAATGGTGCACAAAGCCTCAACCTGAATCTATAAAAATTGTAATACAACGTTTGTGTTTACATCGTCGTGTCTTGTGATGATGAAAATAGCTCTGCTTTACCTTGAAGTCCATGAGACTGGCTATGATCTGTTGACAGTCTGCTGGGGTGACGCTCGGGGTGACTGGAGCGATATAATCTGTCACGTTGCCAGAGTCATTGTCCTGAAGTTTGTTCTTGTGGTCCTTACCAACCCCGGAGTCCAGCGAGTCCAGTTTATTTAGCTTGAATTTCGTACTGCCCTCCAGAGCAAGAGTCTCCTGCAGGCAACAAAATATTTTAATGAAAGGCAGCATCTTGTAAACTAGTGTGACTGAATTCAGTGTTTCACTCTGTGTTAATTTTTTTTTTATTTAGGGGGTTAATTTTCAGTTTTGTTCGTCAACATGCTAACACAAATTTTTTTCTTTTAACCAGAGAATGATGGATATTTCGTTGCCAGTGAGCTGGCAATTTATAAACCTTCCTTCATCTAGGGAAGACCTAGCCGCTCTTCAGAGACAGCTGAGCTTGTATTTTAAGGAACGCTAAATCCATGTGGGTCATTCAGTCTAAGGCGTGATGGAGGTTCGATCCTCCGTCCGCTGACTGTGGCCCCGGTCTTCACTGATTGAGAATGAGCTGCATCACAGTGCCCAGGTAACAAGACTATCAGCTACTCCCTTCACTACTTGGACAGCCTTACTAGATGTTCCTCATGTTTCTAGTGCTCTACTGTTGTGTTAGGACACGTGTGGTTGGCAGATGTTAATGAGAGAAGGTGCTTTAGAAGACTACTGGAACAGATGCATTAAATAATTTACCATTAGCGACCTCCGTTATGTTGATTTTACAAATAAAGACAACTATTTTAAGAGATTTGTGTTACTTCAGCACAAAGTGATTCACGACTCACAGACCAGTGAGTTAACCGCTCGACCAGCTGCCTCTAATAAGAATCTTAGAGCCAGCTGGCCTAGTGGTTAATGCACTGGCCTCTGAATTTTAGGACTCACCTGCCATGGGTTCAAACCCTCACCTGTTCCTTGATTTGAGTACAGAATGGTTGTATAAATAATGGAGGTGAGTGTGTGACTGGGAGGGTAATGGTGAATGATTACTGCAACTCACAGCTATCAGGAAACACTTGCGGTACCATACTATATTACAGTGCAACTCTATGCGGACGAATTTACACAATAAAGCGCTACGATGCTACGCTTTCCGTGTTGCACAAAAATTCTGTATCTAACAAAAATTTTAGTTGTAATTAGTGGAAGAAACGTAGAGGGTGAGTTGTAGAATGTGTAACAAACTTAATAAGTCAGGTTATTCACTCTGAGAACACTGATTGGTACATTGATTGTAACGAAGGTAGAGTGAAGACTCCACCACTCCTGGCGCTGAATGAACTCACCTTTCAAGCCTTTGTATACACATGTACTCGAGCACGCTTGCGCGCCCATGTGTGTACGCATGCGAGTATACACACACACACACACACACACAAATACACACACACAAATACACACACACGCACACACACACACACGCACACACACACACACACACACACACACACATGAAGATTGGGGAGGGGCAAAGAAGACCGCAGACAGAATATAGGCTAGGTGGACAAAGACTACAGACCTCACTCAGGGAGAAAGACCTTGGGGTGACCATAACACCGAGTACATCACCGGAGGCACACATCAACCAAATAACCGCTGCAGCATACGGGCGCCTGGCAAACCTGAGAATAGCGTTCCGATACCTCAATAAGGAATCGTTCAAGACACTGTACACTGTGTATGTTAGGCCCATACTGGAGTATGCAGCACCAGTCTGGAACCCACACCTGGTCAAGCACGTCAAGAAGTTAGAGAAAGTACAAAGGTTTGCAACAAGGCTAGTCCCAGAGCTCAAGGGAATGTCGTACGAGGAAAGGTTAAGGGAAATCGGACTGACGACACTGGAGGACAGAAGGGTCAGGGGAGACATGATAACGACATACAAGATACTGCGGGGAATAGACAAGGTGGACAGAGATAGGATGTTCCAGAGAGGGGACACAGGGACAAGGGGTCACAACTGGAAGCTGAAGACTCAGACGAGTCACAGGGACGTTAGGAAGTATTTCTTCAGTCATAGAGTTGTCAGCAAGTGGAATAGCCTAGCAAGTGAAGTAGTGGAGGCAGGAACCATACATAGTTTTAAGAAGAGGTATGACAAAGCTCAGGAAGCAGAGAGAGAGAGGATCCAGTAGCGATCAGTGAAGAGGCGGGGCCAGGAGCTGAGTCTCGACCCCTGCAACCACAATTAGGTGAGTACAATTAGGTGAGTACACACACACACACACACACACACACACACACACACACACACACACACACACACGATTTCGGTACCCACTGCTCAGTGAAAATAGTAAAACTGAACTAATATACATATATATATATATATATATATATATATATATATATATGTATATATATATATATATATATATATATATATATATATATATATATATATATATATATATATATATATATATATATATATATATATATATATATATATATATATATATATGTCGTGCCGAACAGGCAGAACTTGCGATCTTGGCTTAAATAGCAACGCTCATCTTGCCATATAGAACAAGACAAAATTTGTGTATGCAATAATTTCGCCAAAAACATTCTAGACCTAACGAAAAAATATATTTCACTGTATTTGTTTAGTTTTAGATTATTGTAAACAAATCTAAAATATATTTGTTGGGTTAGGCTAAAATAAATTGTTCTTGTTATAATAAGGTTAGGTAAGTTTTCTAAGATTCTTTTGGTGCAAAATTAAAATTTTTTACATTAACATTAATGAAAAAAATATATCTTTAAACGTATAAGAGGAAATTTTAGAAAGGGCTTAATTTTAAATGAGTTCTTGCTAATTGACCAGTTTTACATATTCGGCACGACATATATATATAAATAAATATATATATATATATATATATATATATATATATATATATATATATATATATATATATATATATATATATATATATTTGTGATAGCCGAGTAGTTAAGAGCGCTGCCTGGGAATCTTGTCAGCCCCAGTAGCAGTATCGAATCCTGCTGACTGCGATCTCTATCTCTCTCTGTTATATATATATATATATATATATATATATATATATATATATATATATATATATATAAATATATATATATATATATATATATATATATATATATATATATATATATATATATAATATATATATATATATGTATATACTCTTCTATACCTGGAGTTTACCTGGAGAGAGTTCCGGGGGTCAACGCCCCCGCGGCCCGGTCTGTGACCAGGCCTCCTGGTGGATCAGAGTCTGATCAACCAGGCTGTTACTGCTGGCTGCACGCAAATCAACGTACGAGCCACAGCCCGGCTGGTCAGGAACCGACTTTAGGTGCTTGTCCAGTGCCAGCTTGAAGACTGCCAGGTCTGTTGGTAATCCCCTTTATGTATGCTGGGAGGCAGTTGAACAGTCTCGGGCCCCTGACCCTTATTGTATGGTCTCTTAACGTGCTAGTGACACCCCTGCTTTTCACTGGGGGGATGTTGCATCGTCTGCCAAGTCTTTTGCTTTCGTAGTGAGTGATTTTCGTGTGCAAGTTCGGTACTAGTCCCTCTAGGATTTTCCAGGTGTATATAATCATGTATCTCTCCCGCCTGCGTTCCAGCGAATACAGGTTTAAGAACCTCAAGCGCTCCCAGTAATTGAGGTGTTTTATCTCCGTTATGCGCGCCGTGAAAGTTCTCTGTACATTTTCTAGGTCAGCAATTTCACCTGCCTTGAAAGGTGCTGTTAGTGTGCAGCAATATTCCAGCCTAGATAGAACAAGTGACCTGAAGAGTGTCATCATGGGCTTGGCCTCCCTAGTTTTGAAGGTTCTCGTTATCCATCCTGTCATTTTTCTAGCAGATGCGATTGATACAATGTTATGGTCCTTGAAGGTGAGATCCTCCGACATGATCACTCCCAGGTCTTTGACGTTGGTGTTTCGCTCTATTTTGTGGCCAGAATTTGTTTTGTACTCTGATTAAGATTTAATTTCCTCGTGTTTACCATATCTGAGTAATTGAAATTTCTCATCGTTGAACTTCATATTGTTTCCTGCAGCCCACTGAAAGATTTGGTTGATGTCCGCCTGGAGCCTTGCAGTGTCTGCAATGGAGGATACTGTCATGCAGATTCGGGTGTCATCTGCAAAGGAAGACACGGTGCTGTGGCTGACATCCTTGTCTATGTCGGATATGAGGATGAAGAACAAGATGGGAGCGAGTACTGTGCCTTGTGGAACAGAGCTTTTCACCGTAGCTGCCTCGGACTTTACTCTGTTGACGACTACTCTGTGTGTTCTGTTAGTGAGGAAATTATAGATCCATCGACCGACTTTTCCTGTTATTCCTTTAGCACGCATTTTGTGCGCTATTACGCCATGGTCACACTTGTCGAAGGCTTTTGCAAAGTCTGTATATATTACATCTGCATTCTTTTTGTCTTCTAGTGCATCTAGGACCTTGTCGTAGTGATCCAATAGTTGAGACAGACAGGAGCGACCTGTTCTAAACGCATGTTGCCCTGGGTTGTGTAACTGATGGGTTTCTAGATGGGTGGTGATCTTGCTTCTTAGGGCCCTTTCAAAGATTTTTATGATATGGGATGTTAGTGCTATCGGTGTGTAGTTCTTTGCTGTTGCTTTACTGCCCCCTTTGTGGAGTGGGGCTATGTCTGTTGTTAATTTGATGATTTTTCCCATATCTTAGAACAGCGCAGAACTTGATTCCAAAGAGCTGTGATCTGGTGAGCTTCATAAGCCAAGTTTTCAGGTGTCGTCCAGTCTGTCCAATGTAATTCTCTTTACATTCTTAGCAAAGTATTTTTTTGTAAGGTGTGATTTGTCAGTATCTTTTGTAATATATAATTGTACGTTAGCGCTTACTTTTGATGATGATGATGATGCTGATAATAATAATAATAATAATAATAATAATAATAATAATAATATTAATAATAATAATAATAATAATAATAATAATAATAATAATAATAATAATAATAATGTTAATTACTCAGTCATTTCGAGTAACTATGGATTTAATTATAATTTTCCTTCCTTGAAATTGCTTTTCAAATATCTAGTAACCCATTTCCTCTCATATTTCCTTTAATATATATTGTCAGCCAATTATAATTCCACTCGACTTAATTGTTCATATTATCTTCACTTTTGTTCATTTGTAACATTATTAATAAATGTAAAATAATATGCTTTAACTTTGTTTTATTTACATTATATAAACATATTTACACACTGTCAATAAATACTTTTTTATATACTTTTGGCTTTTACAAGTTTACACAATTTTCAGTTATTTATATTTTATCATTTTTTTCGTACTGTCTTACATATGAGTTTTTATGTAGTAATCCTTATTTAAAAAATACAATATATATTTGGTGAACAAGTTAGTCATGAGTCAGTCATTTGAAAAATTAGGTTAGGTAAGATTCTTCAGGTGACCCGCAGCTGGAGCTTTTGGTCATCTGACCGAGGCCTTCCACTGGCTTACCCCTCCATTCCTCTTAAAAAATTAAAGTTTGTTGGTTTAAAAATTATATTCTCTGCTGATTTTAATATCATTTGAAGTTAAGGATTGCCTTATGAGGATGCTATTGCTGTTGCTGCTGCTGTTACTGTTACTGCTGCTGCTGCTGTTACTGTTACTGCTGCTGCTGTTACTGTTACTGTTGCTGCTTTAACTGCTGCTGCTGTTATTGCTGCTGTTGCTGCTGTTGCTGCTGCTGCAATAGCTATACCTACAACTACTATATAACCTGTGCTGTTCTGAAAGTCAATAATAAAAAATAAGCCACAGAACAATGACTGGAACATTTCACAATTAACCCACAATACCATGACTGGAACATTTCACAATTAACCCACAATACCATGACTGGAACAATCCACAATTAACCCACAATACCATGACTGGAACAATTCACAATTAACCCACAATACCATGAATGGAACAATTCACAATTAACCAACAATACAATGACTGGAACAATTCACAATTAACCCACAATACCATGACTGGAACAATTCACAATTAACCCACAATACCATGACTGGAACAATTCACAATTAACCCACAATACCATGACTGGAACAATTCACAATTAACCCACAATACCATGACTGGAACAGTTCACAATTAACCCACAATACCATGACTGGAACAATTCACAATTAACTCACAATACCATGACTGGAACAATCCACAATTAACCCACAATACCATGACTGGAACAATTCACAATTACCCCACAATACCATGACTGGAACAATTCACAATTAACCCACAATACCATTACTGGAACAATTCACAGTTAATCCACAATACCATGGCTGGAACAATCCACAATTAACCCACAATACCATGACTGGAACGATTCACAATTAACCCTCAATACCATGACTGGAGCAACTCACAATTAACTCACAATACCATGGCTGGTACAATTCGGTTCCATCTGCTCAGCTCTTCCCTGAGGAGCTTCCCTAAATGGTAACCACCCAGCTGACTCCATCACAAATCCTAACAAGGTTGGCCGTTGTAGCATTTAATTCCCGTCACAAAACTTTCCTTTATTTAGGCTTCGTTTCTACTGAGTAATAAGTTAACTCTGCCTTTTAAAGAAAAAAACTTATAATAAAAGTGATCGTTTAATATTTCTGGCGTACAAGCATGACAGCCAGAGTAACCACTATGTTGATGTTAGTTAAATTAGCGTCTAGCATGGAAACTGAATTACGTGCCACGAAACTGGTTATAACAATGCATCGCAGTGAAGAGGAAGCAGCCTAGGAGCATCTAATGTGTCACTATGAGAGAAAGACAGAGAGGAGTGAGGAGAGAGAGAGAGAGAGAGAGAGAGAGAGAGAGAGAGAGAGAGAGAGAGAGAGAGAGAGAGAGAGAGAACAGAGGGAAAGAAAGTAAGAGAGAAAGAGGGAGAGAGAGAGAATGCTGAAACTGAAAGAATAATAGAAAAAAAAATGAGAGTATTTTCTGGTGACCTCAGATATTCACTACTAGTGTGATCCTATCATAACTGCAGCCAGTAAACCATCATTTAGATATATATATATATATATATATATATATATAAACACAATACTTACCCTGTCAACAGGTATCACAAATATCTGAAAGAGAACACTCAGTAAGGAACTCAACTCACACTGGTCGCATGCAACTTACTGTATGCAGATTTGTTACCAAAAACAGCGAAAAAGGAGTATTTTTTCTCTCTCACTTGGATTAAGGCAAGTTTAACGTATTGCCTCAGAATTGCTTGTGAAGTTACCCTCGTTAAGCACATATAGAGGTCACAACTAAGAGGTTATTAGGTCATCTCAGGAGAGACTCAGGTCATCATGCATCAAGTATAAGCACAGATGGAGGAGAGGACTAGGAGGTTGTCAGGTCGTCTTGTGTAAGCACAGAGGCCAGAACTAGTAGGTGTTGGCAGGCAGGTCATCCCAGATAGAGAGGTCAGGGCCAGCAAGCTTACCACTCGTTTGCACTACAAACTTGACGGTCTGTGCTAGGAATTACGAACATGGCAGGGTGAGCTAGG
Organism: Cherax quadricarinatus; assembly: GCF_038502225.1. Lineage (NCBI taxonomy): Eukaryota > Metazoa > Arthropoda > Malacostraca > Decapoda > Parastacidae > Cherax > Cherax quadricarinatus. Next base: position 13,209,795 of record NC_091362.1, on the reverse strand, counting down.
AACGGCAGACATCAAAGGCTGAGCTGAGAGAGACAGACGCCTGGGTATGTATGTGTTTTCTTGTACAATACGAGGCTTCAGTAGGGTTGCTAGACGCCTTGATAAAGACGTTACAAGGTTAACAAGGACGCTATAGGGTTTAACAAGGACGCTATAGTGTTTAATAAGGACGATATAGGGTTTCACATAAGGAGGCTGTAGGGGTTAGTAAACACGCTACAGGGTTCCATAAGGACAATAAAGGGCAGGATAAGCACGCTTTCATGCTTTCATATGGACGTTGCGGGTTTCGATACGGACTTTAGAGGTCTTGATCCTACAGGATCCGATAAAGATGCTGATACAGGCATTTATAGGTAAGGTTAGGTTGTAGTACAAGCTTCGATTAGGATGGTACAAGCTTTTATTTTAAGAATGATACATGCCTTTACATAAATGTTACGAGGTACGATACTGGAGCAACAGGCTTTGATAAAAAAAGTGTCATAAGGCTTTGATAAGAATGCTCCAGATTTTGATAAGAATGATGCAGGCTTTGATTAGGGTACGATACGTGTTGATAACGAGATGGCTACAATTGGAGGAACTATAGGCTGTGGTGGGAGGAACTATAGGTTGTGTTGGGAGGTACTATAGGCTGTGGTGGGAGGAACTATAGGTTGTGTTGGGAGGTACTATAGGCTGTGGTGGGAGGAACTATAGGCAACGTTGGAAGGCACTATGGACTGTGGTGGGAGGCAGGCAGTATTTAGGATGAGAGAAATGATCTGTTGGGATTTATTTGTTACACATTGCAGTAACTACAAATGTTAAGGAAAGCCTCAGTTTAACTACAAGGTATACAAGGTCTGGAACAACGGCTACATGACACAAGCAGCAAGTAGCGCCTACTTGGCACAGAGAACTAGGGAAGGGAATAGCTCTGGGATGGTTTGGGTACTGTTGTGGAGGGAGGGAGGGGAAGAGGTGGGTATGGCACTACTCTTTCTGTCCTTCCTTTACCTTTTTGGCCACTGTTTTGGCACTGTTGTTGTTGTTGTTATTGTTGTTGTTGTTGTTATGGTTGTTGTTGGGCGTAGTGCCAGGCGTGGTGGCTGAGGATGTGTTGGCTTTCTTGGGAGTCACTCCAAGAGTCTGCCAGGGAGGGAGGGACAAGTAACACCAGCCAGTCAGTCCAAGAAAACCAGGCTCTCACAAGCGTGTACACACGTGTACTAGTGTATTCATATATTTATGCGCACATGTACACATATGCACACAGACATATGCACACACACATATGCACTCAATAATATAGGAAAAAAGCTGGAGAAGACCATATATATATATATATATATATATATATATATATATATATATATATATATATATATATATATATATATATATATATATATATATATATATATATATATATATATGGAAAGCTAAAGATGACGTATGAATGTGTAGTATTTACTGAAGAAATGGATTTCCAGTTCGGAGTTTTCAACTCCGAACTGGAAAATGAAATTCAGAACCGTCGAAATATCAGGGTAAAGAAATTATTAATAAGAATTAAAAAGGCATAATACTGTGACTGGAACAAATGCACTAATAACCTGCACACAGGAGACTAAAACGTATAACGACGTTTCGGTTCTACTTGGACCATTAACTAGTTATACAGAAAGTTAATGTGTTACTAGATGACGGTCCAAGTCGGACCAAAACGTCGGTATAAGTTGCAGTCTCATACATGCGGGTTTTAAGTATAAAAGATCAATAAAAACAAAAGTAAAGCAGCTGGACCAGGAGAAGTATCACCCTGGGTTTAGAAGTCCACCATGAAATTACTTACACTAAAATATCTTAACTGTAAAAAAAGAGGGTAAAGAGCCTAATGAATGGAACATTGTGAATGTTGAATTGGCATTTGTGAAGGTAAAACCTTCACTAACTAGAGTGGCAAGCTTATTATTCCACAGTCAGCTCTCTCATCAAGCTCCTCTATACAGGGCAATCAATGCCATTGGAAAGGTACACTGCATTGGTAAGGTACATTACCATTGGAAAGGTACATTGCCATTGGAAAGGTACATTCAGAATTGAATACCCCGTTGCAAGACCTTCAACATGCAAGATATACACTTTCTGATGCACTTTTTTTTCAATCGCATTTATAAAACAAAATACACTCTACAGAGAAGCTCTATAAGAGTTACTGTATAGCCCTTGTGGTTTAGCGCTTCTTTTTGATTATAAAAATCTATAAGAGTTAGCTGTATTGAACAAAAATGCTCTAAACCCGTACAGGTAATATAGCGCTGAAGTGGTAAGCAAAATGGCGTCGTAAGTTTACCTACGCAAAAGTGGAAATCCAATACACGGAAATAATACACAATGTTACATAACGGAATATACATTTTGGTGTATTTCCAAAAGATGGCGTGCTAGTGGAATATTCATACGACTTCAAAGAGAAATAAAAAATATATATTGTTTTTACACATTGAGGTCTTTTTATCAACTTCCGTTAGGCTGTGGGTACCCCATTTGATTTAGAAAACGATTTTGATTCAACCTAGCAAGATCAGTGACGTTGAATTAGTTATATGTGCAGCAGCTAGATATCTGCAGTGACGGACCCACATTTTTGGGGCCTGAAATGTTATGGGGGCCCCTTCGTAACCCCTTTTCATACAGTGGATCCAAAATTTTTAAGCAATGTTGACTAAAGTCGCTTCTTGGGCACCTCAGGGGTTAGGAGCCCTGAAACTTAAGCTTCATTAGTTTCATAGTAGATCCGTCCCTAGGTATCAGTAGATAAATGGTTCGTGGAACCGACAGGATGATGACCTACACACTTGTGCAACACTTTGGCGTCTGTACTGGACTGAAGCCACTGGTTGGCCAAACGTTTCCACAGTAAAGACACCCAGTTGTTGCACAAGTACCTAGTTCATCACCTGGTTATCTATATTGTAAAGACGTTTCGCCAGCCAGAAGCTTTATTGATTCAATACCAGTTAGATTCCTTGTCACTGGCAGAAGATACCATAAGAGAGTTTACCAAGCGAGTGAATAAACGGGAATTATCTTTATGTTAAGAGTGCCGTTATTTAAGAGGGGAAAAAAGAGATGTTGAACATTTTTTATCGAGAAGGATAATGCACAATGAAAGATGATAAAGATATGTATAGAAGCAAAAACGTACAATGCTGTGTAGAGAATATAAATGAAAAAACGAAGGGTGAGGGGAGGGTAGGGAGGAAGAGGAAGTAAAAGAAGGGTGAGAGAGACAGATGAGGGAAGGAAGCATGTGAGAGACACAGGTGAAGTGGGGGGTGGAGGTGAGGGGAAAAATAGGTGAAGGAGGGAGATACATGCAGTCGAGGGTGTGAGGTATGTAGGTACCTTGGAGAGGTTGGTGTTGTGCTTATTGGTGAGGCTCCTTAGTACTCCATCTTGCATAAGGTTCTTCTTGTTGCACTCGTCTGTGGTGGAACCATCTTCCTCACCGCCGCCTGAACCACCACAAGAGTGCAGAGTTAAAACTTTAGCTAATATCCATCAAGACGATGAACAGGCAACACCTTCAGAAACACTGGGTAACTATCAGAATAATAAAACAATAGCAGAAAATAAAAAAAATGCACAAATGGAAGACAGAAACAAAAATCTTAGCACACAGAGATGAGCATGTACTCAGTACACTGAATAACTCACCGCCATCTTGCAGGTCACTAAAGAATAGTGTTAAACCTGTACATCACATATTATCAGGTACATCCATGACTGGACAAATTTGATATCAATAACGTCTAGAATGTCACTAAAAGTAGATAGATATTAAATACCAGAAGCCAAATATTGATAAATCACAATAATAAATGACTAAAGGATATGAACAGATTTAATTCTTTCTGACAAACTAATGTTCAACACACGGAACTGCAGATCATTCACCTCACTCTGGTGAGAATAAATTCACAATATCATATCTGGAACAAGTCGTCATAAAACCTTTGACGTCGTGGTGTTGACGCAGACATTTTCTTTGTAATTTAACTACAGCTGTAAAGAAAAAAGAGGAAATAAATGGCATTTTGGCCTTTACTTACCCTCATTCCTGCCGAAAATGTTCTTCCACTTACGAGGTCCATTAGTCTCACAGATGTTGTTCATTCTGGCCGGCGGCATCTTCACCACCTGCACGAGACGCGGACACCTGTCACTTCAGAAACAACTACATACTTTGCACCTCATTATTAATGCAAATAAAGGAGACACCGCCACATCAGGCAACATACTTGCCTTATTAACAATATTATGATGGCACACCACATTCCTTATGTGGACAAATGTTTCCTTAAACATATTTTATGTATATTTATGTGTATTCAAGAAATGGAACTGACTTTTGTAAGCTTTGATTCTATGCCTGATTCTCTGAGCCTGGCCCATGGCCGGGCTCAGAGAGTAGATAAACTCTCGAAACTCTTCAAAGGTATATCAAAGGTATGCCCAACTGGTCAACATTAAAGAAAAGAAATTATTTTCTCTCTCTTTATCCACTGACACTAAAAATTCCTTTGTAATTTGCGATGACCCAACATTATTTACGGAACTTGTATTTGATACATCAAATATTATTTTTTATTCATAAAGGGAGTGGAGAGGTAAACCAGCGGAAGGCCTCGAGCATATGGCAAAATCCTCTAGTGGCAGATGATCATATGCCCCGCGATAGGTGGTGTTTATCCTGCCTCCTGACCGATGAATCTTGATTAATCTCAATTACATCAGGTAAAGACAACTTGGTGATGGAAACTGATGATGAGTAAGACACATATATAACACCTGGGTATCTTTATTGTTGAAACGTTTCGCTTACACAGTAGGTTTCTTCAGTCAAATACAGAGGCAGTAGGTGTAGTAGTGAAATGAAGATGTAATCAGTCCGTCAGTCTAGGAGAAATAGTATTTGAGGTGGCTTGGTGGATTTACCCATACCTGGCTGCCACACCTGGCTGCCACACCTGGCTGCCATACCTGGCTGCCACACCTGGCTGTCACACCTGGCTACCACACCTGGCTGACACACCTGGCTGACACACCTGGCTGACACACCTGGCTGACACACCTGGCTGACACACCTGGCTGACACACCTGGCTCACACACCTGGCTCACACACCTGGCTCACACACCTGGCTCACACACCTGGCTGACACACCTGGCTGACACACCTGGCTGACACACCTGGCTGACACACCTGGCTGACACACCTGGCTGACACACCTGGCTGACACACCTGGCTGACACACCTGGCTCACACACCTGGCTACCATACCTGGCTGCCACACCTGGCTGCCACACCTGGCTGCCACACCTGGCTGCCACACCTGGCTGCCACACCTGGCTACCATACCTGGCTGCCACACCTGGCTGCCACACCTGGCTGTCACACCTGGCTGTCACACCTGGCTGCCACACCTGGCTGCCACACCTGGCTATCACACCTGGCTGCCACACCTGGCTGCCATACCTGGCTGCCACACCTGGCTGTCACACCTGGCTACCACACCTGGCTGCCACACCTGGCTGCCACATCTGGCTGTAACATACAGTTCAACAAGCGATGGGAGGAGCTTTGTTTTGTGATAACTGCCAGGGCAGCACTCTGCCAGTTGTTTCTGGGATTTTCAGTGCAGTCATCAGTGCTTGCTGAGCAGAGAATGCAGGCAGATAGAGTTCAGCGTATCCATTAAATACACAAGCATATTAATTGGTCAGTGTGGACGTAGTCTGAGAGCTCTGCTCTGTGTTTGAAGTATCTCCTGTACGGACTTGTGAACTTCAGCTCTGGCTGGTGTGTTTATCGTTGAATTTAGTTTCTATAAGCTAAGTTCTTTATGAAACTTAGTTAATGGAAACATGAGTCATGTAAATTCTATGTCCAATGTGGATTTAGTCATTTACTAAGAGAGGATTTCCTCCATTGTCGACTTAGCCTCTGGTAGCAAGGGTTGTGTGATTTATATAGTCCAATGTGAACTTTATGGTGTGCCTAGCGAAGCAGCATGATATACCTGTTTTAAACTCGTTGACGAAACCATGGAACTAGTGGCGTATGAATGGATGGCAAGTGAGTCCTAAAACTCCAGACTCACTCGCCATGGGTTCAAACCTCACCCGTTCCGTGGTTTGTTTGCAATCATGTTATTACGAATCATTGATGAAAAAGGGTCGTCCTGTCGAGCCAGTAGTTTAGAATATCCGTAAATTACCAACTACACACAACAAACACATATGTTACACTCTTATACCTTCGGTTGGGCTTTAGATCTAACTGCTAGATCATGTGTGAACTTAAGTCTGTTTCTCTGGCTGCAGATATAAATTTTGGATAGAAAAATGTTGCTTTAGGGGCTGAAAGTCTACAACAGGATTGCTAAGCGATATTTGAGTGCCTCAGCAGTGTTTCAAGAAACCATTTGTACCAGAGGACACAATTATGCTCTGGTTCGAGCATCACATACAACTTAATCTACTTATAATGAAGAAAAGCTTTGACAGTAATATCTGCTGACACAAACTCTTAGGGTGGAGAGACACTTGTTTACGATGCTTGCCAAAGACCAATATTATTGTTATTGTTATTATTATTATTACCTTGAGGGCATCGGTGGTGCCCACCACCTCGGAGTCCGAGCGTTCACCGGAGCCTCGTTCCACATCACGTCCACTCACGCCCACCATGTCAGAGGCGGCACTGTTAGGCGTGCCAGAGCCTCCACTTGCCTTGTCTCGTCGAAACCTGTTGACGACCCTCTGGTGTTACACAGTGAGAGACGGAGAGAGACAGTGAAGGAGGGAAACAGTGAAGGAGGGAGACGGTGATGGAGACAGAGACAGAGGAAGAAAGAGACCGAGGGAGACAGTAAAGAAGGTAGACAGTGAAAGATGGAGAGAACCAGTGAGAGACGGAGAGGAGGAGGAGGAGAATGAGTGGAACACTAAAAAGAGTGAACCCACAAAGGTCTGGTGACTAAGATAAGTTCACTTACCTACATTTATGTAAATATAATAGTGTTTTCAATACAAAATGAGCATTTACACACATGTAAACACGTACACATACGAAAGTACAGTACACACAAATACGCACACGTACACACACAGATTCAAAGATATATAAACATACATTCACATGCAATAATGGCGAAAACAGATGCAAATCAACCACAGTGGGAATTCCCCTGTGATTGATTTGCGTACATTTACACGTACACAAAACAAACATACACAGATATACACACTCAGCACACACATGAGCATAGGATGCCAGGGAATACATTTTTTTGCGAGTGGGCAGAAAGTGGAATGATCTTGAATGGAGAGGTGACTCCATACACAGCTTGAAGAAGTGGTATGATAGGGTACAAGGCCATGAGTGAGAGTGTACAGTCACAGCCAGTTGAGAGGAAGACTACACAAATGATAGCAAAATGCTTTTCTGAGTGTGAGATCAATGTGTTGGTTGTCAGTCACAGGAAATTATATATATATATATATATATATATATATATATATATATATATACATATATATATATATATATATATATATATATATATATATATATATATATATATGTGTGTGTGTGTGTGTGTGTGTGTGTGTGTGTGTGTGTGTGTGTGTGTGTGTGTGTGTGTGTGTGTGTGTGTGTGTGTGTGTGTGTGTGTGTGTGTGTGTCGTGCCGAATAGGCAGAACTTGCGATCTTGGCTTAAATAGCAACGTTCATCTTGCCATATAGGACAAGTGAAAATTTGTGTATGCAATAATTTCGTCAAAATCATTCTGAACCTAACGAAAAAAATATATTTGATTGTGTTTGTTTAGTACTAAATTATTGTAAACGTATTTAAAATATATTTAGTTGGGTTAGGCTAAAATAAATTACACTTGTTATAATAAGGTTAGGTAAGTTTTCTAAGATTCTTTAGGTCCAAAATTATAAATTTTTATATTAACATTGATGAAAAAAATATATCTTTAAACGTATAAGAGAAAATTTCAGAAAGGACTTAATTTTAAATGAGTTCTTGCTAATTGACCAGTTTTACATATTCGGCACGACATATATATAAATATATATATATATATATATATATATATATATATATATATATATATATATATATATATATATATATATAAATTGAAGGGAAGAGAGAGAGGGGAGCATTTGCACTGCTGATGTAGCTACATATAGTAGTAGTGTGTTTATAGTCTCTACGGGTAGTATCTGTGTGAGTCATGTTATAGGAGGGCGTCACACCGCTTGCTAGGAGTGATCTCACCTACGAATGGGGGAAGGGCATTTGCAGCACACACACACACACACACACACACACACACACACACACACACACACACACACACACACACACACACACACACACACACACACACACACACAGACTGAAACATTCTCCAGAAAAGTTTAAACAAACTACTTAAATTTTAATAAAAAAATAGCAAGTATATAAAAAATAGGATATTTTAAGATATAAATGAAGAACACTTTAAAAAATGTCTGATGTTCAAATATAATATACAAATTTTGAGGAAAATTTGCAAATTTCTATTAATATTACCACCGTCAGAAGTAATGCGGGTCGCTGTACACTTCTTGAGTAATCGAATATATAAAAAAGCACATAATTTAGGAGAATAAAATTTGCAGGCGGGGTGGGTGGGTTGGTGGGTGGGTTGGGTGGGCAGCTCAGGCGGTGTGCACAGTCTAAGTAGCGGTGCAGCTCAGTGCTTCAGCAACACCACTCAAAGTGAAGTAACTTCAGATATATGAGGTGAAGTCAGTGTGTGAAATTTTAGAAAAAAATGAAAATATTTGTCATCAAAGTATCTCAAGATTTTTTTTAATGAACTGTTTATTTTTCTTATGTTTTTTTAGTCAAGTTCAGTAGTTTGCTGTGGCAACGTAACTCATGGCGCCTCAACTGATTTTTTTGTAACTGTCTCTTATTTACAATTGCCGTCCAAGGTCTTGTGAACTAATATCTGAGAGGCTGAGGTTGTATTTAAGTGGCTGAGGTTTGGTCTAGCTGGTGCTACAAGCAGAGGCAGCTGGCAGGGCACAACAGGTACACCGCCTGGGGCCTCACCCATTCAGCTGGGTAAGTTAGGGATGCAAAGCGATTGAAACACAAACTAATGCTACAACTGGGTTAGACTCTACCCTGAATGATCAGTAATGGCTAGAGTAACAAGCGGAGTAGAGGACTTTTGGGAGTGGCCTAAGTGTTGAGTGAGGGCAGGGGAACCTGGGAGTCCTACCCAGCACTAAGTAAGAGCAGCCTCACCCGTAACTGCTAGTTTCATATTGGAATAATAACCTTCGATATTTACTGCGGACCGCAAGAGGCTCATTTTAGGTAGTGAGGTTTGGGGACAAAGAGCTACACTGGGGAACTAATCGCTGGCGAAGGATGGCCATCAAATATCAGTCTGACAGGATTTTGTCGAGGTTAGCTAAGAGTGAGTACTGTCAGCTAAGGCAAGGCAATAACTGGTATCTAGGGACTGGTTAGTGCACTGCAAGTAGGTGCTGAAGGCAGGGAATTGGTTGTGATTTAATTCTATGAGTTGGAAACTTACTATAGGCACTGATAAAGGAGAAGACTAACGCATTTTCGGAGATAAGAATATGGGCCCAGTATTAGAAAGTGACTTCGAGGAAGCCGGGGCGAATTCTAAAGAGGAATTAATGATGGCAGGGAACTCACGGTGAGGGATTACACCTAGGCGGATCAGGTTTAATAAGTGCATTCTACCACTGGGCAGGCAGTAAGAGGATGGGCAGCTTGAGGGTAGTGAACGACTCACTCTATCGTAGGAACTATGAGGTTAGGAGGGGGAAGAGAAACAAGAGACGGGAAGCAAAACGTGAAGCTGGAGAGTGACTCCCAGAGTCCTGCACAGGACTCGTCAACTTGCACCACACGGACCTCATACTCAGTCAAAATATAAGATATTAAGCTTCTCTTTATACTATTGTTAAGGGGATAATGCAATACTTTCTAGAAGTGTATAGCGGATGAGGTAGCCGCGGGCTGGAAGAATGTGCAAGAGAGCCACTGTCAGCAGCACTCTGCCTACAACAGCCTCTCAACACCATCTCCGAGTTAAAGAATTAGACACCTCTGCAACATTTGCAAAAGTGTCTAATTCTTCAACTTGTCGGATTTCTAAATCATTTACATCACAATCTCTAAGTTTCACGGCTTCTTCTGTTACGATTTTTTTCTTCATCCAAATATTAATGAGGTTAAGAGATAATAAATACAAGACTGATGAAAAAATATACAGAATACGGTAAACGATCCCGTAAAAGCAGAGCATTGAAAATAAAGCAGCTTAAAAAAAATATATTTAGAAATTTTGCCCCTGACTCTGGCGAAGCAGATCTGAGAAAGACTTATTAAAGGTAATGACTCAAGAAGGCTGGCGTGAGGCCCGAGGTCTGACCCAACTGGAGGACCCGGGCGATGGACTTTACCTCCAAGTTTGATCGCTGACACTGGTTGTCGGAAGTCACAGAAACAAGGAAAAGAAACATAGTCAAGGGCTGGATTACACCAGACGTGAGACAAGCACATACACACACACACACAAACACATACATGCGGGGCCAGGAGCTGTGACTCTACCCCTGCAACCACAAAAAGGTGAGCACACACCCGAGCCTCTGGATCTCCAAACATTGAATGAACAATTTAACAACGACGTATTATTTATATTTAAATTATCATTTAGAATAAAAAATGGTATATTAAAATTATCTTTGCTAAAGGAATTAGTTTCTTATGCATAATTAACATATTTTCCCAGTTAGAACACTCCTTCATAGCTTCTACTTCCTCCCTAAGGTAATTTGTTTGTAAACAAGACGACTGCCCACACGGAGCAATATATCCTAAGAAACGTTACCAAAAGGAAAATAGGTGCAACGGAACATAATTTTCTCAGTCAACCAAGTGCGAGGGCAATAGTATGCAAGGCAACTTGATTTACCCAGAAGCAACGATTCACTGTAACACTTTATTTTTCCCCAAATTGTAAAGGGCTTCCAAGGAATTCTGTTTACATAGTGGAACTTAATTCTGCGTTGCTTTAGGGACTAAGTTCCTTTACATGAAGTCGTTAGCGTACATGTGTCAAATCAATTTATGACCCCTTTTCCCAACATCATGGAAGAGGATAACCCATTTAGAAACCCACAATACTTCGGCTGAAGTCTCGACTTGCTTACCTGGAGAAGATTTTCCTGACGAGGTGGTCATGGCTGAGTTCCTGCTGGGGCTCGTGTTTGCGCCTCTCCGCTAGTTCCTTCTCCCGGCGCACGTCGCTTACCTTCCTGAAGATGAGCTGCGCAGGGAGAATATACATGCCAGTTCTAATGAGATTCATCCAACCCATTGGAAACCATTGGAAGCCACAGGGGTTATGAAATTAAATTTTTGAAGACATTTCACCCAACAAGGAGAAATGTATTCATAAATGTCACAATCACCATACTGTTTCTTATTTGCATTGTTACGGTATATTCTACCACAGTATTACCATCAAATGTTGCCCTGGAAAAGGGTACTTTTAAGAAAGTTGGATGAAACATAGACGATTGACGATTGAGCAGTGATGCTGCAGAAGAGCTGTTGGTTAAAAGAACTTAAGTTACCCTCTCCTTCCTCGGATCAGACCTGATTACCTTCCAATACCCACGACAATTACTACTGATTACCCAGAATAAACCACAGCCATGCCAGAAGGTTACTCACCCTGTGTCTGAGGTTATACGTGAGTACCAGGTTCCTGGCGAAGGAGTTGGCGAAGGCGTGGTAGAAATCCAGCACCTCCAGGAGCTTCTCCCTCTTGATGGCGTGGAGGTCGCAGTAGGTGAGGGCGCGCACATTGGCTGCGCTCTGACCTACGGTGGGATCCTTCCAGAAGGTGTCGCCGAAGACATCACACTTGCCCAGGATGGCCACCACTTCGTCGTCTTGGATGACCTCCAGTGACCCCGTCACTATGAAACAGAGGGTGTCCAGCGACTCCCCCGTGTGAAACAACAAATCACCTGCAACAACCACAACAACACTGTGTCACCTCTCTGTCTGTAACACCACAAAAACACTGTCTGTCACCCCTCTCTAAAACACTACACAAGCGCTCTGTCACCTCTCTGCAACACTACAGCAACACTGTGTCTGTCATCTCTTTCTCTCTGCAACACAATAGTGTTGCTGTTGTGATGTAGAGATCTGACTTATCTCCCAATGTTTACATATTCTCGGATAGTTTATCATTACATCTGGCGTGTTGCCTCAGCTTAATTCCAAGCGAGGCTCTGGCTGTGGTATACCACGCTACAGGACGTTCCTCACAACACTGGTATAACATATTATATGGAAGTAGACCTATACAGTGTAGCGAGATGCATCACTAAGAAGATCGTCAATAAAGTATATTACTAACTGAATTTGTCTCTCTTTCCAACAGTGTCAGTATTGCCCCTGCTGAAGAGGGAGCAATGGGAGAGAAAAGGAGAGAGAGAGAGTGAGAGAGAGAGAGCGAGAGAGAGAGAGAGAGAGAGAGAGAGAGAGAGAGAGAGAGAGAGAGAGAGAGAGAGAGAGAGAGAGAGAGAGAGAGAACATTAAAATCCGTAACATCATTATATGGAGAAATACCAAAGTGGGAAAAAACTAACAATAAGGTATAATAGATTCGTAGGATTATACATGTGAGAGACATTTCCTGGCCAGCAGATAGGTTACCTGGTCAGCAGAAAGGTTACCAGACCAACAGGCAGGTTACCTGGCCAGCAAACAGTTTACCCGGCCAAGAGACAGGTTACTTGGTCAGCAGACAAGGACTCACCTGGGGCTGAGTGACTCATAGTGAAGTGCATGGCCAGTGCTCGGAGACAGCCGTCGGAGGCCAGACGGAAGGCGGGATGCTCGTTGAAGACTTTGCGATTCAAGTGGACACAGATGTCGGCCTTCATATCCTTGGGACAGTAGTTGAGCACCTAATGGAGGGGTCAGAGTCAATATGGTGCCTCTAGTGCCACTCAAGAGGGCCACTACATCTAGGATGCCACCCAGTTTTGACAAAGTCAAAATAGATTTCACACAGTGATTGTATCAGAAATATTAACTCGTGTAAGCTTGTATATACAGAGAGAAAAAAAATCTGAGCCTGCAACAGGAGAATTTGCAAGCTTCAAATATTGTGCATAACAGAGAACAATGCAAATATATTGTTGCAAAAATAAGCAGTCTGTGCATGAGAAAATGAATTATTTTCCTCGTTAAGAGTATTGAAATAAGCAACGGAGGCGTGTTTTACACACACACAAACAAACATACACACACACACACACACACACACACACACACACACACACACACACACACACACACACACACACACACACACACACACACACACACACACACACACACACACACACACACACACACACACACACACACACAAAAAAAAAAAACACACACACACACGGGAAGCTCTCGATTCAGCAGCGGTCTGGGGTGAGAGTTATACCGGATTGGTATCAGTAATACACAAAGGTGTTGTGTAATGCAGTGAAGGTGTTGTATACGGATTCAGCATGCACAGCCGCACACGTCAGTACTGTCACCATCCCCAGGGTGACCCCTGCTGTCTGCTGTGTCACCATCCCCAGGGTGACCCTTGCTGTCTGCTGTGTCACCATCCCCAGGGTGACTCCTGCTGTTTGCTGTGTCATCTCTCACTTCACATACTTGGCGATTCCTTAACACATAACTAATCATATCTTAATCATAAATATGAGTTGTTATCCCTCTGTGATATAAGTGGATATTTTGTTAACGCACCGACCGTCTCCCACCATCATTCATTCAATCACTGTCTTGCCAAAAGTGTGTATATATCACAGTTCAGATGATCTTCCAAACTGCAACATCCCACACCCGTCCTTCGAAGTGCAGACATCTTCAGGACTCAAGTCTGGCTGAACGTTTTCCCCTGAATTCCTTCATAAATATTATCTTACACTCCAACAGAACATCAGATCATAAAATGTTCTTGCCCTCAGTCTTTAACTCACTCACACAAACCTGTTGGACGTTCAAGCAGTACTCAAAACCTCCTCTACAACCGTTCCTCCAACCCCGTCCCAGGGCAGCCCCTTTCTTTTCTCTCTACCCCAGATTTATACACCCTCCTAGTCATCTTACTTTACCACACCCTCTCAGTGGACTAAGCTATCTCAACCTCTCCTCAGCCGTCTGGATTATACCTTCAGTAATCCCACTCGGTCTTTTATTTTTGGTCAAATTTCAATGAAACTTTTACAGTGATTTAAGCAGCATTTGAAGCCTACACACTGTGTTTGTAGTGAATTTTTGCTTTAAAAGATAGAAAAAATAAATAGTGCATAATTCCATAGGGCATAAAACTCTCCCTTATCTACAAAATTGGTCAGATGAAAGATAAGGGATAGATAATCTAGCATTAGAAATCTTCCCAGCATTAGAAATCTTCCTTATGAAGAAAGACTGAAGACTCTTAAATTACATTCACTTGTTAGACGAAGAATGAGGGGAGACCTGATCGAAGTGTATAAGTGGAGGATAGGTATTAATAAAGGGGATATTAATAAGGTCTTGAGGATATCTCTCCAAGAGAGAACCCGCAGTAATGGATTTAAATTATATAAGTTTAGATTTAGAAAGGACATAGGAATGTATTGGTTTGGAAATAGGGTAGTTGATGAGTGGAACAGTCTACCTAGTTGGGTTATTGAGGCTGGGACTTAGGGTAGTTTCAAATTTAGGTTGGATAAGTACATGAGTGGGAGGGGTTGGATTTGAGTGGGACTTGCACATCAGAACTTATTTCTTGGGTAGCATTGAAAACTGGGTTGGGCAAATGTTTTGTTAGTGGGATGAGTTGTAAAGGACCTGCCTAGTATGGGCCAACAGGCCTGCTGCAGTGTTCCTCCTTTCTTATGTTCTTATGTAATAACCCCGTTTGAGCGAAAATATCAATAGATTGTATAATAAAAAGTGCTGAAGTTTATTATTTTTTTAAGGACTTTTTTGGGAAAAAAAATCAATAAAAACAGAGAGGTAAAAAATATCACAAATCTCCTTTGCATATTAGTAGAAGCATCATTACTCAATAACGTGTGCAAAAATCATGACACTGCTATAAACACTTTTTGCCAAAAATGGAAAATAATGTCAACTTATTCCTGAGTTACACATATATTATGTTTTCTGTAAAACTCTACGGTCATGACTTGCCACATTTCAGTATGTTGTACACCTCAACACATGTTGACAACCCACAGGCGACTGAGCTCTTATCACGCCCTGAATGGAATCCTCAGAGAAATTGCAATGTAGTGTATTTATAATGAAACAATCATAAAAATCGTAATTTTTGGAGGAAAATACAAAGCAGATTGGCATTATGTCTTTTTGATGACAGCAAGAACAAAAAAAAAATACATTTTTGGAAAAAATACTTAGAAATATGATAGAAACAAGCTAATTACATTAACTTGTTGCCAGAATTATGCACTATTTTTCGGTAAGAAAGTAATTTTTTTCCATAACTTTTCAATTTTTTTTTGTCACTCAAGAACGATTTCCCCCACCTTAAACTCTATGCCCAGAATTCTGTTCATAATATTTACTCCTACACATTGCTCTCAAACACGACATCTCTACTTACTCTAGCCTTCTTGCTGCAGCATTTAAGCCCCATGCCTCACATCCATATATAAGCGTTGGTACCAGAGTACCACCCTCACTATATCACAACCAGACTCACTGCATCACATACCACACCAACGACCACTCTCACTATACCTGACGTCTTCTCTACTCCCCATATCACATTAATTTATATCTCTAATCTGTTTTTCTGCGAACCACCTCTGGATCTATGTATAATCTGAATTTAATTGTAGTCGCTCTGACATTTATGTTAAATTTTACTTGGGACTTCTATTCTCTATATTTTTTATGACCCTTGTTGGTTTTATGACCTTTGTTGGTAATGCTGTCACTCTTTTCATAGACTGTTTCAAAAATACTATCCCTTGCTTCAGCACCTCATTAACTATTAATAAATAACGATTCACCAATTGTCTCTTAGTCAGTCCTTCTGACAGAAGAAAAATGTATTATTTACGAAGATCAGACAAAAAATAATGCATTGTAATGGATATATTTGTGATACAACACAGAAACGTAATAACCAGGCGCCACCTATACTCTACACAGAGTTGAATGCCAAGTGAAACTCCGAACAGCGAGTTATAATGAACATTGCTTGACAGTGTGTACCCTACTCTTAAAACTTATCAAACCTAATTAGATCATCATCAATTGGTTTATTTTTAAAGCATGTGGACTGCACGAGGGGTCATTAAGGCTGCTGTATCACATACACCTCACCAGCAGTGTATATACACAGAGATATACTCATCTTATTGTATATATCCTGTCGATATACAATGCATTACATGGAAGAAAATATTTTGAATAAAATATTTAGCTATCCCTGCGCACAGACGATTTCCCGTTTTCAACTTGGCCACTTCACATGATTTTAAATGTTTTATTGCATAAACACACTCCATAGTTTTCATCATCCCATATCCCATTTTATGTCTGTCTGTTCCCGCTAACCTAGAAAGCGATACGGTCAGTTATCGTTGCCATATCTTTGTTGAAGGTCGTGTAAGTCTCACACAACCTCTCTCTCTAGGAGCTGCTGTCACTCACGCATGAAGAGCCTTAACACACTAGCTTGTTTTTCTGGAGGAGTTGTTTAACAATCTTTTCTTTGAAGAATTAAATATGTGTAACATCTGGGTATTTTTACTGTAGACGTTTCGCCCACCAGTGGCTTTATCAATACAAATTCAAGGACATAACTGGAAGATAGTAGAACTATATAAAATATAAGGAAATAAGTCCCTCAGACTTTGAGGAAACGTTTCGCCACACAGTGACTTCATCAGTCCTATTCAAAGAAGAATGGTGAAGATCAGAAGATCGTCTCAGCAAAGTCAGCCAGCATCCTCACAGCACAGTCATCCAGCATCGTCTCAGCAGAGTCAGCTAGCATCCTCACAGCAAAGTTATCCAGCATCGTCTCAGCAGAGTCAGCCAGCATCCTAACAGCAAAGTCAGCCAGCATCCTCACAGCAAAGTAAGCCAGCATCCTCACAGCATAGTTATCCGGAATCGTCTCAGCAGAGTCAGCCAGCATCCTCACAACAAAGTTATCCAGCGTAGTCTCAGCAGAGTCAGCCAGCAGCCTCACAGCAAAGTCAGCCAGCATCCTCACAGCAAAGTCAGCCAGCATCCTCACAGCAAAGTCAGCCAGCATTCTCACAGCAAAGTCAGCGAGCATTCTCACAGCAAAATCAGCGAGCATCCTCACAGCAAAGTCAGCCAGCATCCTCACAGCTGCTATCATACACATATCATCTATGTCCACTTTATTCGGTACTTCTGACTACTAAATGTTTCATTAAACATAAGTGTTTTTCCACACTCAGGTATAAACTCAAATATATACAACAGTTTGGTGTATCTTAGAATACACAAGAGAGTCCAATATATCCTACAATACTCAACACAGTCTGTTGTATCTTAAAATACATCATAGCTAAGGACAGCTGACGTATACTAGAACACTAAACTTATAATAATTAAAGTTAAACTATAAACTAAGTATTTGCCAACTCATTCTTTAAAAAAACAAAGAATAAAAGTCAGTATTTATAAAATTAAATAAGACAAATTAAGCAATAATTGAAAAGGGCATAAGTTATTATTTTCGAGTTAGCAATAAAAATTGTGCTTTCGATGTAATAGTTACTCGTCCCTGTGTGACGAAAACCATTATTTTAAAACCCACCCAGAGTGGTCACACCACTGAGCATATCGTAACACTCTTCCTTTTAACTCAAAACTTTACTTTTTTTCACTGCTGTATCCTACCTTCACCCTCACCCCTCACCCTTCACCCTCACCCTCATCCTCACCCTCATCCCTCACCCACACCCCTCACCCTCACCCCTCATCCCTCACCCTCCCTCTCACCCTCACCCGTCTTACTGCCCCTCTCATGGCCTAGCAACAGCAAAACTAGATGAAATACGTCAGATGAGTTTATTATTAAAAGAAACTCTACTTACGAGCTTGTTAAGCTGGCGGGTTTGGGGATAATTAAAGGGATGGGTAATGAGGTTAATTAGCATATGATTAGTTAAAGTAGTCATCTTAATGAATGGGGAGGGAGATATTCAGGGAAAGACGTGGAGAAGGAGAGATGAGAGTGTGGAGAGAGACATCAGGAAGGAAAGACAAGTGGGGAGATTTTGAGAGATAGGATAGGCAGAGATGGGAAGGGAAAGACGGAGGGAAGGAGGGAAAGAGTAATGAGAGAGATATACTTATAAGGGAGGGAGGGAGGGAGGGGGAGAGATATGAGCTAGATGAGTCGTGGGGAAGGGAAAACTGGAGTATGGGGAGAAGGGGAGAGACTAAAAAAGACAAGGGGAAGGATAGGGGTTAGGAGGAAGATATATAAAAAGAGAGTTAGAGAGAGAGAGAGAGAGAGAGAGAGAGAGAGAGAGAGAGAGAGAGAGAGTTGGGGGAACAGAATGATGGAGGCAGGGATGAAGAGGAAGAAGAACAAATGAGGATAGGAAAGAGAAACAAAGAGCTGGAGGGAGGGAGATAATGACATGGAGACTGAGAAACAATGGGAGGGAGGGAGGGAGGCAGGGATGTATACAGGTGTCTAACACCTAGCAACACCTGCACGCAGTGGCCGGGTTCGGGGTTCCCTCCCTAGACTGGTGGCCGATGGAGATGGCCCAGGAACCTAGGAAAAAAGAGCTTAAGTGACAACATAAGAGAAATGACAGTGTGAGAGTACGGAGATGGTAGAGAAGTGAATGTGAAAATATGGGGGAAGAAGAGATATGTCATAGTGGAGAACCCTGAGGATGAGACGAAGAGAGCAGAGTACCCCAGCATGCGAGTCCGTGGTATCCGGTTCGAAGGACCAGCAGCAGTAGGAACCAGCCAGCCAGCCAGGGGCGGGATGCACTCTGCGAGTCTCACTTTGGGAGGGAACCCGCGTCTTATACTAGTGAAAAGCATGCAAAAATGTATATATATAATAATAATAAAGTCAAGCCCATTTCCGGAGAAAAAACCAGAGCAAGCAAAATAATGCATGAATGTCTCAATATTGTGCATGTATATTTCTGAGCTTTTGAAGAGGAAGGGCACTAAAGTCAGCCCATAGATTGGTACCCACACACGCTGTAGAGGTGCTCTGTAACAGTTGCGTGTGTGTATGTGTGTGTGTGTGTGTGTGTGTATGTGTGTGTGTGTGTGTGTGTGTGTGTGTGTGTGTGTGTGTGTGTGTGTGTGTGTGTGTGTGTGTATGTGTGTGTGTGTGTGTGTGTGTGTGTATGTGTGTGTGTGTGTGTGTTAGAGTGAGAGGGAGAACACACTAGTTCCACCACATATTGGTCACTACCAAAGAGTGAACCTGGGTTGTCATCTGCCATGGTTTGTATCACGACTAAATAAGTCAGTTCCACGTTGTTGTTGCTCACTCTCCTACCGTCATTACCATACCAAGACAGTGTTAACATTAATACATCAAGTGTCGCTACCGGCAGGTCAGTGCCAAATGTTGCAGGTCAGTGCCTAGAGTCACAACACGGTGCGAAGTTACAAATCAGTGCCAGATTAAAAATCAATGTTGACAAGTCGATGTCGGTGCCAAGCACCAAATCATCGCCAAGGGTCACATCAGTGCCATGGGCCACATCAGTGCCAAGAGTCACATCAGTGCTAAGAGTCATAAATCAGTGTGAAAAGTCATCAGTCATTGCTCAGGGTCGCAAATGAGTGTCAAGGGTCGCAAATCAGTGTCAAGGGTCACATCAGTGCCAAGAGTCATAAATCAGTGTGAAAAGTCATCATTTAGTGTCCAGGGTTACAGGTCAGTGTTGAGGGTCACACCAGTGCCAAAAGTCACAAATCAGTGCCACATTCTAGAGCGTAGTGTCATGGCCCAAGGTGAAAAAAGAAATAATCTGAAAGTGAGCCTACTAAATCTTGAATAATTTGGAATCAATGAATTTTGGAGTTGTTTGGCTGTAATCTCCAGTTTTCAACACCAATGAATAACAATCAGCACTTCTAATACACTACCAAAAAAGCGTTAAATCCATTTAATTATTTCCTTTTAATTTTTAATGGAGTTAAATAATGGGATTTAGTGTGTGAGTGGATTTACAACTAACTACGGTACATAGTGGATCCTTCATGCTGACTAACTTACCTCTGTAACATTCGCTGTTTTGTTTACGATCAGCTTTGGAAATTGATGAAGCAAGGCAGGTGCGCTGTTAGTTAAGCAAGGAGTAATTTCTCTCTGGGTACACTTTGGTAGTTATTGTGGAGAGTGGTTAGGGGCTGTGTGTGTGTGTATGTGTGTGTGTGTGTGTGTGTGTGTGTGTGTGTGTGTGTGTGTGTGTGTGTGTGTGTGTGTATGTGTGTGTGTGTGTGTGTGTGTGTAGTGAGTGTCATGTGTGTGTATCATGTATGTATGTGCATATGTTGGTGTTTGAATGTGTATGTTGGTGTTTGCATGTGTCTGTGTATGTACGTTTATGTCTGAATGTGTACATGTGTGTATGTTGCTGTGTAAATGTGTGTGTGCGTGCTGTGAGTATGAATGTGGGCGTATAGTTATAGCGGCTGTGTACAAGCTGTCTGACGCTCGCACACACACACACACACACACACACACACACACAGGCGTGTACATGAGCACACACGTGGGTGGGTCCTCAGGGGCGTGACAGAGCGAATCAATGGACAGAGAAAAATAAACCAAGAAAAAGAAACAGATAGGTAAATCCCACTCAGAGTACACCATGCTTTTCACTTGTATAACTTCCGGCCGTCGCGTTGGGTCATAAGTACCTCGGTTTCTACCTTGTTGGTATCGATGCCCTTGGTCATGGCCCACGTTGAGACGACATAGTCCATGACCCTCTCCGACAGGGCCTTAGGTACCTCATGGAGCTTCATGAACTCGCGTACGTTGTTCAGCATTTCATGGTACTTGGCTGTGGCTGAGGTCATCTGCTGGATGATAGTAGTGACGTGGCCGAAGATAGTAGCGTAGAGCAGCGCTGTTGGAAGGGAGGGAGAGAGAGCACAGGTTCAGGGGTACAGGGGGGCGCTGTTTCAGGGGATACAGTGAGTGGCTTGCCTGAAGAATACAAAGTCCGTGAGAGTTGCTAAGGAGTGTAGGGGAGGAGAGTAAAAAGTCTATGAGGGCTGATAAGGGATGGAGGGGAGGAGAGTACGAAGTCTATGAGGGTTGATAAGGGTTGGAGGGGAGGAGAGTACAAAGTTTATAAAGGATGCTAAGGGATGCAGGGGAGGAGAGTACAAAGTCTGTGAGGGTTGTTGAGTGATGGAAGGGAGGAGATAGTGAACACAAACTCGAGGACAGAGGGAGGGTGTGCAGGTTCAAAGAGAAGAGTTAATCTGGAGAAGTTTAGAGGTTAACGTGAGAAAAAAAAACAGAAGCTTCCTCGAGGAAGGGCAGAAGTACAAGACAAGAGAAGAAATTCTGAGGCTCAAACACACCAGAATGATGGATTTTCAAAGGCACACGAGAGTAGAAACACAAAATGAGATCAGAGGAACAAGAGAGATCACAAAGGGTTGTGAGTTACTCCGGAACGCCTGCGAGATGGCAGTCACCATGGTCATTATTGTTAACGTATATTGCATCACAATCCGTCAATAGGCAAATCCAGGTTAGGTAAAGAAGGCGTCTCCAACGGTCCCAATACGCTGGAGCTCATCAACGTACCTGCGATAATCATCATGCATATCGTGAAGATCTTCTCGTTATCCGTCTCCGCCGCCACGTTGCCGAACCCCACGGACGTCATGCAGGTCATGGTGAAGTAGAGAGAGGTCACGTACATGGTCTTCTTGCTGGGTCCGTTGATGAGCTCCAGCGTGTTGGAGCCGTTGGACACGATATAGGCGTAAGGAGTCTGAGTGACGTTAGCCAGCTTCCACAACCATGAGTACTGGATCCCGTTGTCAGCGTCGCTCTTACCTGCCCAAGGAGAACCCAGGTGAGTGCCTGGTCGTGTCTTCACTCTTCTGAAATATCTTTCCTACACGTACAAAGACGACTGAAAAGGTGAGACGATCTAATCATTCATGTATCCCTGAAGAATATAAAGTAACAATACCGTGGCTAACGCAAGTAACCAAAAAGTCGTATTTAACAGAGGAATCTTATGGCTTGTACCCTGACAATGATCCCTCTTGGGTCATTGTCAAATCACAACCGGGGCCAGAAAAGTAGAGAAGACCAAAAGACCATGCGGTTGGCCTTCTTTTGGCTTTTTTACTTTTCTCGTCCCCAGTTGTGACTTGACAATGCTCCAGGATTATCCAGAACGTCGTCAGAAGGTTCGTCTGTGGTCACTCGTTTTAATGAATGTTTTAAATAATACTCGGCAATGTCTGGCCACATTGCTGGCGACCTGCTTGAGTTTCGAGCGAAAGAAAGTGAAGAATTATTGACTTTAAGAGAGCACTGGACTCGAACTGAAGATTAAACGTACCGGTATTGTAGTGGGCGCTGTGAAGGCGGCGAGAGGCACCTACCTATGCTGTACCAGATACAGGCGAGCCAGTGGGCCACCAGCATGTAGAAACACAGGAGGAGGATGAGCATGGCAGCACCATACTCCAAATAGCGGTCTAGCTTCCTCACCACTCGACCTAGTCTCAGAAGTCGTACTACTTTCAGCGCTGAGAACAACGACCCGATGCCCTGCGAGAGAGGAAGAAGAGGAGGATATTATGTCCTCACAGCATAAATTCGAAGGTCAAAGCAAAGGAACACTTTAAAAGCTCCCTTGGGCTGTAAATTTCAAACAGGGAAGTTATCCCTTGTGATGGCGATCTATTATGTGATAACAATGGGACTGAAACCCTTCCATAATCACCCCCCCCCCAATCCCATAGTAACGGAATATCCTTCATGCCATGGTAGTTAGAGGTCATTAGGAGAGGTAGTTGTCCACGGAAAATTTGCACTCTTAGTTGGAAAGAATTACGTACAAATCTTATACGTACAAGTACAATATGTTACGTATACAAGGTACAAAATATTAGTCATAAATGCCAGATAGAGCGCAGTTCACCCCGTGTCTTCAGTAACCTTTTATTTTGTGGTAGCTAATACTGCATCGTCTCACAGAGCTGTGGGTTATAGAAATGGGCTACAGAACTGAGCCATGGGTTATATTATACGTTCTTGGGATTTAGCACTGATCCAGAGAATCATGTATAAAGTTATACTATCTTAGAACTGACTCGAGGCTCAAATATTGAAACCTTGGGACGTAATCACTCACTCACTCACTCACTCACTCAGTCACTCACTCAGTCACTCACTCACTCAGGCTTCACTCAGTAGTACCGAGAAGTTCAAATTACAAATAAATCTCAGGTCTTTACACTGAGCTCTGGGACACACTAATTGTGAAAATAATGCCGTACTACCGGGTAGGTGCTCCTTCAACTACCTAGGATGTATCCCAGTACCAAGGATGTATCCCAGTACCTAGGTTGTATCCCAGTACCAAGGTTGTATCCCAGTACCAAGGTTGCATCCCAGTACCTAGGTTGTATCCCAGTACCTAGGTTGTATCCCAGTACCTAGGTTGTATCCCAGTACCAAGGTTGCATCCCAGTACCTAGGTTGTATCCCAGTACCTAGGTTGTATCCCAGTACCTAGGTTGTATCCCAGTACCTAGGTTGTATCCCAGTACCTAGGTTGTATCCCAGTACATAGGTTGTATCCCAGTACCTAGGTTGTATCCCAGTACCTAGGTTGTATCCCAGCACCTAGGTTGTATCCCAGTACCAAGGTTGTATCCCAGTACCTAGGTTGTATCCCAGTACCTAGGTTGTATCCCAGTACCTAGGTTGTATCCCAGTACCTAGGTTGTATCCCAGTACCTAGGTTGTATCCCAGTACCTAGGTTGTATCCCAGTACCTAGGTTGTATCCCAGTACCTAGGTTGTATCCCAGTACCTAGGTTGTATCCCAGCACCTAGGTTGTATCCCAGTACCTAGGTTGTATCCCAGTACCTAGGTTGTATCCCAGTACCTAGGTTGTATCCCAGTACTTAGGTTGTATCCCAGTACCTAGGTTGCATCCCAGCACCTAGGTTGCATCCCAGAACCTAGGTTGCATCCCAAAACCTAGGTTGCATCCCAGTACCTAGGTTGTATCCCAGTACCTAGGTTGTATCCCAGTACCTAGGTTGTATCCCAGCACCTAGGTTGTATCCTAGTACCTAGGTTGTATCCCAGTACCTAGGTTGTATCCCAGTACTTAGGTTGTATCCCAGTACCTAGGTTGCATCCCAGTACTTAGGTTGTATCCCAGTACCTAGGTTGCATCCCAGCACCTAGGTTGCATCCCAGAACCTAGGTTGCATCCCAAAACCTAGGTTGCATCCCAGTACCTAGGTTGTATCCCAGTACCTAGGTTGTATCCCAGCACCTAGGTTGTATCCTAGTACCTAGGTTGTATCCCAGTACCTAGGTTGTATCCCAGTACTTAGGTTGTATCCCAGTACCTAGGTTGCATCCCAGCACCTAGGTTGCATCCCAGAACCTAGGTTGCATCCCAAAACCTAGGTTGCATCCCAGTACCTAGGTTGTATCCCAGTACCTAGGTTGTATCCCAGTACCTAGGATGCATCCCAGTACCAAGGTTGCATCCCAGAACCTAGGTTGCATCCCAGCACCTAGGTTGCATCCCAGAACCTAGGTTGCATCCCAGAACCTAGGTTGCATCCCAGAACCTAGGTTGCATCCCAGTACCTAGGTTGTATCCCAGTACCTAGGATGCATCACAGTACCTAGGATGCATCCCAGTACCTAGGGTGCATCCCAGTACCTAGAATGCAACCCAGTACCTAGGATACATCCCAGTACCTAGAATGCAACCCAGTACCTAGGATACATCCCAGTACCTAGGTTGCATCCCAGTACCTAGGATGCATCCCAGTACCTAGGATGCATCCCAGCACGTAGGATGCATCCCAGCACCTAGGATACATCCCAGCACCTAAGTTGCATCCCAGTACCTAGGATGCATCCCAACATGTAGGATGCATCCCAGTACCTAGGTTGCATCCCAGTACCTAGGTTGCATCCCAGTATCTAGGTTGCATCCCAGTATCTAGGATGCATTCCAGTACCTAGGATGCATCCCAGTACCTAGGTTGTATCCCAGAACCTAGGTTGCATCCCAGAACCTAGGTTGCATCCCAGAACCTAGGTTGCATCCCAGTACCTAGGTTGTATCCCAGTACCTAGGATGCATCCCAGTACCTAGGATGCACCCCAGTACCTAGGGTGCATCCCAGTACCTAGGATGCAACCCAGTACCTAGGATGCATCCCAGCACCTAGGATACATCCCAGCACCTAGGTTGCATCCCAGTACCTAGGATGCATCCCAGCATGTAGGATGCATCCCAGTACCTAGGTTGCATCCCAGTACCTAGGTTGCATCCCAGTATCTAGGTTGCACCCCAGTATCTAGAATGCATCCCAGTACCTAGGATGCATCCCAGTACCTAGGTTCATCCCAGTACCTAGGTTGCATCCCAGCACCTAGGTTGCATCCCAGAACCTAGGTTGCATCCCAGAACCTAGGTTGCATCCCAGAACCTAGGTTGCATCCCAGTACCTAGGTTGTATCCCAGTACCTAGGATGCATCCCAGTACCTAGGATGCATCCCAGTACCTAGGTTGCATCCCAGTACCTAGGTTGCATCCCAGTACCTAGGATGCATCCCAGTACCTAGGATGCATCCCAGCACGTAGGATGCATCCCAGTACCTAGGATACATCCCAGCACCTAGGATGCATCCCAGCATGTAGGATGCATCCCAGTACCTAGGTTGCATCCCAGTATCTAGGTTGCATCCCAGTATCAAGGATGCATCCCAGTACCTAGGATGCATCCCAGTAGCTAGGTTGCATCCCAGTACCTAGGATGCATCCCAGTACCTAGGTTTCATCCCAGTACCTAGGATGCATCCCAGCATGTAGGATGCATCCCAGTACCTAGGTTGCATCCCAGTATCTAGGTTGCATCCCAGTATCAAGGATGCATCCCAGTACCTAGGATGCATCCCAGTAGCTAGGTTGCATCCCAGTACCTAGGATGCATCCCAGTACCTAGGTTGCATCCCAGTACCTAGGATGCATCCCAGTACCTAGGATGCATGCCAGTACCTAGGATGTATCCCAGTACCTAGGATGCATCCTAGTACCTAGGATGTATCCCAGTACCTAGGATGCATCCTAGTACCTAGGATGTATCCCAGTACCTAGGATGTATCCCAATACCGACTCTTGGTCTTATTCCACTAGGGAACATAACAGGTGGCAGCGCAGCCACAATTCTGGGGATGACCTAAGCCAGGAATTCCCAGAATGATATAAGCCAGAATTTCAACCTGAGGGATGGATTAAACTGCTGAACAATGTTATCCTCACACAGTATAACAGTTGGGTGTTAACTGCTGAACAATGTTATCCTCACACAGTATAACTGTTGGGTGTTAACTGTTGAACAATGTTATCCTCACACAGTATAACAGTTGGATGTTTACTGCTGAACAATGTTATCCTCACACAGTATAACAGTTGGATGTTTACTGCTGAACAATGTTATCCTCACACAGTATAACAGTTGGATGTTTACTGCTGAACAATGTTATCCTCACACAGTATAACAGTTGGGTGTTAACTGCTGAACAATGTTATCCTCACACAGTATAACAGTTGGGTGTTAACTGCTGAACAATGTTATCCTCACACAGTATAACAGTTGGGTGTTAACTGTTGGTTCCAGGACCTCATACGAATATTTCAATATTTTAAATTATAAACCAGAAAGCATATGAAATAGGAAAAATTGGACAACAAATTCTGAAGAAATGATTGTAGAATTAGTTGTGTCATGACCTTTTGAGAATAAATCATGCACGAGCAATGTTATGACTTGTATTATACAATAAAAAAATTTTTGGTCGCGTTTTATGAAGAGGATAAAATGTCGAAGCCATTATATTGGGAATAAATCTACATATTTTTCACATATCTAGTTTAAAAAGTATTTAATGCATCCCAAAAAATATGTAAAAAAAAAATGTATTTAGGAACGCAGAGGAATTCTTTGTTTAATTCTACATCAAATACCTATGCACTGGTTTGGAATTATTTTTTTAAGACAGTATAAATTCTATATCTCCATGGGCAAGTGGAAAAGAATTCTTCCCCCGTAAGCCATGCGTGTCGTAAGAGGCGGCTGAAATGCCGGGAGCAAGGGGCTAGTAACCCCCTTCTCCTGTATATATTACTAACTGTAAAAAGAATAAAATCTTCTGTTTTAAATTTTTTGGGTCACCCTGTCTCGGTAGGAAGCGGCCGGCGTCTTGAAAACAAAATGAATGTAACCTACTCTACTTTCTAGTTGTGAGGAAGCCAGTGTAGTGGTGTGTTATTGGACGGGAGGAATGGGTAGGTGGAGGTGGTGTTGTGTTGGTCAGGGAACAACACAGCGTTCCCTGCCACGAGTCAGGGAACAACACAGCGTTCCCTGCCACGAGTCAGGGAACAACACAGTGTTCCCTGCCACGAGTCAGGGAACAACACAATGTTCCCTGTTCCCTACTTGTGTGTCTCATAACAATAAAAATGCTTTCAAATGAGCTGATGTAGGTAACAGCTCTTAGCTTGTCAATAAAGTTAGGAATCCTTAACCTGTAAATAGCTTGTCAATAAAGCTAGGGATCCTTAACCTGTAAATATTTTGTCAATAAAGCTAGGGATCCTTAACCTGTAAATATCTTGTCAATAAAGTTAGGAATCTTTAACCTGTAAATAGCTTGTCAATAAAGCTAGGGATCCTTAACCTGTAAATAGTTTGTCAATAAAGCTAGGGATCCTTAACCTGTAAATAGCTTGTCAATAAAGTTAGGAATCTTTAACCTGTAAATAGCTTGTCAATAAAGCTAGGGATCCTTAACCTTGTCAAACCCTGTGTAAAAAAAAAAAAAAGAGAGAAAGAGAGATATACATGGACTTTGAGAGAGGTGTACATGGGCATTGAGAGAGGTGTACATGGGCACTGAGAGAGGTGTACATGGGCATTGAGAGAGGTGTACATGGGCACTGAGAGAGGTGTACATGGGCATTGAGAGAGGTGTACATGGGCATTGAGAGAGGTGTACATGGGCTTTGAGAGAGGTGTGCATGGGCTTTGACAGAGGTGTACATGGGCTTTGACAGAAGTGTACATGGGCTTTGACAGAGGTGTACATGGGCTTTGAGAGAGGTGTACATGGGCTTTGACAGAGGTGTACATGGGCTTTGACAGAGGTGTACATGGGCTTTGAGAGAGGTGTACATGGGCTTTGAGAGAGGTGTACATGGGCTTTGACAGAGGTGTACATGGGCTTTGAGAGAGGTGTATATGAGCTTTGAGTGAGGTGTACATGGGCTTTGGAGAGGTGTACATGGGCTTTGAGAGAGTTGTACATGGATTTTGACAAAGGTGTACATGGGCTTTGAGACAGGTATACATGGGCTTTGAAACAGGTGTACATGGGCATTGAGAGAGGTACACATGGACTTTGAGAGAGGTGTAAGGTGTACACGGGCTTTAAAGTGTGCAGTTGCGTTGATTTTCAACAGACCAGAGACGGTGAATGCGCAGAGCACCGTTATATAGCAGCAAGTGTGTACAAACACTATGTGTACAAGTACTGTACGTGTACAAACACTGTACGTAAATATAACATCAAACCTGGGAGAGAATATCATTTACTCACAATGTTTGAAAATAACAATAATAATAACGATAATGTTTATTTCTACACGTACATGATACAACTTATACAGACCATAGCTAACATCAGCGACATACTACTACTGTATAGAAAGCCGCTTGTTATGCAGAGCATTTCGGGCAAATTAGGTTAATTTTGTCCCCAGGATGCGACCTATATCAGTCAACTAACACCCAGGTACCCATTTTACTGCTAGATGAACATGGATAGCAGGTGTCTTTAGGAAACTCGTCCTAATGCTTCCACCCGTACCGGAGATCGAACCACGGACCTCAGTGTGTGAGCTGAGCGCGCTAGCAATCCAGCTATGGGATATCAGCTTTCTCGATTCAGGTTTACAGGAAAACACACACACACACACACACACACACAAGAAAAAAAACACATACACACACACACACACACACACACACACACACACACATACAAATTCTCTCCTAGGACAAAATGGTAACTAACACACACACACACATACAAATTCTCTCTTTCTCTCTTCTCTCTCTCTCTCTCTCTCTCTCTCTCTCTCTCTCTCTCTCTCTCTCGTTCCTGATTAAAAATCTGTGTTTCATCAGCCGATGTTATCATACATTCCCACCACCAGTGAGGTTATTAGGTCGACAACCTGTGAAAATCATTTACTTGGCTGTTGTTCCTAGACACCTGGATATATCCATTTCCTTCATAAATCATATATATTTTTGTTATTCTTTTGTTTACGTGTGTGGTTGTCTCGTCTACTAATCGTGAATTTTAATACCTGCAAAGAATTTTTTTAACGCGTGACATTAATATTTTAACTCTTGTTATGGACGAATTAGTTTTCAAAACGATTTTGGGATTGGAAAAAAAAGGAAGATATAAATCAGAAAATGTTGTCGGGATGTTTCGCTTTAAGTCGGGATGTTTCGTTTTAAGTTGAGATTTTCGTTTTAAGTCGGGATGTTTCGCTTTAAGTCGGGATGCTACGTTTTCTTCAGATTTTCCTGCTTTTTTTCTAAAGACGGTAAAGAATATCTAAAGCTTTTTTTTGAAATGAATGAAACAAATTATAAGAATTTTAAGATCGTCTTTCAAAAAACTGGTGGATAAATATCCTTAAGAAAAATAAATATCTCTTAAGAAAAATCCAACGACTATAGCCTTCTTGATCCTTGTATTTTAATAAGAAAAATAACGTATGAACTCTGTAATTTATGTCGATTTTCTGTGTTATTATATTTAAAGAAAAAGAATGATAAACCCTCACGGGTCATACAGCGCTGCTGTGAGGTTTGGTGGAGTTTTGGGTTAGATGTGTGAAATAAAAATAATAGGCCCAGAGACAGGGTCATTCTCAGACCTGTGTCTTCTAGACGTGCTGATGCAGCCTCAGTTATCTGATGGGTTAGAGAAGCTAAGGATGATGTGCTCTGAGGGATGAAAGGTGAAGAGGTAGAGACAGAAGGAATAGCAACATTGGTGCTTGTTAAGGGAGGAGATTACTACGAGATGTCTGATGTGTCGGCTAATGTAGAGGTTTATAAGGGTAGATGTGTCTCTTTGGGGTTGGGGAGAGTAGAAGAGGCGTGATGGGAAGCATGTCTACGACACTCTTATATGTAAAGGATATCAGAATTCAGTGTAGGATGATAATGATATTCCTTGGTGTAGCTTTGCTTTTACCTTTGGCTGTGGTGGTAGTGTTGTCGAGGTGGCTATCTGTGAGGTCAGGAATGTGGTGTTATGACAGAAAGTGTTGATTTAGGAGACTCAGGGAGGTAAGGAGTGATATTATGGTGAGTCCTTAGAGCATGATGGTGTCGTGTTGCTCTGGGGTAAGAGATACCTGGCCATTTATGTTACTGGCGGAGCTGAGTTTAACTTGTTGTTGGTAGGTCGTCTTTCTTAAATACCGGATCTCACTCTACTGGGGAGAACTGGGCAATTTAGACGAGATATTGAACGACAGTAACAAGGATTATTATGATCCACATCTCGGCAGACTGGGTATGTTTCTTGTGATAGGCAAAATCCAGCTGTGTTACTATAGCACCAGCACTTACGGCATTAACGTATTTGTTTCTTCTATGACTGCTAAGAGATGACTTGGTGAATAGACTATCAGGAGTATAAGACACATCTTAATTTAGCTATATTGCTGGAGTACTTCGCCCTCAGGTTAGGAAGATGTGGTTCTACATCAGCGACTAGGTGTTGGAGTTAGTTGTTTTTAGATATCTGAAACACATTGTAAAATGTGTCTTTGCTCTATGGTATGTAAGGGTAACAACGATCTCGTATCGAGTTGATGGTGGAGTGTTGGTACAACTGAACTGCAGTGTTGCCACTGGTACGTAGGCGCAGTTACTTCTTAAACTGGCTGGTGTCATTCCTCTTAATGATGCACAACCCGCTTTTTTAATGTATGGAAAGAGATATCTTGTCTTATGGAAAAGTTCTTTTCCGAAGTGATGTTTGATGATCTGTATCTTACACACAGTGACTTCCAGGGTGAAGAATATCGGCCATGACTCTTACAGGTATTGTGTTGGAAGAGGTTTGTGTTTGGTCTGATGTCTTGAGTGTGGTATTGTATGTATCACTGTTGAGTAGTTCGTTGTTCTACTGAATTGGGGAGAAGTGTATAATAAAATCTAAGAGATTTGGCACTGACGAACTGAACAAAGCTGATGATAATTTCTTATCTTTTTATCTAAGAGATGAACTTTAAAACAAAAGGGAATATTCCTCACCATGAGGCCCAGTGAAGAAAGGGAGAGTCAGGGGTGTTTAAAAGTCGTTCCGAGGAAGGGGAGCGAGAGGTTCGGTGCCTCGGAGGATGAACCTTCCTTCATATCTAGGAGTCATCATCCCCTATCCCTAAGGGTCGATTTTTTTGTAAACAAATGTATTTATGGGTAAGCACAAACCCATAAGTATCACACAGCACCTGGGTAATGAGGGATAATCATAGGCTGTTGATCCAGTTCCTTGGATCAAGAACCACTCACCAGCATCAACGAATCCTCCCCTCCTCCTCCCATCCTACTGGGTGGCATCCCGTCCCACGCACCTCCTACTTCCCCTCCTGCCTTCCTGCTCACTAGGATGTAAATGCTCTGGTGTTTTCTTGTCACTGAGAGAGACTCAGTAGCAAAATGTGAGTTACATTCTCTGGTTTTGTATTTACATGCTCACTAGATACATTCCTGGTGGGTGAGGCAGCCAAGGCTACTGAAGCATTCGGGGAAGTGATTTTCTCCCGCCTCAGAGACCATTATTCTCTCTGATATAATTCTACATCTTGCTTAGTACGTTCTACAACACAGATGTGAAACTCTCGTGATTGTAATTACAAGACTGGTGGACATGTTCACACAACAATCATAGCTGCATCATTGAAGGAAATCATTATTTTCGTGACATGCTACACCAAAAAAAAAAAAACAGGCAAAAATTCACGGGTCAAAAAAGAAAATGCTAAGAGTTAAAAAAAAAAAATCCTTCAAACACAAAAATCTGTTGTCTCTGTGACGATTCCAGGATTATCAAAAATTTTCAAAAAGCTCTATAGAGTTTTATAGCTGGGCCAAAAAACCTAGCAATACAAAAATAAAATCTTCAGATCACAAAAACTTCAAGACCCAAAAATGTCCGAGGATGTCTAAAATCTGAGGTTTTAAAAAAATATTTCGAAACATTTAGAACTAGCGAAGGAACCTCGGGAAATTTTCTTAAAGAGATAACTCTCAACATCTTATAAAAGATTTGAATGTTTTTTTTTCAAGTTTTCAAGAACTCGATTAGATTTTTAGTAATTCTACTGTAATCTCGTTACCGTTATGTGGTCTTATCAATATCAGCTGTATCACAAATTTTGCAAAAATTTCGAGATTCGACGTTCTCATATAAGTATAAAGGATTTTCCAGTACTATCCAGGGATCAATTTATATATTTAGAAAGGCCTAGAAATTTACAGAAGCATATGTGACTGTCAAATTTATATTTTTGGTTAGAAATTACAGTTTTATTTACTTGAAATATACTGTATTAGCTATCACCAATGTCACCACCTCCATCTAAGCGTCTCAGGGGGACACATCACCCTCACCACCACCTCCATCTAGGCGTCTCAGGGAGACACATCACCCTCACCACCACCTCCATCTAAGCGTCTCAGGGGGACACATCACCCTCACCACCACCTCCATCTAGGCGTCTCAGGGGGACACATCACCCTCACCACCACCTCCATCTAGGCGTCTCAGGGAGACACATCACCCTCACCACCACCCCCATCTAGGCGTCTCAGGGGGACACATCACCCTCACCACCACCCCCATCTAGGCGTCTCAGGGGGACACATCACCCTCACCACCACCTCCATCTAGGCGTCTCAGGGGGACACATCACCCTCACCACCACCCCCATCTAGGCGTCTCAGGCGTCTCAGGGAGACACATCACCCTCACCACCACCCCCATCTAGGCGTCTCAGGGGGACACATCACCCTCACCACCACTCCCATCTAAGCGTCTCAGGGGAACACATCACCCTCACCACCACCCCCATCTAAGCGTCTCAGGGGAACACATCACCCTCACCACCACTCCCATCTAAGCGTCTCAGGGGAACACATCACCCTCACCACCACCCCCATCTAAGCGTCTCAGGGGGACACATCACCCTCACCACCACCCCCATCTAAGCGTCTCAGGGGGACACATCACCCTCACCTCCACCGTCAAGTAGTGGACGTCTCACTTGAAGGAATCAACAACTAAGTTACCTGAGATGAAGGAAATTCACAGAACAATAACGAGTAGGTGCCACTAGACATTACATCAAACCTTTAGTACACATCAACAAAAATCTGATCAAAGCGGTATTCAGATCACCGAACACGGCATTTGTAGCATCAGTACTCGAGTATGTGGCACCAGCACGGAACCCTCCTCAACTTAGACATAAAAGAACACTGAGAAAGTTTTCAGGTATCTCACAAGACTGGTCTCAGAAAAGCGAAGGTTATTCGGATCCGAATCTTACATGACTGGGAGATCGGAGACATAGAGAAGACATGAATATCCCTTAAAGATGAGGGTGACCGCTCACTTAGGAGGAAGTCAAGGAACTTAGGAACGTAAAAATGGAATTTTCTTGATTTTCTTCTAAGTTCCTCTGAAGATGTGTTTGTAAGTACGTGAAAGCGCTTGGATATTTTTTGTTCATACTGTTGAAGGTGCACAGAGACCTGTAATATTAACCTCGGTAATTTATACTGAAAATTGGTTTCAAAAGTCACGTGAACAAACACAAGGACACGTTTATTATAACACGTTTCGGTCCTGGGACCTTGATCACTTCTGATCAAGTCCCCAGGGCCGAAACGTTTTTCCTAATATATCCAAGTGTTTATTCACGTGTCTAATTTTTAAGCCACTCAGACACCAAGACAAAAGTTCATACACAAACTACATGAACATAAGAAAGAAGGAGCACTGCGGCAGGCCTACTGGCCCAGGCTGGTCAGAATGAGAGGGAAAGGAAACAACGAGGAGATGCATTTATGAAATAAGAAATTTATGAAATAAGAAATTTATGAAATAAGAAATTTATGAAATAAGAAATTTATGAAATAAGAAATTTAACCGAGCGAAAAGGGACTAAGAAAAAACGCATTTCTTCAGTGTTCACAGTGAACAGAGGGAAAGTATTTTAAGCTGAGATAAATCATGAAAACTCAATGCACTGATTCAGCAGGTAAGTACAACAGCCCGCTGGGTCGGGAGACAGCCCGCTGGGTCGGGAGACAGCCCGCTGGGTCGGGAGACAGCCCGCTGGGTCGGGAGACAGCCCGCTGGGTCGGGCTGACAGCCAAGCCAGTTACTCTTGAGAGCAAAAGGGAAAGACTGAGATACCACAACTACCAGTCATATAGATACCACAACTACCAGTCATATAGATACCACAACTACCAGCCATATAGATACCACAACTACCAGCAATATAGATACCACAACTACCAGTCATATAGATACCACAACTACCAGCCATATAGATACCACAACTACCAGCCATATAGATACCACAACTACCAGCCATATAGATACCACAACTACCAGCCATATAGATACCACAACTACCAGCCATATAGATACCACAACTACCAGCCATATAGATACCACAGCTACCAGCCATATAGATACCACAACTACCAGCCATATAGATACAACAAGTTTCACCACGAAGGTACTACAACTACCACCACAAAGGTACCACAACATCGAGGCAAATAGATATCACAACTACCACTACAGAGGTGCCATAATTCCCACCACAAAGGTGCCACAACTACAGTACATATAGCGTGAGTGTGTGTGTGCAGCTGCTTGTATCTAACGTGACTGGCGTGACTAGCAATGTGTAGTGAGTAGCTGTAGGCCTAGCGAGAGGCTGAAGGAATGGTGAGTGGCTGTAGGCCTATCATGCAGTCGTGCAAGTGCTAGCTCCTGGCCCTGTGCACATAAAATGTTAGGGAAGAATGTGTCGTGCGTATGCATGTGCGTATACGTGTGTGTGTGTGTGTGTGTGTGTGTGTGTGTGTGTGTGTGTGTGTGTGTGTGTGCACTTATCAAGTTGTACTCACCTAATTGTAATTGCGGGGGTCGAGTCTCAGCTCCTGCCTGTGTGTGTGTGTGTGTTTGTAAGAAAGTGGGTGTTTTAAATGAGCCTAACTTACCAAACTGTTACCTTCCTCTCACTGGCCTCGCACATAGCAGACAGACCATCACCCACCAAACACTCTGTGTTGAACGATCCACACGGGTCTAGCCATTCATATGCATAAAATAATACAAGATAAATTAGGTCGAACTCTAGCAACCACTTACTGAGAAATTTCTGAAGATTGTTCCACATCTCTTACACTTTAATGCAACAGTTCTCTAAATCCTCAGCAGTGTTGTATCCTCAGCAGTGTTGTATCCTCAGCAGTGTTGTATTCTCAGCAGTGTTGTATCCTCAGCAGTGTTGTATCCTCAGCAGTGTTGTATCCTCAGCAGTGTTGTATCCTCAGCAGTGTTGTATCTTCAGCAGTGTTGTATCTTCAGCAGTGTTGTATCCTCAGCAGTGTTGTATCCTCAGCAGTGTTGTATCCTCAGCAGTGTTGTATCCTCAGCAGTGTTGTATCCTCAGCAGTGTTGTATCCTCAGCAGTGTTGTATCCTCAGCAGTGTTGTATCCTCAGCAGTGTTGTATCCTCAGCAGTGTTGTATCCTCAGCAGTGTTGTATCCTCAGCAGTGTTGTATCCTCAGCAGTGTTGTATCCTCAGCAGTGTTGTATCCTCAGCAGTGTTGTATCCTCAGCAGTGTTGTATCCTCAGCAGTGTTGTATCCTCAGCAGTGTTGTATCCTCAGCAGTGTTGTATCCTCAGCAGTGTTGTATCCTCAGCAGTGTTGTATCCTCAGCAGTGTTGTATCCTCAGCAGTGTTGTATCCTCAGCAGTGTTGTATCCTCAGCAGTGTTGTATCCTCAGCAGTGTTGTATCCTCAGCAGTGTTGTATCCTCAGCAGTGTTGTATCCTCAGCAGTGTTGTATCCTCAGCAGTGTTGTATCCTCAGCAGTGTTGTATCCTCAGCAGTGTTGTATCCTCAGCAGTGTTGTATCCTCAGCAGTGTTGTATCCTCAGCAGTGTTGTATCCTCAGTAGTGTTGTATCCTCAGCAGTGTTGTATCCTCAGCAGTGTTGTATCCTCAGCAGTGTTGTATCCTCAGCAGTGTTGTATCCTCAGCAGTGTTGTATCCTCAGCAGTGTTGTATCCTCAGCAGTGTTGTATCCTCAGCAGCAGTAGTGTTGTATCCTCAGCAGTGTTGTATCCTCAGCAGTGTTGTATCCTCAGCAGTGTTGTATCCTCAGCAGTGTTGTATCCTCAGTAGTGTTGTATCCTCAGCAGTGTTGTATCCTCAGCAGTGTTGTATCCTCAGCAGTGTTGTATCCTCAGCATTGTATCCTGTTGTATCCTCAGCAGTGTTGTATCCTCAGCAGTGTTGTATCCTCAGCAGTGTTGTATCCTCAGCAGAGTTGTATCTTCAGCAGTGTTGTATCCTCAGCAGTGTTGTGTCCTCAGCAGTGTTGTATCCTCAGCAGTGTTGTATCCTCAGTAGTGTTGTATCCTCAGCAGTGTTGTATCCTCAGCAGTGTTGTATCCTCAGCAGTGTTGTATCCTCAGCAGTGTTGTATCCTCAGTAGTGTTGTATCCTCAGCAGTGTTGTATCCTCAGCAGTGTTGTATCCTCAGCAGTGTTGTATCCTCAGCAGTGTTGTATCCTCAGCAGTGTTATATCCTCAGTAGTGTTGCATCCTCAGCAGTGTTGTATCCTCAGCAGTGTTGTATCTTCAGCAGTGTTGTATCCTCAGCAGTGTTGTATCCTCAGCAGTGTTGTATCCTCAGTAGTGTTGTATCCTCAGCAGTGTTGTATCCTCAGCAGTGTTGTATCCTCAGCAGTATTGTATCCTCAGTAGTGTTGTATCCTCAGCAGTGTTGTATCCTCAGCAGTGTTGTATCCTCAGCAGTGTTGTATCCTCAGCAGTGTTGTATCCTCAGCAGTGTTGTATCTTCAGCAGTGTTGTATCCTCAGCAGTGTTGTATCCTCTGCAGTGTTGTATCCTCAGTAGTGTTGTATCCTCAGCAGTGTTGTATCCTCAGCATTGTTGTATCCTCAGCAGTGTTGTATTCTCAGCAGTGTTGTATCCTCAGCAGTGTTGTATCCTCAGTAGTGTTGTATCCTCAGTAGTGTTGTATCCTCAGCAGTGTTGTATCCTCAGCAGTGTTGTATCCTCAGCAGTGTTGTATCCTCAGCAGTGTTGTATCCTCAGCAGTGTTGTATCCTCAGCAAACTGCAAAGTGCAGAGGTTCACTCCTTATGGTAGTTCATTTGCATCTAAATATCATGGGACTTAGTACTCTTCCTGTCACTCAAAGTTTTTTTTTTCACTATTTCCCCCTCCTATGTATGGTGTCCAGTGGTCGTTGATGCCCTTTTTATGGCTCTCTGATGTTGCCCTTGTGTCCACTTACAACACTTCTTTAAATTATTTGTCCAGCTCTTCACAGACTTCCTCGTCATTTTTCGTGAGCTCTCCTCCTTCCTTCTCCAGTCTTATTACCTTGGTTTTAATGTCGTCTTTCTCCTGATGTAGCTTCGAATATTTTATCGTAGCAACGTTTCACTCTCCAGGAGCTTTGTTAAGCTGTTGCCTAAGATATTGTTGGTAATTCTTCCAACATTATTGCAGTTTTGTTTCTGACTTGCCTTTTACTTCTGTCGTTCTCATAGTGTCATTCAGCTTCTCTTCTTACTCTTTGCATGTTCCTTTCTGGTTCTTCTTCTCTCTTTAGTTTCCTTTTTCACTTACTATAATTTTTCCACACTATTCTTACCATACTTACTGTTTCCTTTTCTTCTGGGTATGCAGTACTCATCTTCCTTTCTGGCTATATACTCCGTCTTATTCATGGGGTCCCGTAGCCTGGTAGGAAACGCTATCGCCTCACACACTGGGTGTCCGTAGTTCGATCCCCGGCCGGGATCGAACTACGGACACCTATCAAGCAAGTAAGTACCTGGGTGTTAGTGGACTGGTATGGGTGGCATCCTGGGGGACAAGATTAAAGGACCACAATGGAAATAAGACAGACAGTCCTATATGACACACTGACTTTCTTGGGTTATCCTGGGTGGATAACCCACCAGGATTAAAATACCGAGCAAAATCTTATTTTCCCTTCAGGTCCATTTACTGTTGTACTTCATTCAAGAATTCTCTCATCCCAGCAGAGTTTCTTGTCCTGAAATCTGGTTCCTCCCGAACCTCACCGCCAATTCTTTCTCCAGTGTTTAGTTCCATTAGTTGTTTGAAGTTCAGTATTGTGTAGTCACTCGCAGTGCATGTCAGATGCACTGAGAATAAGTAATAGATCCAGTGTTGCTGGCTCATTTCTTCCTCTATCTCTTGTTGTGATCTTGACGTAGTGACAAAGTTTTCCATCAACGACTCCTTCATCTTATTCCTCCGGATTTCTGGTCCATCAACGACTCCATCATCTTATTCCTCCGGATTTCTGGTCCTCCATGTAGTCACAAATTCTCGTTTTTTTCTTTGTGATTGAAATTGCTCACGTTTAGGAGCTTCATTTTAGTCACATGAGCTATTCTTGCTGCTTCCTCTTCTGCTTTGTTGTCTTCGAATTTTTGTCTTGGTTTCCTGCTATTTGGTGGTGGGTTGTATATCACTGCTGCTACTATGGGTACCCATCATGCTTGTGATCGATATGCAGTAATTTGACTAGTTTCAGTTTGTATCTTATCTCTTTAAAACTACACTGGTTGCTTTCTAGCGGTGCATTTCCTCCCCCTCCTCATTTTCCCCTCATTATTTGGTATCCTGCTGGGAATATGGCATCTATTAAAAATATAATTACTTCCTTCTCTGTGAAAGCAAAGATAACCCCATACATCATGGCTATCTGTTCTTTCAGTTCACCAGTCATGTTTAACAATTTTTATGTCGTACTCTAAGCTTTCATTTACTATGCTCTCTCTGGTTTGTAGTCAATAAGCTTTCTGTTCGCTACTTATATGTAAGAGGAAAGGTTAGATCAGGCTGGGGTTGATGTGTGCATTGTTACAGGGCAGAGAGGTTAGAGCCGTAGTTATAGATAGGAAGATGGAAGGTGTGAAGTTATTGTTATATTGGGGGAAGTGATGGTGGCGGGCCTTGAGAGGCACCTGCAGTGTAATGAACACGGAGTATTGGCGATAGACTTCTGGATGCTGGGTTTTCACTCTTCCTGTTACCTCCTCTACTTCTCTATCTCTCTCTCCTCTATTTCTATTTTTGTCTGGGTGTAGGTGTGTACGGTAATGCAGTAATATCTTGTACCCTTCAAAAATGCTCTCACCAGATCCTGTTTTAAGCTGCTTATGATAATGACTATTTTGACGGTATTTTTTTTTTCCTTGGGCAATGTTCCTATTCTCTGAAAATTTTCCGTTTGTTCTGACTCTTCCTATACACTCAGTGATCGACATAATCTCGCATTTCTCTTGGTCCTTCCATCTCTTCATTACTGACCTGTCCTTAGCCTCACGTCTGTTAGGTTAGGTAAGGTTTGTCAGGAAACAGAACAAGTGTTTCCTGACGCTGGTCTTAGTCAAATGATGACCCGCAGTTGGAACTTTAGGTCATCTGACCGAGGCCTTCCACTGGCTTACCCGTCCACCCCTTGAAAAATTATGGTTATAATTATAACCACTGACTTTATATAGCTTCAGGTCTAATGGTCATCAGTAACTTCTCTTTCTTCCCCGTTTTATCTCTCCCACCAGACTGCCGTGTCTGTTATCGCTTCCTGTGCCTCCTGAGAGCATCTCTGCTAATGACTTCTCCATTCTACCTTAATTATTGCTATTCTCTTCCTTTATTCTCTATTATTGCTGCAATTTTTTCCCTCCTTCAGGTTTTTCATTTCCTCTTCCAGTCTTTTACTTATTATTTTTCAGATAAAATTCTCCTTTTCTCGTATGTGTGTGTGTGTACTTACCTATTTGTGGTTGCAGGGGTTGAGTCATAGCTCCTGGCCCCGCCTGTGTGTGTGGTGCAGTGTAAGGCTGTACCGACCTCCTCTCCGTCGCATCTTACACTAGTGAGAGTGCAATGATAGTATCATTATTGCGGAATCGTGTCGCCACACAGCGCCTTCATCAGTCTAATACAAAGAAAAATGGTTGAAGATCAGAAGTTAGAGGTAATGAGTCCATCAGTCTTTTCAAGATTGATGGACTGATTACATCGACTCCAAGCTGAGGGACTGATTACCTCAAATTCCTGACCTTCAATCATTCTTCTTCGTATTAGACTGATGAAGCCACTGTCTGGCGAAACGTTTCCACAACAATTATACCCAAGTGTTGCACATGTGTCTAATTTATCAACGATATTCATCTCCCACACTCGCACGATATATTTTTTTGAGGGGGAGGGGGAGATTGTTGACCTTATATATTTCAAAACGTCAGGTTGGGTAAGTGGTCAGTCTGTGCCCCTGGGGAGGTTCCTCCCTCCTCTTGTGAAGCTCAGAATGAAGGTGTCAGTATCTCATAAAATACCGAAATGTCTGTCCCTTCAGAGTGGTGTTTTGATGCTAATGAAGTGCTATTGACCCGAGGAACTGACGTTGTCCTCCACTTCCTCGGATCAAGCATGATTACTTCCCCATTCCTTGTGCTGTATGAACTCTACCAGTTTAGCATTTCCCAACAAAAACAGAAAGATGTGCCATAACGGTCATATTTCTTAGGAAACTGAATATATTTACAATAAGTTTTCTAAGTCAAGATGCACT
The DNA here is from genome assembly GCF_038502225.1 of Cherax quadricarinatus. Taxonomy (NCBI): domain Eukaryota; kingdom Metazoa; phylum Arthropoda; class Malacostraca; order Decapoda; family Parastacidae; genus Cherax; species Cherax quadricarinatus. The sequence goes on along the minus strand of NC_091362.1, from coordinate 13,168,297 downwards.
AAAGAAGTTTTAGACTCGGCTAAAGATACTTTCAAACTAGAAAATTAATTGTAGTTCCCAACTAGGACGAACTTAATTCTGCAAATATAATTCTCTTAATTATGTAAACATTGCCTTTGGCGGTTCCAATACTAAAAAGGCATTTGTAAACAGGAAGTCTTCAGAAGAGACCCAAATAAACTCGGGTATTTATAAGATTTCATATGATCTTTATCATATGGTCTTTTCATGTGGTTTTTATCAGCAGAGATGCTCTGAATGCTCTGAGAACCCTAATAATGATGTATTTCAGGACATAAACACGAAGACTCCTAAAGTTAGTTTCAGTGATGCTGAAGTATTGACGGGATGCAACAACAACAACAACACAGCAGAGAACATTACAGAACTGGTGATGATCAACAATGTTCCTAATTTCAATACCATGAACGAGAATGGTGAGCCTCTGTTGATATATATATATATATATATATATATATATATATATATATATATATATATATATATTATATATATATTATAATTGACAAGTCATTAAACACAATAAATGATTAACAGGAAGTTGGAAGCCTCCATGAACGTTAAGTTACACCGCTCGTTTATTATAAATTTTACTAATTTTGCTATAATAAATGCGGGTAATACTTGTTTGACAATAGAGTTGTAGATGTGTGAGCAAGTTCATGGGTGTTTTCCTTGGGTAGTTTTGAAATTAGGTTGGAGAAATGTCGGAGTAAGGTTTGATTTGGGTAAGACCTGTCTAGTAAGGGCCAGTGGACATGTACACTGCTTCCTTCTCGGGTATGCATGACTTGTTTACATATATAAGGGCTCCTCCCAGGTCATTCATTAACACTTGAGAGTCTCTAGTGTTCAGATAACATTAAAAAAAATCCTGTACTTTTAAATGTGGGATATATATACTATATATATATATATATATATATATATATATATATATATATATATATATATATATATATATATATATATATATATACATGTGTGTGTGTGTGTGTGTGTGTGTGTGTGTGTGTGTGTGTGTGTGTGTGTGTGTGTGTGTGTGTGTGTGTGTGTGTGTGTGTGTGTGTGTGTGTGTGTGTGCATGTCAGATGGGCAAGTGGGAATATTGGAAAGATGGAGAGAATATTTTGAAGAGTTGTTAAATGTTGTTGAAGAAAGAGGGAGCAGTGATTTTGTGTATGAGACACGAAGGTATGACACGTGGTGGTGTGAGGAGCCACATATGGGTGTGAGGAGGAACCACATGTGGGTGTGAGGAGGATCCACATGTAGGTTTGAGGAGGAGCCACATGTAGGTGTAAGGCAGTGGTTCCCAAACTTTTTCAGCTTGTTACCCAATTTAACATGCCACATAAAGCATGTTACCCCTTTCACAAAATGTTGTTATTATTGATATATATGGCTAAACGTGAACGTATACAGCCTCGCATACTCTGCTAATCCTAGCAAAACCATTGAAAACGTAAGAACCACACATACATTATATATAAAATTAATAATAGCTACAAATTCACAGTAACAGTGGGTAAATACTAATTATATACTGCACAGGGCAGTACACATACATACCAGCTTATGTCTACCTCGGCTGATGCTCACAGATAAACTGACAGTGTGAAATAGAGGCAGCCTCAGGAAGTGAGTGACGCGTACTGGACAGGTCGATCTGGGCTACTGAGTGACTTTTGTCCTGAAGCATACTTGTCAAAATACTTTTGGGTTTCCACACACTTAGCTATATATTTCTTCTTTTCTAATACTGTATATTAGTTTTTGATGTTTATTGTTATTTGGTTTAACTTTATTACTTACTTATAATAGGTTTACTTTACAACTTTATATACTAAGACAAAGTTAACAATAATCCTCATACCGGGTACCGCAGTGTTTTCTTGATTTTCAGAATTCATAACTTTTTTTCTGTCACCCCTCCATTACCCCCCAAAAATGGTTAAATTACCCCCAGGGGGTAATTTACTTCCAGTTTGGGAACCACTGGTGTAAGGGGAGTGCATGACGCAGTGGGCACAATAAAAGTGAGTAAAACAACTGTGATGAAAAGGATTGAAAGTGAGATATTAGTGACTGACGTATTTGTTGATGTGCACGGAAGAAGGGAAGATGCGTAAGGATGGGAAGAGAACATGCATAGTTCCTGTAAGAGAAAAAGGGGAAAAAAGAGAAAGTAAGAATTATAAAGGAACAATCCTTTTCGTAACACCGGTTAGAGGTACGGAACATGTATTATTAAAAGAGTTACAGATAAGACAAAGTAATATATCCTAGGAACCAGGAAGAGTAAAGAATGGTAGGACAAGTGTAGACCAGGTGTTTACACTGAAGCCTATAAGTAAACAGTACTTGGATAAGGGTAAGGAATTATCTATCACATACATGGATTTATAAAAGGGGGATATTAAAAGGTGTATAGGGAAGCAATGTGGCATATGTTGCAAGCGCATGGAATAAGTGACAGGTCATTCAGAGTAATAAAGAGGTTTTTATACAAAGAATGAGGCTCAAGATATGTAAGAGAGACGTGAAGTTTTCTAGTGATTGTTGTCGTTGTTGTTGAACCTACCTATAGATGGGGTAGGAAAATTAAGTTAATCTTAGGGTATCGGGGAGAGGTGTAGGATTAAAAGATAAAGAATCGGATACCAAGTGAGAGTTGTCACGGTTGCCCTTTGCCGATGACACAGTTCTTTTTGTGAGATTTTGGAGAGTTGTAATAGTTGGTGGGAGAATTTGTAGAGTTTGAAGGAAAATAAAAATAAAGATAGAAAGAGGACAATGTAAGTAAGGCGTAGAATTAGGGGGGATATGATTGAGGTGTATAAATGGAAAACAGGAATAAATAAAGGGGATGTAAATAGCGTGCTGAAAATTTCCACCCAAGACAGGACTCGCAGCAATGGTTTCGAGTTGGAAAAATTCAGATTCAGGAAGGATATAGGAAAGCACTGGTTTGGTAATAGAGTTGTGAATGAGTGGAACAAACTCCCGAGTACAGTTATAGAGGCTAAAACGTTGTGTAGTTTTAAAAATAGGTTAGATAAATACATGAGTGGGTGTGGGTGGGTATGAGTTGGACCTGACTAGCTTGTGCTACTAGGTCTTATGCCGTGCTCCTTCCTTAAGTGGAAGTGACCTGGCTAGGTGAGTCATTGGGCTAATCCGGGTGGGGGGGACATGGACCTGCTCCGCATGGGTCAGTAGGCCTGTTGCAGTGTTACTTCTTTCTTATGTTCTTAAAGTGGATATAAGTAAAGGCTGGTAATCAGACTGCAGTACGGAGGACGTGAATGTACTTAGATATTTGGAAATGGATATATCAGCAGATGAATCTATGAAAGACGAGATGAACAGTAGAATAGACGAGAGGGAAAAGAATGAGTGAGTGTTATGGCATCATCTGTTGAAGAAGTTTATCCACGGAGGGAGGAGAGAGGCAGTGGTGACGTCGAAGGTATAATTCAGAGGCTTAGGAGGGCTTGTTGAGGTGGTTTAAGCATTCAGAGAGCATAGAGCAGAATAGGATGAATAAGAGGGCGTATAAGTCTGGGATAAAAAGAAGGAGGGTCGACGTACTCACAGAAAAGGGTTAAGGAAGGTTTTGAGCACTAGGGGCTTGATCCATTAGCCTTGTGTGAGCGTGTTAAATCAGAGTGAAGACAAATGAGTTTTGTGGTTTGATGTGCTCTCGGAGTAACAGTAGAATATCATTTAGTTCCGGAATCAAGGAAACCTGTTAACTAGACTAGAGACCTGAAGGTGGCTAGTACAATGCTCGCAAACTGTAGGAGAGAGGTAATGCTGGAGTTCAGAGTGTCTTCTGAACTGTACATTTATATATAACCATCTGCTTGCTCACTGTTCATCAGTCAATATATTAAGCCAATTTATGGAGTCCCCGCTAGGTGGTATATATACAGTATACAAGAGAACTATTGAGGGTGTTTGCCTGTGGTGGTGCTGTAGACGGGGAGTAGTGTGAGGGAAGTAGTTTACATTAAGGAATTAACTTAGTCACAGTATTAATGTGTGTTGGAGAGTATATAGAACACCGTTGAGGGCGGCCGTCTGGGGTGTCTCGCCTGGGGGTGCGCCCATCCCTCCCTCGAACGGATGCTGTAAAGAAGATAAGTTTTACAAGAACAAAAAGAGAATTATGTACAGAGGAGATAACAAAAATTCCCACCAAAACCGCTTGTATTTAGCGAACATAACAGTAGAATTTTAAGCCCCTCATCTGAAGGACGGGGTGTATCACAGCAAGTATGAGGCATACAAGCGGTCGAGTTGGGTGTCCCCGTGGCTATGAAAGGTGTAGTGGTGTATGTGGGAGGCACCCTTGCTCCCACACACTCACCCACCCAGGTGCTGCAAGTGCTACGGGCGTCCCACTACCGGTCCTACCTGTGGGGGTGCCCTGGAAGAGGCTCAGGACAAGTCAGCTCGTGGAGGCTCCTGCACCAACGGAAGTACACCTCTGTTGACACTCCCTGGAGCAGCGCCTCCCGGTCCTCCGTGCACCCGAGGCAGAAGGACACAGACAGCAACAGAGACAGCGGCAGAGAGCAAACACTGAACCCTAAGGTACTCTGTGACCTTTGATGATTATATACAATAGGAACGTAAAAAATAAGCAAACTCTCACTAAGAGATGAATGATTTATGTATGCACTTTTTAAACTGCTAAATAAATTATAGTGGAAAGCAATGTCTCCTAGACACTGCAGGGAAATTCACAGGTTAAGGGAGGCTTAGGAGGCTAGGTGGAGTACGTGGGATCAAGTGTAGTTTGGAACTTAATGTTCAGTGGTATCAGTGGCAGTAAAAACTATCAGTCTGACTCAGTCTGAAGATTGTGGCCAACAATTACACGTGATTGTCAAGTTCCAGGAGGTGGGAGAGGTGATTGCTGTAGACTCGAGTAGTTGATAAACGAGAACCATCTTATAAGAGTGGGATAAGGAAGTAACAAGTCATGGGATGTGTTGATGAGGAAGGAGAGTAAGTACACTGCCACACAGGGCTTAAAGAGGCTTTTAGAAACCCCAAGACAGCGATTTTAGCAAGCCAAAAATCTATACACGGGTCACAGACTTCAGACAAAATGTAAAATTACAAAGACAACCTTGACGTGAAGAAATGGAGGTGAGCTGGGTGCAGCCACGGGGATAAGAGGCAGGCGTGAGGGAGGGCAACAAGCTACCTGCACTCCACAGGCTCGAATACATCACATAGATTCAACACTTACGTTATCCTTAACTTCGCCTTGTAAGCCACACTTACTTACATCTTCATCGTGGTCAAACGCGTTGAAAACATCATATGGCAGGCACGATAACAGGTCTATCAGAAACCACGATTTCAAATAATTCATTCGAATGATCTTAGGATCAGACACCACCTCCCCACCAGGCCCGACGAAGGTGGTGTGAAAGTTGAGCACAATATCTATAAAGAATATAACGTCAACTATTGAGTCCACCACCAGTAGAGACACGTCCTCCGAGGTCTTGTACTTGAAGGCCACGTTGTAGGGCACCATGATGGCGGTGTAGAAGGTGAGGCAGAGGATCACCCAGTCCCAGATAGCCTGAAAACAACAGTAACACTAAACCAACTATTCTCGGTAAACATAAGATTATCCTCTAGACACAAGTACAGTACCACAGGTTAATGGAAGATGCAAACTCACATGAAGACAATAAAACAGAAGGCAAAAGGATTATTATATATTTTTGCTTCATAATGAGGCCTTTATTAGGCTTGTACAGACTGCTGATGAGAACTTTACTGAAAAACTTTAGCTTCAGTCCTGAATAAGAGACTAAAAAGGTGCAATAATCTTTTCATCAGTTCTCTCGTTGTTTCCAAACACATCTGCCTGCGCCATTCAGAAATTTTCACTGTGATGATAGACTGAGGGCCCTGAATCTGCACTCAATAGAAAGGCGTAGAATTAGGGAGGATATGAGTGAGGAGTATAAATGGAAAGCAGGCATAAATAAAGGGGATGTAAATAGCGTGCTAAAAATATCTAGCCTAGAAAGGACTCGTGGCAATGGATTTAAGTGGGAAAAATTCAAATTCAGGAAGGATATAGGAAAGCACTGGTTTGGTAATAGAGTTGTGGATGAGTGGAACAAACTCCCGAGTACAGTTATAGAGGCTAAAACGTTGTGTAGTTTTAAAACTAGGTTAGATAAATATATGAGTGGGTGTGAGTTGGACCTGACTAGCTTCTGCTACTAGGTCAGATGTCGTGCACCTTCCTTAAGTGAATGTGACCTGACTAGGTTAGGGCATTGGCTTAAGGCAGGTAGGAGACTTGGCCCTGCCTCGCATGAGTCAGTAGGCCTGCTGCAGTGTTCCTTCTTTCTTATGTTCTTATTCTCGTCTTCGGTAAGCGCTCCTTGGTTCATACTTGTTTTTAATACAATAAAATAATGTTCACACTAACATGATAACTTTACCAGTTACACGGGATCAAACATTCATAAGTAACTTGAGTAAATATATATATATATATGTTATTGACTATGATGACCTATTAAGAATGATTTTTTTCATATTTATCTACTCACTGAAATTGTAATTGTTAAGTAGATCAATTAAATTCTTCCCACTGGAACGATACCAATTAATTGTTTATTTTATCCTGAGATTACTAGACAGTCGAAGCCTCGTACAGTAAAATACGGCGAGATATACGTAAGCATGGTCAGTAAGTTCCTTCAGTGGGAGCTAATTTAAGACAGTCAACAACTACTATCTTAGAGATGAACAAATTAAGTTGCTTATCCCTTAATAGTATTCCGGGATGGTGGCGGCCTCTGGTCATGGCTGCCTTCAACACGACCTCTGGTCATGGCTGCCTTCAACACGACCTCTGGTCATGGCTGCCTTCAACACGACCTCTGGTCATGGCTGCCTGGAACACGGCCTCTGGTCATGGCTGCCTTCAACACAACCTCTGGTCATGGCTGCCTGCAACACGACCTCTGGTCATGGCTGCCTTCAACACGATCTCTGGTCATGGCTGCCTTCAACACGACCTCTGGTCATTGCTGCCTTCAACACGACCTCTGGTCATGGCTGCCTTCAACACGACCTCTGGTCATGGCTGCCTGCAGCACGACATCTGGTCATGGCTGCCTGCAACACGGCCTCTGGTCATGGCTGCCTTCAATACGACCTCTGGCCATGGCTGCCTTCAACATGACCTCTGACCATGGCTGCCTTCAACACGACCTCTGGACATGGCTGCCTTCAACACCATCGCTGACCGCAGTCCAGTAGGTGAATTTCATTATATGATTATAGATGTCCTGAAATAATGTTCTTTAGGAGTAAGTTCATACATTGCGGCCTCAATAGGTGCTTGTTTAACAGCCTATAACCCGATCTGCTTCTTAGAATGCCGCAGCTTCGTAATTTATTAAGTACAAAGATTACCTGTAACTCGCTTGCTTTGTTCGACCGTGATGTACCTACCTACCTATGTACAACTGGAGACAGTTATGGTTTATTTGGAGTTGGATGATCACTGCCTGTGAGGTTGTAATGTGCACTGCAACCTTCAAGTTCATTGTACTTTTAATGTGAAGTTGGCCTGACAATACTCTGCACTAGTGGGTCGTCTGTCAGATCATTTGTATTACAGACTTAGTACTATAATTGTGTAGTTGTCACAGGTGTGTCACACAGGTACCCGAGGGAAAGTGTCGCTACACGGGTACTTCCTGGGTGAGTACTGCTTGTCACGGGGTTGTCTGGCTACCACCAGATGGCTCACTCTACCTGGCTGTCACCTTGCAACTCTTCAGTGGTCTTATAGACGTAATACTGGTGCAACGTAGGTTCCGCAAGCAGAAGAAGCGGTAACACGCTGCTTACGGTACAGTGAGTTAGCATCGTACGCGCGGGGAACGGGGTACTTCGTAATTGAATACGTAAGAAGAACCGACCAACAGGGACTTTCTTCTCCCTGCTCGAACGATGAATAATCTATTTTCCAGCATATAAGGCGCACAACAGACTCATCATAACGTTAAATTAGCAATCATATTCAAGGCTTAATTACCATTTGCGCTAAAACCTAACACAAAGCCTACCCATGACTGACCTTGAACAAAAAAGGCACGGGTGATTCTCCAAACTCTTTTTTGTGAAAAAAAGGCGCGCCTTATATGCTGCGTCTCCCTATGACTGCCAACATACATGCAAACCGGACACTTAAATTAAAACAATGAATTTATCAAGATAGATCAAAGCAGTTAGGTGAAGTAAAATTCACCAGGAAATAGGACAAGTGTCTCCTGACGCGGGTCTTAGTCACATGATTACACTCAGCTGGAACTTTTGGTCATCTGACCGAGGCCTTCCGCTGGTTTATCCCTCCATCCCTTTAAAAATTATGGTCATGATTATAACCATTATCAAATCGGTAAATTATTGTTTGTGGTAATGACATAATACCTGTCTTTCACACTTCATAACCTGCCACTGGAGAGTTGTTATCTGGACCCAGTGTTGAAGGCGTGACCGCTCTACGTCATGTATTTACCAGGACAGGACAACCTCGAGGTCTTCCCTAGACTCAAGTAGACAAAGTATCTTCCATGAAGAAACAGTGAAGGACCAATCTTCAAGGCACAGTTGTGGAGGGCTTACCTTGAAGGCACAATATTGGAGGACCTACCTTCAAGGCACAGTAGTGGAGGACCTACCCTCAAGGCACAGTATGGGAGGACCTACCTTTAAGGCAAAGTATTGGAGGGCCTTCCTTCAAGGCACAGTAGTGGAAGGCCTGTGGAGGAAATACCTTGAAGGCACAGTAGTGGAGGAGGAAAGCACAATAGTGGAGAAGGACCCACCTTGAAGGCACAGTAGTGGAGGAGGACCCACCGTGAAGGCACAGTAGTGGAGGAGGACCCACCGTGAAGGCACAGTAGTGGAAGAGGACCCACTTTGAAGGCACAGTAGTGGAGGAGGACCCACCTTGAAGGCACAGTAGTGGAGGAGGACCCACCTTGAAGGCACAGTAGTGGAGGAGGACCCACCTTGAAGGCACAGTAGTGGAGGAGGACCCACCGTGAAGGCACAGTAGTGGAGGAGGACCCACCTTGAAGGCACAGTAGTGGAGGAGGACCCACCTTGAAGGCACAGTAGTGGAGGAGGACCCACCTTGAAGGCACAGTAGTGGAGGAGGACCCACCTTGAAGGCAGAGTAATGGAGAAGGATCCACCTTGAAGGCACAGTAGTGGAGGAGGACCCACCTTGAAGGCACAGTAGTGGAGGAGGACCCACCTTGAAGGCACAGTAGTGGAGGAGGACCCACCTTGAAGGCACAGTAGTGGAGGAGGACCCACCTTGAAGCACAGTAGTGGAGAAGGATCCACCCTGAAGGCACAGTAGCGGAGGAGGACCCACCTTGAAGCACAGTAGTGGAGAAGGATCCACCCTGAAGGCACAGTAGCGGAGGAGGACCCACCTTGAAGCACAGTAGTGGAGGAGGACCCACCTTGAAGGCACAGTAGTGGAGGAGGACCCACCTTGAAGGCACAGTAGTGGAGGAGGACCCACCTTGAAGCACAGTAGTGGAGAAGGATCCACCTTGAAGGCACAGTAGTGGAGGAGGACCCACCTTGAAGGCACAGTAGCGGAGGAGGACCCACCTTGAAGCACAGTAGTGGAGGAGGACCCACCTTGAAGGCACAGTAGCGGAGGAGGACCCACCTTGAAGGCACAGTAGCGGAGGAGGACCCACCTTGAAGGCACAGTAGCGGAGGAGGACCCACCTTGAAGGCACAGTAGCGGAGGAGGACCCACCTTGAAGGCACAGTAGCGGAGGAGGACCCACCTTGAAGGCACAGTAGCGGAGGAGGACCCACCTTGAAGGCACAGTAGTGGAGGAGGACCCACCTTGAAGGCACAGTAGCGGAGGAGGACCCACCTTGAAGGCACAGTAGTGGAGGAGGACCCACCTTGAAGGCACAGTAGTGGAGAAGGATCCACCCTGAAGGCACAGTAGTGGAGGAGGACCCACCTTGAAGGCACAGTAGCGGAGGAGGACCCACCTTGAAGGCACAGTAGTGGAGGAGGACCCACCTTGAAGGCACAGTAGTGGAGAAGGATCCACCTTGAAGGCACAGTAGTGGAGAAGGATCCACCCTGAAGGCACAGTAGTGGAGGAGGACCCACCTTGAAGGCACAGTAGTGGAGAAGGATCCACCTTGAAGGCACAGTAGTGGAGGAGGACCCACCTTGAAGGCACAGTAGCGGAGGAGGACCCACCTTGAAGGCACAGTAGTGGAGGAGGACCCACCGTGAAGGCACAGTAGTGGAGGAGGACCCACCGTGAAGGCACAGTAGTGGAGGAGGACCCACCTTGAAGGCACAGTAGCGGAGGAGGACCCACCTTGAAGGCACAGTAGTGGAGGAGGACCCACCTTGAAGGCACAGTAGTGGAGAAGGATCCACCTTGAAGGCACAGTAGTGGAGAAGGATCCACCTTGAAGGCACAGTAGTGGAGGAGGACCCACCTTGAAGGCACAGTAGTGGAGAAGGATCCACCTTGAAGGCACAGTAGTGGAGGAGGATCCACCTTGAAGGCACAGTAGTGGAGGAGGACCCACCTTGAAGGCACAGTAGTGGAGAAGGATCCACCTTGAAGGCACAGTAGTGGAGAAGGATCCACCTTGAAGGCACAGTAGTGGAGGAGGACCCACCTTGAAGGCACAGTAGTGGAGGAGGACCCACCTTGAAGGCACAGTAGTGGAGAAGGATCCACCCTGAAGGCACAGTAGTGGAGGAGGACCCACCTTGAAGGCACAGTAGTGGAGAAGGATCCACCTTGAAGGCACAGTAGTGGAGGAGGATCCACCTTGAAGGCACAGTAGTGGAGAAGGATCCACCCTGAAGGCACAGTAGTGGAGGAGGACCCACCTTGAAGGCACAGTAGTGGAGGAGGACCCACCTTGAAGGCACAGTAGTGGAGGAGGACCCACCTTGAAGGCACAGTAGTGGAGGAGGACCCACCTTGAAGGCACAGTAGTGGAGAAGGATCCACCCTGAAGGCACAGTAGTGGAGGAGGACCCACCTTGAAGCACAGTAGCGGAGGAGGACCCACCTTGAAGGTACAGTAGTGGAGGAGGACCCACCTTGAAGCACAGTAATGGAGGACCCACCTTGAAGGCACAGTAGTGGAGGAGGACCCACCTTGAAGGCTCAGTAATGGAGGAGGACCCACCTTGAAGGCAGAGTAATGGAGAAGGATCCACCTTGAAGGCACAGTAGTGGAGGAGGACCCACCTTGAAGGCACAGTAGTGGAGGAGGACCCACCTTGAAGGCACAGTAGTGGAGGAGGACCCACCTTGAAGTCACAGTAATGGAGGAGGACCCACCTTGAAGGCACAGTAGTGGAGGAGGACCCACCTTGAAGGCACAGTAGTGGAGGAGGACCCACCTTGAAGGCACAGTAGTGGAGAAGGACCCACCTTGAAGGCACAGTAGTGGAGGAGGACCCACCTTGAAGGCACAGTAGTGGAGAAGGATCCACCTTGAAGGCACAGTAGTGGAGGAGGACCCACCTTGAAGCACAGTAGTGGAGAAGGATCCACCTTGAAGGCACAGTAGTGGAGGAGGACCCACCTTGAAGGCAGAGTAATGGAGAAGGACCCACCTTGAAGGCACAGTAGTGGAGGAGGACCCACCTTGAAGGCACAGTAGTGGAGGAGGACCCACCTTGAAGGCACAGTAGTGGAGGACCCACCTTGAAGGCACAGTAATGGAGAAGGACCCACCTTGAAGGCACAGTAGTGGAGGAGGACCCACCTTGAAGGCACAGTAGTGGAGAAGGATCCACCTTGAAGGCACAGTAGTGGAGAAGGATCCACCCTGAAGGCACAGTAGTGGAGGAGGACCCACCTTGAAGGCACAGTAGTGGAGGAGGACCCACCTTGAAGGCACAGTAGTGGAGAAGGATCCACCTTGAAGGCACAGTAGTGGAGGAGGACCCACCTTGAAGGCACAGTAGTGGAGAAGGATCCACCTTGAAGGCACAGTAGTGGAGGAGGACCCACCTTGAAGGCACAGTAGTGGAGAAGGATCCACCTTGAAGGCACAGTAGTGGAGGAGGACCCACCTTGAAGGCACAGTAGTGGAGGAGGACCCACCTTGAAGGCACAGTAGTGGAGGAGGACCCACCTTGAAGGCACAGTAGCGGAGGAGGACCCACCTTGAAGGCACAGTAGTGGAGAAGGATCCACCCTGAAGGCACAGTAGTGGAGGAGGACCCACCTTGAAGGCACAGTAGTGGAGGAGGACCCACCTTGAAGGCAGAATAATGGAGGACCCACCTTGAAGGCAGAATAATGGAGGATCCACCTTGAAGGCAGAATAATGGAGGATCCACCTTGAAGGCAGAATAATGGAGGATCCACCTTGAAGGCAGAATAATGGAGGATCCACCTTGAAGGCACAGTAGTGGAGGAGGACCCACCTTGAAGGCAGAATAATGGAGGACCCACCTTGAAGGCAGAATAATGGAGGATCCACCTTGAAGGCAGAATAATGGAGGACCCACCTTGAAGGCAGAATAATGGAGGACCCACCTTGAAGGCAGAATAATGTAGAAGGACCCACCTTGAAGGCAGAATAATGGAGAAGAACCCACCTTGAAGGCAGAATAATGGAGAAGAACCCACCTTGAAGGCAGAATAATGGAGAAGAACCCACCTTGAAGGCAGAATAATGGAGAAGAACCCACCTTGAAGGCAGAATAATGGAGAAGAACCCACCTTGAAGGCAGAATAATGGAGAAGAACCCACCTTGAAGGCAGAATAATGGAGAAGAACCCACCTTGAAGGCACAGTAGTGGAGGAGGACCCACCTTGAAGGCAGAATAATGGAGAAGGACCCACCTTGAAGGCAGAATAATGGAGAAGAACCCACCTTGAAGGCACAGTAGTGGAGGAGGATGTGCGGAGGTGTCTTGGGAGCTTCTTGACGGTACTGGGGCATAACATCGCTGTTGAGACTCATCATCTGTTGAGGCGTAATAGATTAGTCTTCCCTTTAAACTCTTATGATATGTATCTTTTTATTAGTCTCCCCAGTAAACTCTTATGATGTGATTTTTATACCCATATAAACCTTTCCCCAAGTAAACTTTTATATTTTGTATTAGTCTCCCTTACAATCTTTTATGTTTTGTATAAGTTTCCCTTACAATCATTTATACATGTATTTTGTTTTAGAAGGCTGAAGTTTCACCTAGATGTGTTTTGGAGTGAGTGTGAGTATAGTTGGTGCTGGTAAGGAGAAAATGCTTACCACCGGTGAGAGTGACAGCCGCTTTAAGTGGCAAGTGGTTCACAGTTCAGGAAGAAGGAAGGTAAAGAGGGTTAATAAAGAAGATGTGAGGGTAGGAAATCGATTCTCTGTTCTCCAAGACAAGTGTACTTCAGTTGTTAGTGAGGTTAAAGGTACTTCTGACTCCCCTGCTAATCAAGGTAAGAATATTCTGATTGTGGGAGACTCTCAGGTAAGATATAAGGACGGTGCTTTTTGTAACAGAGATAGAAAAGTCAGACAGAGGGTGTGCCTCCCAGGAGTTGGTGTTGGTGACATAGTCAGCAAGTTGGATAGTATTATGGCAGGTAATGGGAACAAGCCCCATTATCTGTCTTAGTGCTGGTGGAAATGACATTGGGAAGGGCAGGAGACAGGAGCTACTGGATAAGTACAGGTCAGCCATAGAAGTACTAGTCAGGTCTAAGGGAGGGATCCCTATCATGTGTAGCATCTTGCCTAGAAGGGGAGTGGTCAGTGAATGGATATCTAGGGCAATTGGTATAAATTGCTGGCTAGACAGGTACTGCAAGAAACTTGCAATCCCATTCATTGATAACTGGGATAAATTCTATGGCAAACATGATATGTATGCAATGGATGGGGTTCATCACTCTGGGGCTGGAGTGGTTGCATTAGCCAATTCGATAGAGGGGGATATTGATGACTTATCTAGGACTTTAAACTGATACATTATAGAGGTATGGGTATTTGTGGGAAACAGTCAGGTTGCAGGATTATCGCTGGAAACAGGAGATATTACCAGGATTCCTCAGGGATATCTTTAAAAGACAATATTCAAAATAAAGTTCCTAATCAAGGAAAAGCAACTGATCAACAAAGAGAGATAGTAGAGGGCAACGAGTGGCTAGCTCCCTTAAGGTTTACTACAAATAGTAGGAGTCTAAGAAATAAGATAGATGAGCTAAGATTACTCGCAAGTGCAGGTAATATAGATATTATTGCTGTAACTGAGACCTGGTTCAACTTGAAGGATAGAGAAATGCCTTCTGAATGCAGCATAAAAGGTTATAAACTATTCCACACTGATAGGGTCAACAGGAAGGGTGGTGGAGTGGCGATGTATGTCAGAGATAATTTAACTTGTTGTGTTAGACATGATATAAGAATAGAAACATCAGACACAGAATCCGTTTGGCTACAGTTTCTCGAGGGGAATGAAAAATTAATTTTGGGTGTGATATCTAGGCCCCCAAACCTTGATAGGGAGTGCAGTAAGCTGCTGTGGGACGAAATTCATAAGGCGTCTAGATATGAAAACGTTGTGTTAATGGGGGATTTTAACTTTAGACAAATTGAGTATAACAATTTGTCACGAAATCTTTAGTTTAGTGACTTTCTTGATACAGTTCAAGATGACTTTTTAAAACAGTTTGTGACAGAACCAACTAGAGGAAACAATCTGCTTGACTTGGTTCTTGCCAACAAAGATTCATTAATAAATAATCTTGAAGTTAATGATGAGCTTGGGGAAAGTGATCAGGAGCAGCAGCAAATCTCTGTCCCAGATTTTAGCTTGGCCGACTTCATGGGAGTGAAAAATTACCTGGGTGGGCTAAATTGGGATGTCCTGACTATGGGTCAGGTAGGTGATCTTGGTTGCCAATATGACGTTTTTCAGAGCATAGTTCTAGCTGCCCAGACAACTTTTGTTCCGAGTAGGGAAATTAGATCTAACAAAAATGATCCCAAAATGGATGAACAGTAGATTAAAACATCTGATTGGTCAAAAGAGAGGCATTTTTAGGCGTATCAAAAGAGGGGATGGACAGTTAAGAAATCAATACATTCAGTTAAAGAGAGAGATAAAAACAGGAATAAGAAAATCAAAAAGGGATTATGAGGCTAAGGTCGCAAGGGATTCGAAGACTAACCCAAAAGGGTTCTTTCAGGTATACAGAAGTAATATTAGGGACAAGATTGGCCCATTTAAGAGTAGCTCAGGTCAGATCACTGACAGCGGTAGGGATATGTGTGAAATTTTCAATTCTTACTTCCTCTCAGTTTTTACTCTGGAAGATACTAGCGAAATTCCAGAAATAATAAATTATGTAGAACAGGACGAAAATAAACTATACACGATTGCAATAACTAGTGACATGGTCTTCAGACAAATAGAGAAATTAAAACCTAACAAATCCCCAGGCCCTGATGAACTGTTTGCAAGGGTTTTAAAGGAATGTAAAGAGGAACTTTGCAAACCTTTGGCTAATCTTTTCAACATATCACAACAAACTGGCATAGTGCCTGATAAATGGAAAATGACAAATGTAATACCTATTTACAAGGCAGGTGACAGGTCCTTGGCTTCGAACTATAGACCAATAAGCCTTACTTCCACAGTGGGAAAATTTATGGAATCAATAATTGCCGAGGCAATTCGTAGCCATCTTGATAGGCATAAATTGATAAATGAATCTCAACACGGTTTTACTAAGGGGCATTCCTGTCTTACGAATTTCCTAACTTTCTTTGCTAAGGTGTTTGAGGAGGTATATCATGGTAACGAATATGATATTGTGTATATGGACTTCAGTAAGGATTTCGATAGAGTTCCACATCAGAGACTTTTGAGGAAACTTAAGGCACACGGAATAGGAGGAGAAACTTTTTCCTGGGTAGAGGCATGGCTGACAAATAGGCAGCAAAGAGTTTGCATAAATGGGGAGAAATCAGAGTGGGGGCACGTCACGAGCGGTGTTACACAGGGGTCAGTGTTGGGCCCCTTATTGTTCACAATTTACATAAACGATATAGATGAGGGAATAAATAGCGACATAAGCAAATTTGCTGATGACACCAAAATAGGCCGTCCAATTCATTCTATTGAGGACATTAGTGCATTCCAGGATGATTTGAATAGACTGATGCAATGGTCGGAGAAGTGGCAGATGCAGTTTAATATAGACAACTGTAAAGTTCTAAATGTTGGACAGGACAATAGCCATACCACTTATAAATTGAATAGTGTAGATCTTAATACTACTGATTGCGAAAAGGATTTAAGAGTTCTGGGTATCAGTAATATAAAACCAAGACAACAGTGCTTAAGTGTTCGCAACAAAGCTAACAGAATCCTTGGCTTCGTATCAAGAAGTATAAATAATAGAAGTCCTCAGGTTGTTCTTCAATTCTATATATCCTTGGTTAGGCCTCATTTAGATTATGCTGCTCAGTTCTGGTCACCGTATTACAGAATGGATAAAAACACACTGGAAAACGTACAGAGGAGGATGCCAAAGAGGATCCCATGTATCAGAAATCTTCCCTATGAGGATAGACTGAGGGCCCTGAATCTGCACTCTCTAGAAAGGCGTAGAATTAGCGGGGATATGACTGAGGTGTATAAATGGAAAACAGGAATAAATAAAGGCGATGTAAATAGCGTGCTGAAAATATCCAGCCAAGACAGGACTCGCAGCAATGGTTTCAAGTTGGAAAAGTTCAGTTGTGGATGAGTGGAACAAACTCCCGAGTACCGTCATAGAAGCTAAGACGTTGTGTAGTTTTAAAAATAGGTTGGATAAATACATGAGATGGTGTGGGTGGGTGTGAGTTGGACCTGACTAGCTTGGGCTACCAGGTCTGGTGCCGTGCTCCTTCCTTCAGTGGAAGTGACCTAACTAGATGGTCATTGTTCTAGGCCGGGGGTGGCATGGACCTACTTCTCATGGGCCAGTAGGCCTGTTGCAGTGTTCCTTCTTTCTTATGTTCTTATGTATTAGTCTCCCTTACAATCTTTTATATTTTGTATTAGTCTCCCTTACAATTTTTTATAATTTGTATTAGTCTCCCTTATAAACTCATACACTACGTATTTTATTTAAAAACCGCGTCCCGTCTAGGGACACAATTGTTCTCTTTCCTACCGTCTCCAGTCAGAAAACGTTTCCCTGTCAGTAACCCTAGCCCTGTCAGAAGTCCTTACCCTGTCAGAAGCCCTGGCCCTGTCAAAAACCTTTGCCCTGTCAGATACCATTACCCAGTCATAACAATAACAATAAAAATAACGTTAGGAACCCTTACCATAACCTTGTATAACCCTGTGTAAAGAAAAATGGATCGCAGGTGCCACAAAGGGGTGTCACGAAGGGGTGTCACAAAGAGGTGTCACAAAGGGGTGTCACAAAAAGGTGTTATTGACATGAGAAACCAGGGAGAGCAAACTTTTAGTGGGACTACGTTTCGCTCAAGCTGTAGCTTTATCAAGGCAGAGGAGTGTGAGAGGCGCCTTGACCCGCCTAGTTGACCTGTTATTTTAGAAGAACGTTCAACTTAGAGAGAGAGAGAGAGAGAGAGTGAGAGAGAGAGAGAGAGCGAGAGAGAGAGAGAGAGAGAGAGAGAGAGAGAGAGAGAGAGAGAGAGAGAAAAATTAGTTTTGAGCGAATTGAACCATACCACGGGTGGGCTTTAAACCCGCGGTCAGAGACTCTCAAAACTCCAGACCGAGTTTTGAGACTCTCTGACCGCGGGTTCAAACCCCACCCGTGGTATGATTTGTTTGCAATTATATCATTACGATTTCGTGAGTCATAATGAGAGAATTAAACTGCTGGCACACGGCAGCTGTTAGCAGTTCTGGGGATTATCCTCCTCCCGGCCTAGTCTGAGACCAGGCCTCCTAGGCCGGAAGGAAAATATTACAGGACTAAAAACTGTTAAGAATCGGACAGGAAAGAAATGTATATAGTGAACGCAAGTAGACGTTTTGCAAGAGTTACCCGTCATCTTACGTGTTCATGAGACGGAAAGGAGAGAGAGCAGGCAACGTCTTACTCCAGTAACACTGGATTTGAAACGAGGATAAAATATCCTGGGATTCTAAACCACGTAAGAAAGGAGGACGACGGCAGGCTTAGTGTCCCATGCTAAGCAGGTCCAAGCCACATCCACTCATGTGCCTGAACAACTTAATTTAAAAATTACCTAGAATTCTCATTCAAAGTCTATAGCTTATTTAGA
Source organism: Cherax quadricarinatus (assembly GCF_038502225.1). Classification (NCBI taxonomy): domain Eukaryota; kingdom Metazoa; phylum Arthropoda; class Malacostraca; order Decapoda; family Parastacidae; genus Cherax; species Cherax quadricarinatus. Next base: position 13,149,921 of record NC_091362.1, on the reverse strand, counting down.
TCTGGGTCACTTCTCACTGGTAACTTGTAGAGAGGAAGTGGTATATTTGACTGGTACTTATAGCTAAAACGTTCACTTCCAACACATTACAGGGTCATTGACATCACTTGTTCACCGGCCACTGTTAATTCTTTTTCTGTTTACGCTTAATTACGTTACGTTAATCTGAATCAAATAAAATCATTAGATAAGAAAATTAACGAAATAACAAAACATATACGTATTTAGTTTGGGGAAGTAACCTGGCGGTAATGACAGTTGAGTAACCTGGCGGTAATGACAGTTGGGTAACCTGGCGGTAATGACAGTTGGGTAACCTGGCGGTAATGACAGTTGGGTAACCTGGCGGTAATGACAGTTGAGTAACCTGGCGGTAATGACAGTTGAGTAACCTGGCAGTAATGACAGTTGAGTAACCTGGCGGTAATGACAGTTGGGTAACCTGGCGGTAATGACAGTTGAGTAACCTGGCAGTAATGACAGTTGAGTAACCTGGCGGTAATGACAGTTGGGTAACCTGGCAGTAATGACAGTTGAGTAACCTGGCAGTAATGACAGTTGAGTAACCTGGCGGTAATGACAGTTGGGTAACCTGGCGGTAATGACAGTTGGGTAACCTGGCGGTAATGACAGTTGAGTAACCTGGCGGTAATGACAGTTGGGTAACCTGGCGGTAATGACAGTTGGGTAACCTGGCGGTAATGACAGTTGGGTAACCTGGCGGTAATGACAGTTGGGTAACCTGGCGGTAATGACAGTTGGGTAACCTGGCGGTAATGACAGTTGGGTAACCTGGCGGTAATGACAGTTGGGTAACCTGGCGGTAATGACAGTTGGGTAACCTGGCGGTAATGACAGTTGGGTAACCTGGCGGTAATGACAGTTGGGTAACCTGGCGGTAATGACAGTTGGGTAACCTGGCAGTAATGACAGTTGAGTAACCTGGCGGTAATGACAGTTGGGTAACCTGGCAGTAATGACAGTTGAGTAACCTGGTGGTAATGACAGTTGAGTAACCTGGCGGTAATGACAGTTGGGTAACCTGGCAGTAATGACAGTTGAGTAACCTGGCGGTAATGACAGTTGGGTAACCTGGCGGTAATGACAGTTGGGTAACCTGGCGGTAATGACAGTTGGGTAACCTGGCGGTAATGACAGTTGGGTAACCTGGCAGTAATGACAGTTGAGTAACCTGGCGGTAATGACAGTTGGGTAACCTGGCGGTAATGACAGTTGGGTAACCTGGCGGTAATGACAGTTGGGTAACCTGGCAGTAATGACAGTTGGGTAACCTGGCGGTAATGACAGTTGGGTAACCTGGCGGTAATGACAGTTGGGTAACCTGGCAGTAATGACAGTTGGGTAACCTGGCGGTAATGACAGTTGGGTAACCTGGCGGTAATGACAGTTGGGTAACCTGGCGGTAATGACAGTTGGGTAACCTGGCAGTAATGACAGTTGAGTAACCTGGCGGTAATGACAGTTGGGTAACCTGGCGGTAATGACAGTTGGGTAACCTGGCGGTAATGACAGTTGGGTAACCTGGCGGTAATGACAGTTGGGTAACCTGGCGGTAATGACAGTTGGGTAACCTGGCGGTAATGACAGTTGGGTAACCTGGCGGTAATGACAGTTGGGTAACCTGGCGGTAATGACAGTTGGGTAACCTGGCGGTAATGACAGTTGGGTAACCTGGCGGTAATGACAGTTGGGTAACCTGGCGGTAATGACAGTTGGGTAACCTGGCGGTAATGACAGTTGGGTAACCTGGCAGTAATGACAGTTGAGTAACCTGGCGGTAATGACAGTTGGGTAACCTGGCGGTAATGACAGTTGGGTAACCTGGCGGTAATGACAGTTGGGTAACCTGGCGGTAATGACAGTTGGGTAACCTGGCGGTAATGACAGTTGGGTAACCTGGCGGTAATGACAGTTGGGTAACCTGGCGGTAATGACAGTTGGGTAACCTGGCGGTAATGACAGTTGGGTAACCTGGCGGTAATGACAGTTGGGTAACCTGGCGGTAATGACAGTTGGGTAACCTGGCAGTAATGACAGTTGGGTAACCTGGCAGTAATGACAGTTGGGTAACCTGGCAGTAATGACAGTTGTGCTGGCAGTAATGATAGTTGTGCTGGCAGTAATGATAGTTGTGCTGGCAGTAATGATAGTTGTGTGGGCAGTAATGATAGTTGTGCTGGCAGTAATGATAGTTGTGCTGGCAGTAATGATAGTTGTGCTGGCAGTAATGATAGTTGTGCTGGCAGTAATGATAGTTGTGCTGGCAGTAATGATAGTTGTGCTGGCAGTAATGACAGTTGAGTAACCTGGCGGTAATGACAGTTGGGTAACCTGGCAGTAATGACAGTTGGGTAACCTGGCAGTAATGACAGTTGGGTAACCTGGCGGTAATGACAGTTGGGTAACCTGGCGGTAATGACAGTTGGGTAACCTGGCGGTAATGACAGTTGGGTAACCTGGCGGTAATGACAGTTGGGTAACCTGGACAGTAAAGACAGCCGGGTAACCTGGCAGTAATGACAGTTGGGTAACCTGGCAGTAATGACAGTTGGGTAACCTGGCAGTAATGACAGTTGGGTAACCTGGCAGTAATGACAGTTGGGTAACCTGGCAGTAATGACAGTTGAGTAACCTGGCGGTAATGACAGTTGGGTAACCTGGCAGTAATAAGTTGACAGTAATGATAGGAGTAACCTGGCGGTAATGACAGTTGGGTAACCTGGCAGTAATGACAGTTGGGTAACCTGACAGTAATGACAGTTGAGTATCCTGACAGTAATGACAGTTGAGTAACCTGGCAGTAATGACAGTTGAGTAACCTGACAGTAATGACAGTTGAGTAACCTGACAGTAATGACAGTTGAGTAACCTGACAGTAATGACAGTTGGGTAACCTGGCAGTAATGACAGTTGGGTAACCTGACAGTAATGACAGTTGAGTAACCTGACAGTAATGACAGTTGAGTAACCTGGCAGTAATGACAGTTGAGTAACCTGACAGTAATGACAGTTGAGTAACCTGGCAGTAATGACAGTTGAGTAACCTGGCAGTAATGACAGTTGAGTAACCTGGCGGTAATGACAGTTGGGTAACCTGGCGGTAATGACAGTTGGGTAACCTGGCGGTAATGACAGTTGGGTAACCTGGCGGTAATGACAGTTGGGTAACCTGGCAGTAATGACAGTTGGGTAACCTGGCGGTAATGACAGTTGGGTAACCTGGCGGTAATGACAGTTGGGTAACCTGGCGGGAATGACAGTTGGGTAACCTGGCAGTAATGACAGTTGGGTAACCTGGCGGTAATGACAGTTGGGTAACCTGGCGGTAATGACAGTTGGGTAACCTGGCAGTAATGACAGTTGGGTAACCTGACAGTAATGACAGTTGAGTATCCTGACAGTAATGACAGTTGAGTAACCTGGCAGTAATGACAGTTGAGTAACCTGACAGTAATGACAGTTGAGTAACCTGACAGTAATGACAGTTGAGTAACCTGACAGTAATGACAGTTGGGTAACCTGGCAGTAATGACAGTTGGGTAACCTGACAGTAATGACAGTTGAGTAACCTGACAGTAATGACAGTTGAGTAACCTGGCAGTAATGACAGTTGAGTAACCTGACAGTAATGACAGTTGAGTAACCTGGCAGTAATGACAGTTGAGTAACCTGACAGTAATGACAGTTGAGTAACCTGACAGTAATGACAGTTGAGTAACCTGACAGTAATGACAGTTGAGTAACCTGACAGTAATGACAGTTGAGTAACCTGGCAGTAATGACAGTTGAGTAACCTGACAGTAATGACAGTTGAGTAACCTGACAGTAATGACAGTTGGGTAACCTGGCAGTAATGACAGTTGAGTAACCTGACAGTAATGACAGTTGGGTAACCTGGCAGTAATGACAGTTGGGTAACCTGGCAGTAATGACAGTTGAGTAACCTGACAGTAATGACAGTTGAGTAACCTGACAGTAATGACAGTTGAGTAACCTGGAAGTAAAGACAGTTGAGTAACCTGGCAGTAATGACAGTTGAGTAACCTGGCAGTAATGACAGCCGGGTAACCTGGCAGGAAAGACAGCCTAGTAACCTGACAGTAAAGACAGCCGGGTAACCTGGCAGTAATGACAGCCGGGTAACCTGGCAGTAAAGACAACCGGGTAACCTGGCAGTAATGACAGTTGGGTAACCTGGCAGTAATGACAGTTGGGTAACCTGACAGTAATGACAGCCGGGTAACCTGGCAGGAAAGACAGCCGGGTAACCTGGCAGTAAAGACAGCCGGGTAACCTGGCAGTAAAGACAGCCGGGTAACCTGGCAGTAAAGACAGCCGGGTAATCTGGCAGTAATGACAGCCGGGTAACCTGGCAGTAATGGCAGCCGGGTAACCTGGCAGTAATGACAGCCGGGTAACCTGGCAGTAAAGACAGCCGGGTAACCTGGCAGTAAAGACAGCCGGGTAACCTGGTAGGAAAGACAGCCAGGTAACCTGGCAGTAATGACAGCCGGGTAACCTGGCAGTAAAGACAGCCGGGTAACCTGGCAGTAATGACAGCCGGGTAACCTAGCAGTAATGACAGTTGGGTAACCTGGCAGTAATGACAGCCGGGTAACCTGGCAGGAAAGACAGCCGGGTAACCTGGCAGTAAAGACAGCCGGGTAACCTGGCAGTAAAGACAGCCGGGTAACCTGGCAGTAATGACAGCCGGGTAACCTGGCAGTAATGGCAGCCGGGTAACCTGGCAGTAATGACAGCCGGGTAACCTGGCAGTAAAGACAGCCGGGTAACCTGGCAGTAAAGACAGCCGGGTAACCTGGCAGGAAAGTCAGCCGGGTAACCTGGCGGTAATGACAGCCGGGTAACCTGGCAGTAATGACAGCCGGGTAACCTGGCAGTAATGGCAGCCGGGTAACATGGCAGTAATGACAGCCGGGTAACCTGGCAGTAAAGACAGCCGGGTAACCTGGCAGTAATGACAGCCGGGTAACCTAGCAGTAATGACAGTTGGGTAACCTGGCAGTAATGACAGCCGGGTAACCTGGCAGCCGGGTAACCTGGACAGCCGGGTAACGGGTACCCTGGCAGTAAAGACAGCCGGGTAACCTGGCCGTAATGACAGCCGGGTAACCTGGCAGTAATGACAGCCGGGTAACCTGGCAGTAATGACAGCCGGGTAACCTGGCAGTAATGACAGCCGGGTAACCTGGCAGGAAAGACAGCCGGGTAACCTGGCAGTAAAGACAGCCGGGTAACCTGGCAGTAATGACAGTGGCAGTAAGACAGCCGGGTAAGACAGCCGGGTAACCTTGCAGTAATGACAGCCGGGTAACCTGGCAGTAATGACAGCCGGGTAACCTGGCAGTAAAGACAGCCGGGTAACCTGGCAGTAAAGACAGCCGGGTAACCTGGCAGGAAAGACAGCCGGGTAACCTGGCAGTAATGACAGCCGGGTAACCTGGCAGTAATGACAGCCGGGTAACATGGCAGTAACGACAGCCGGGAGCCGGGTAACCTGGCAGTAATGACAGCCGGGTAACCTGGCAGTAAAGACAGCCGGGTAACCTGGCAGTAATGACAGCCGGGTAACCTAGCAGTAATGACAGTTGGGTAACCTGGCAGTAAGACAGCCGGGTAACTTGGCAGGAAAGACAGCCGGGTAACCTGGCAGTAATGACAGCCGGGTAACCTGGCAGTAATGACAGCCGGGTAACATGGCAGTAACGACAGCCGGGTAACCTGGCAGTAAAGACAGCCGGGTAACCTGGCAGTAATGACAGCCGGGTAACCTAGCAGTAATGACAGTTGGGTAACCTGGCAGTAAGACAGCCGGGTAACTTGGCAGGAAAGACAGCCGGGTAACCTGGCAGTAATGACAGCCGGGTAACCTAGCAGTAATGACAGTTGGGTAACCTGGCAGTAATGACAGCCGGGTAACCTGGCAGTAATGGCAGCCGGGTAACCTGGCAGTAATGACAGCCGGGTAACCTGGCAGTAAAGACAGCCGGGTAACCTGGCAGTAAAGACAGCCGGGTAACCTGGCAGGAAAGACAGCCGGGTAACCTGGCAGTAATGACAGCCGGGTAACCTGGCAGGAAAGACAGCCGGGTAACCATACAACACTGACGAAAGCGAATACTGTGGAATCCCAAGTGTTAATGGGCTAGTTCAACATCACTATTTTACACTCACACCCATCCAGTGGGTGACAGTCACAACAACACAGAGGCACAATTTTAAGAGGACAAGTTGTGTACGTGAGAAGGCTGTCAGAGAAAATGAAAGTGACATAATACTCACCTGAGGGGAAGCGACATACACACACGAGGGAAAGTGGCATACTCACATGGGTGATATTGGATTGCTTGGCCACGTCCTTCATGACAGGGAGGTGGGAGGAGAACTGAGTGACCAGCACGGACCTGCTTCGCGTCACTGAGCGAGCCAGCTTGGCGAACTTGCTGAGGCCAGCTTGAGAGTAGAGAACACGACAGTAGTGAGATGCCCATGACAGACCCAGAGATCAGGTCATGTAGGCAGATCATGAAATAGAGCCACGTTCATATATTAAATACAATAGACTCACACTCTCACTTACGTAACATTATATATATATATATATATATATATATATATATATATATATATATATATATATATATATATATATATATATATATATATATATATATATATATATATATATATATATATATATATATATATCGTGCCGAATAGGTAAAATTGGTTAATTAGCAAGAATCATTGAAAATTAGGTCTTTTCAAAAATGTTCATTTATACGTTTAAAGATACACATTTTCCATTTACGTTAGAGTAAAAAATAATATTTTTGTACCAAAAAAACCTTAGAAATCTTACCTAACCTTATTATAACAAGCGCAATTTAATTTAGCCTAATCGAACTAAATATATTTTAGATAAGTTTACAGTAATTTAATAATAAACAAAAACAATGAAATATATAAGAGAAAATTTTAGAAAGAACTTAATTTTAAATGAGTTCTTGCTAATTGATCAATTCTACCTATTCGGCACGATATATATATATATATATATATATATATATATATATATATATATATATATATATATATATATATATATATATACATATATATATATATATATATATATATATATATATATATATATATATATATATATATATATATATATGATGTGTGTGTGTGTGTGTGTGTGTGTGTGTGTGTGTTTGACAGAAAATCACTATTTAACATAAACAGGGAACTAGGGTTTTACTACTCTATATCACATGGCGTCTTCAGCTGGAATATGCAAGTGGTGTGTCAGTCTTCACCACCAGGAGATATTACCTGACCATGAGTGGATAACCCCGACCACTGTAGCAAAAAAGAGTATACGAGGGAGAAAGAGGAAGATGTTGGAAGCAGTTTGTGAACGAACACGAAACGTTAGAACGGTGAAGATAAACAGTAATAGTATCTTCTGTTATATTCGTAATTATGACCATTGTGTTGATACTGATAGCGGCAAACTGGTCGTCAAATCTGAGGCACTGAGGTTAATAATTAAGTCCTCAGTAGGAACTTAATCTGATGGACAATTTAATTTCAATATGTTCATGTAGGTTTGCCAGGACGGGTCCTGGCCCGGGTCTTCTCCATGTGGTGACCCGACAAGGACTCCCGGAGTATTGGAGTTTGTACAAGTAATGTACCGTTTATAGCACTATGGCAGGGGCACGCTGAGCATTCCTGTTATGTATAGTACTGTTTACAGCCCTGTAGCGGAGGCAGCCCTATGGCAAGGGCACGGTTATTTTCAACAAGGTACATTTCCAAATGGCTGGGCAGTAAAATTTGAAGGACGAAGAATAATGGGCCTCAAATTCCCCAGAGTCAGGTCAGTCGAGGTTAAGTGTTAGTCTCCAGAGTCAGGTCAGTCGAGGTCAGGTGTTAGTCTCAAGGGTCAGGTGAGTTGAGGTCAGGTGTTAGTCTCCAGAGTCAGGTCAGTCGAGGTCAAGTGTTAGTCTAACAGGGTCAGGTCTGCCGAGGTCAGGTGAGTTAAGGTCAAGTGTTAGTCTCCAGGGTCAGGTAAGTCAAGGTCAAGTGTTAGTCTCCAGGGGTCAGATCAGTCAAGGTCAGGTGCTAGCCTCCAGGGGTCAGGTGAGTCAAGGTCAGGTGTTAGCCTCCAGGGGTCAGGTCAGTCAAGGTCAGGTGTTAACCTCCAGGGGCCAGGTCAGTCAAGGTCAAGTGTTAGCCTCCAGGGGTCAGGTGAGTCAAGGTCAGGTGTTAACCTCCAGGGGTCAGGTGAGTCAAGGTCAGGTGTTAACCTCCAGGGGTCAGGTCAGCCAAGGTCAGGTGTTAGTCTCCAGGGGTCAGGTGAGTCAAGGTCAGGTGTTAACCTCCAGGGGTCAGGTGAGTCAAGGTCAGGTGTTAGCCTCTAGGGGTCAGGTGAGTCAAGGTCAGGTGTTAGCCTCTAGGGGTCGGGTCAGTCAAGGTCAGGTGTTAGCCTCTAGGGGTCGGGTCAGTCAAGGTCAGGTGTTAGCCTCTAGGGGTCGGGTCAGTCAAGGTCAGGTGTTAGCCTCCAGGGGTCAGGTCAGTTAAGGTCAGTATCAAACTTTTAATGACAACTGCTGCTACAGTTGCATTTTATGGAAAAAATTAATCCACATCGCATTATCTTAATTCAGAAAGTTAACCATAACACTTTTTACAATGAATTATAGCCATAATTTAGCTAAAAAGTTGAAACAACGTGTTTTCCGGCATATAAGGCGCTCCTTTTCCTCCCAAAAAAGGCTTGGAAAATCAGCCTGCGCCTTATATGCCCAAGGTCAGGGTCAAGGGTAGGCTTTGTGTTACACTTGAGCATAAAGTAAGACGGTAATTAACCCTTTGAATATGTTTACTGATTTAGCGTTATGATAATTCGGTCATGCGTCTTATATGCCGGAAAATACGGTACATCAGAAAATGCTTCAAACTGCACGGAATCGTCTCCCATGGTCAGGTCAATAGAGGTCAGGTAATTCTACTTCATGGTTAAACCTGACTTATTTTTATGGTTCCAGCTGACAAGGTCATGCAATATGATGTAATGATAGGGATTCCATGTATATATTAATAGTGCTCTCTTGTCATATATTTTCACGCTATTGTACAATTATCAATTATCAGTATATATATATATATATATATATATATATATATATATATATATATATATATATATATATATATATATATATATATATATATATATATATATATATATATATATATATATATATATATATATATATATATATATATATATATATATATATATATATATGCAATACAGATGATCTATTCATACTAATCAAGAGGTTAATGATGATTTCTGAGGGGAAATTATTGCCCCTTTAATCAAAACAATACCAGAGCAAAGCAAAAATAAAAAAGGGATGCCAATACTCATGACATTCTCACTAAGTACTGTAAGTCTGAACTGCAGGAAGGTGGGTGAGCTCTGCCAGGGAGGGACGCAGGAAGGTGGGTGAGCTCTGCCAGGGAGGGACGCAGCGGGAGGATACAACAGGTGGGTGGGGTGGCTCTGAGGATCCAACTGTGTGTGAGCGGGAGAGGATGATGCAGGAGTGTGGTACTGAGCACTAGGCACTACACCAGGCGTCTACCAGCACTAGCTACTCCCACACTATTCACATATACACCGCACTATGTACAACAGGCAGCCGCGGGTCCAGTTAACACCCTTCAGGGAAGACAATAATGATGGTTGATTTAGATAGTAAAAAAAGACACCATACAACATCCAGTGTGGGCAATACAGAGTTAATCATCGCCGATTTTTGGAAATTTAGTCTTACAGTGCAAACTCTTCACTCCATCAGTCTGACTAATCACCACACATCAACAAACTTGAGATCCTTTTTTTCTTTGTTGTTAAATTGACTATAAAGAACAATTGCAATTGCTTGGAAATAAATTCCTGTTAGTATGTCGTGAAAAGGCGACCTTCTTGTGTGAGCCAGTAGAGACTGACGAAGCCCAGGAGTCCGATAGCTGCTGGGACCTCCAGTCCCCAGTCTGGCTGTGGTCCTTGACAATGATGGAGAGAGGTGTTTGCGGTCCTGCCAACACATACAGTGGGGGAAGGATAGGGGTGAGAGGGGGGGGAAAGGCATAACAAGGGATGGTGACGGGCACCAGGGGTATGATGTTAGCGTAGCGGCGAGGTACTAGAGGCACACTGACACCAGCAGCAGCAACAGCATCAGCATCAGCAACTCACACTCACCAACCACTCGACAAGCACCATCACAACACGTACTGCCCTGGCCGCCCACGCACCGCTCGCCCCCTTCATCCTCCTTCACCACCACGCCCGCACACCCACCGCTCATACTTACATCAAGGTAGGTACTGGCGTGTACTTATGACCAGGGCGGGGCGGGGGGCTGCAACCATCCACGCCTTCTGAGTCATGCTACGCCCACCGCCCACTTCGCCACAGCTGAATTTCGTGAAAACCTTAAAGACCCATTACATTTTAACATGTTAAAATAATTATGCGCAGTTCCCTCTGCATTTGTAAACATCGCTAAGCAGAGTTGCGCTTTGGTGCCAGAGTCTGCGGTGGTTCCTCCTGTGAGCTGCAGACGTGGGAGTGATGGGAGCACAAGGTGAATCAAGCTAGGGGAAGGTGGGTAGAGGAAGGAGGGCGCACGGTACTAGGTGGCCAGGCACGGGCCATCGGTACCTACTTTTGGTTGGCAGCCTTCCCCCAGAGCTCTCCGTGCTGTCCGAGGCTGCAATAACACACAAGTCATCACCTGCCCGCCCCACTCTCCTCTTTTTGTTTGTTTGTCTCTCTCTCCCCCACCACCTAGCCAGGTACCACCATTTATTAATTGGTACCACCTTTCCTAGGAAAGTGCCATTGTTCTTTGCCAAGTACCACCAACTTTAGGAAGATACTACCACTCAGCTTTAAATTACGATCACTCTACCTTTTCACTACTGCCTACATAACGAATTTGGGGTGAATAATAGCATAACCTGGTGGAGTACCATCATGGTTACCCATGGACCACCATCCTTATCATGGACCACCATCCACGGCCATGGAGCACCAACGTAGGACAGGTATTACTGCACCTAGTCATTTATAAGAGTCATCCAAGGAAGTCAGGACACAACAGATGGCCCTACGTCTGTGTAACAGTCATTATTGCCACAACTATGCCCACAAGAAAATGAATACAAGAGCACATTTGTTTGGATAGAGGTGGAACATAGTGTCAGGTATGAGTGTGAACCCTGTGAGAGTTATAGTGTCAGCAGTAGTGATGTGGCAGGCCCAACACACTATGGGAACAGTGTGCCCGTATAACACCCATCCTACCTTACCTAAAGCCACAGTAGGGAAAGAGGACATATCCTGAAAGCACGGGAGTGGAGAACCCACAATGAAGGCATAGAAATTCTAGATGAACAAAACTCATTGAGGAAGAAAAACAAAGCTTAAATTTGATACGACTCAAGAAATCGTAATGACACGATCTGCAGCCTGTGATGCAGTCTAGTCACATTATGTTGTTTATAAATGGCTTATTTACGTTCCATAACTTTAATGAACTTCAGCAGCAGCCCATAGTTGTGAATTATTGAAGGCACCAGAAATAAGTAGGGAGTCAGGGCTTCTTACTCATTTCTGCAATATTGCAAGCTTCTGAAGATGTGCTGATTGCAGTACGGAAGGCCTAGAGCTATCATTCAACTCCACCTATGGTTATTTTGCATCCTTCATCGCTCGTTCGCGATTATTGCGTACCACAATAACAGCAAGGCATTTCAACCTAAATAACTGGAAGAAAGTGCTGACTACATCATATTGTGGGGATCCACTTTGTGGAAGAAGAAAATCGTATTTGTACCTTCCCTCGTGAAACTTCTCTTGTTCACCCCTTGGCCTCAAACCGAGGTACTCAATGCAGCAGCCCCGACTGTCTACCAGGCTCCACTAGATATGGAATGCACATGATTCCTCCACTTGTCTTGTTCACTGGACAGTGATTTTGGTTAGGTGATGCCGTCACTGCCCCAAGACCAGACTTCAAGGACTCGCGACCCATTCACCAAAATTCTGAATGGCACCAACATCGTCATCACCACCACCGTGACCATCTCCGCCCCCGCCACAAGCATTATCACAACCACCATTGCCACAACCATTACCATCACCACCACAACCATATCACTATCAACACAGTGAAAATCTACTACACACACTGTAAAAACCACAATTCACAAGACCTCTATAGACATTAGGTCTCTCATTTCAGACACCTGGATGGTCAGTGGCACCATCTGATAATCTCCTCAGTGCCACACACAACATGAAGATACTTGTACTCTTCTTGAAAGAGAAAATTAGCTATATATTAACTAAATAGACAGATTGTCACCTTCATATTGTAACCACTACAGCCTAGCAGTAGAGTACAGAATTTGTACAGGCGGAGCGTTGGGTTCGACTACCGTCCAGTTGTGTAAGGAGTGCACGGGACTGAACTGTGTACGCCACACTGGATAAACAGTGTAAAGGGCGGGGACCTACTCCGTGACCACTCAGCCACACGGTGTCTACACTACACGCATCTACACCACAATGTGTATACTACTCACTATGTATATATCCAAGACTGCAATAATGAAACACTATATGTATATATATATATATATATATATATATATATATATATATATATATATATATATATATATATATATATATATGTATATATATATATATATATATATATATATGTATATGCCACAAATTGTGTATATACACTAAATGTACACAATATACAAAGTGTGCATAGGTTGTATATATATGCATGCTGTATGTACATAACGTATAGACCCCTTCATTACACACACACACACACACACACACACACACACACACACACACACACACACACACAGTGGGCGCCTGTTACGAGCGGGGTCCCACAGGGGTCAGTTCTAGGACCAGTGCTATTTTTGATATATGTGAACGACATGATGGAAGGAATAGACTCTGAAGTGTCCCTGTTCGCAGATGACGTGAAGTTGATGAGAAGAATTAAATCGGACGAGGATGAGGCAGGACTGCAAAGAGACCTGGAGAGGCTGGACATGTGGTCCAGTAACTGGCTCCTCGAATTCAATCCAGCCAAATGCAAAGTCATGAAGATTGGGGAGGGGCAAAGAAGACCGCAGACAGAATATAGGCTAGGTGGACAAAGACTACAGACCTCACTCAGGGAGAAAGACCTTGGGGTGACCATAACACCGAGTACATCACCGGAGGCACACATCAACCAAATAACCGCTGCAGCATACGGGCGCCTGGCAAACCTGAGAATAGCGTTCCGATACCTCAATAAGGAATCGTTCAAGACACTGTACACTGTGTATGTTAGGCCCATACTGGAGTATGCAGCACCAGTCTGGAACCCACACCTGGTCAAGCACGTCAAGAAGTTAGAGAAAGTACAAAGGTTTGCAACAAGGCTAGTCCCAGAGCTCAAGGGAATGTCGTACGAGGAAAGGTTAAGGGAAATCGGACTGACGACACTGGAGGACAGAAGGGTCAGGGGAGACATGATAACGACATACAAGATACTGCGGGGAATAGACAAGGTGGACAGAGATAGGATGTTCCAGAGAGGGGACACAGGGACAAGGGGTCACAACTGGAAGCTGAAGACTCAGACGAGTCACAGGGACGTTAGGAAGTATTTCTTCAGTCATAGAGTTGTCAGCAAGTGGAATAGCCTAGCAAGTGAAGTAGTGGAGGCAGGAACCATACATAGTTTTAAGAAGAGGTATGACAAAGCTCAGGAAGCAGAGAGAGAGAGGATCCAGTAGCGATCAGTGAAGAGGCGGGGCCAGGAGCTGAGTCTCGACCCCTGCAACCACAATTAGGTGAGTACAATTAGGTGAGTACACACACACACGGGAGTGTGAGATGGGGTGCTGCTGGCAGTGGATTAGAATGTCATCATGTCTTTGCAAGTGAGGAGGTTGCCATTCGAATTGTTCTCTGCCTCTGGAGGCTGGAGGCTGCTCTCTACTGCGGCCATATGTGATCCACACACCCTTTGTGTACACGATTAAGGCCGTTACTGTTGAGTGCCCGATACCCTCCACACACCTGACATGTGCCTTTACTTTCATTGTTGGGTGCACTGTTTCCTTGGTTTTGTGGTTGTCTAGTTGCACCATCTGTCATACCTCTATCTGTGTGGCAAGCCCGGGCTGAAGGTATTACGGCACATGGCACACACACACACACACACACACACACACACACACACACACACACACACACACACACACACACACACACAGACACGCACACGCACACGCACACGCACACGCACACGCACAAGAATCGCCGTTTTGCAACGAACCTCTGTCGACTGAGGACTAAACACAAACATCTTCCTTATAGTGGATTTAGTGTGGGGGAGGATCTTATCCCCCTGTGTAGCTTGTGTTATGCCACTTCCTGTGCTACACAGGAAGCGGCATGTCACATGGTTTTTCTAATTACCGAGGTGCCCGTAGGAATCTCGGGGAACTTTTAAAAAAGTCTTTTAACAATAATCATTAATGAGAGTTTTAATAAATATATAGGTTATCTTAACTTGGTATATTATTTATTTGTAGTGAGTGTTTTTGTGGGTTGTATTTTTAGTTAAGTTTATCTCCGTTTGTTATTGTCTGTTGTAAACTTGTTTACTGTTATTAGCGCTGAGTGACTACATGGTCAAACTGCTCTGTAAATATCACAACTCATTCCACTATATGAACAGTGGAAAAAGTTGAGGTTGAAGTTGGTGTGGTTCCCTACTGGTCAGTCACCAGGCCAGGTGATCACAGGTACAACTGTCTCAGCCTGGCGTTCTTCTCTCTCCCGAGGAACAGTTTGGTGCTTCACCACTCAAGTCCTGTCAGATTATGTTGCACTGTGTGGTGACGTTGTCACAACACCGTTGTTTTACGACTCTGACGCAGCATACTCCTGCGTCAGAGGAACATATGCATACATTACCTCGCATAAACATTAATGCTACACTTGTATACTCCTTGATGAACTTTCATTCAACTCTATTACCTTTCGCACCTCTCATACCACAGGTCATACTTAAAAAAAAATCTCAGTATCTGACCACAAGAGATGTACGCACATACATAAAGTATGTGACATTTTTGTGTAATAGAAGATACTTGTATAACTCAAGACGTGTAAGAGGCTAGCAGGAACACTCTTCAGGTCACGTGACCCACGTAAGAAATGGAGGTCACACGCCCAAACCACGTTAATGACCCGACAACACTATACTAAGATGGTCGACCTGTGGAAAGAGGGAGAGGGGGGATGCGACCAGGTGCGACCAAGTGGTGACCAGGTGGTGACCACGTAGTAACGGGTGTGTGGAATACGGAGTTTAATGACCTCCTGTCTGGCCCACAGTGTGACTTGTGGTGTTGCAAGTGTCATGGAAACACTTCACGTGGTCGGGCTCACAGCAATGAATATGGTGTGTTGTTAGAGCACTGAAAGGTGCAATTAGTCGGGACGACACTGACAGCTGTACTTAGTCGGGACGACACTGACAGCTGTACTTAGTCGGGACGGCACTGGCAGCTGTACTTAGTCGGGACGACACTGACAGCTGTACTTAGTCGGGACGACACTGACAGCTGTACTTAGTCGGGACGACACTGACAGCTGCACTTAGTCGGGACGACACTGACAGCTGTACTTAGTCGGGACGGCACTGACAGCTGTACTTAGTCGGGACGACACTGACAGCTGTACTTAGTCGGGACGACACTGACAGCTGTACTTAGTCGGGACGACACTGACAGCTGCACTTAGTCGGGACGGCACTGACAGCTGCACTTAGTCGGGACGGCACTGACAGCTGCACTTAGTCGGGACGACACTGACAGCTGCACTTAGTCGGGACGGCACTGACAGCTGCACTTAGTCGGGACGGCACTGACAGCTGCACTTAGTCGGGACGACACTGACAGCTGCACTTAGTCGGGACGACACTGACAGCTGCACTTAGTCGGGACGACACTGACAGCTGCACTTAGTCGGGACGACACTGACAGCTGCACTCAGTCTTGACGACACTGACAGCTGCCCTTAGTCGGGACGACACTGACAGCTGCACATATTTTGGTTGACACAGAGAAGTCTACTTAAATAAGCTGACAATAAGGGTGCACCTAACTAGGATGACATACAAGAATGCACCTTGTTAATTTGCCGGCGGAGAACGAACTCAAACCAAAACAGTGACCAAAACATTTAATGTAAAGTGGCAGCAATAATTCACTCCCCCCCGCTGGTCGCTGCACATACCAAAACATCAGAAACGTCGCCAGGTGCCATGTATATAAACTTTCAGCTACACACATAATATATCCTTACAATATAACACTTTTTATAATAGCTGAGAGTAACTGGAATCTGAAGGGTGTTAAAGGAAGGTGAATATAAACATAACAGTGTAGGGCATCTGACAGCTATTTTGTCCTGCTTCCGCCAAGGATGCTGATGGTCCACAGCCACTATAACAAGGCCAGCTAGTCTCATGCTTTGATGGATTTTATCATCTAAAACTGACTTTCAATTAAAATCCATTAGCAAAGCTACACTGCGTCTAATTAAGCTCTCGCAGTATATATATATATATATATATATATATATATATATATATATATATATATATATATATATATATATATATATATATATATATATATATATATATATATATATATAGTATTGTAACCACGAACAAATGGTATTTAATTAATAAGAACACTGAGACTAGCCGCAGGATCGAACCAGTGTTGTTTTAGCCCGCCTCATGGTGAGCGAAAATTCACGACGCTCTAACCCACTGGACCGTGAGTTAGTGGGTCCACTGGGTTAGAGCGTCGTGAATTTTCGTTCGCCATGAGGCCAGCTAAAACAACACGGGTTCGATCCTTTGGTTAGCCGCAGTGTTGATTAAATTCCACTTGTTCGTGGTAACAAATATATATATATATATATATATATATATATATATATATATATATATATATATATATATATATATATATATATATATATATATATATATATATGTCGTACCGAATATGTAAAACTGGTCAGTTAGCAAGAACTCTTTTAAAATTAAGTTCTTTCTAAAATTTTCTCTTATACGTTTAAAGATATATATTTTTCACTAACGTTGATGTAAAAATTTATAATTTTGCAACTAAACAATCTTAGAAAACTTATCTAACCTTATTATAACAAACGTAATTTATTTTAGCCTAATCCAACTAGATATATTTTATATATTTTAAAATAATTTAATACTAAACAAACACAACGAAATATAGTTTTTCATTAGGTTCAGAATGATTTTGGCGAAATTATTGCATACACAAATTTTCACTTGTCCTATATGGCAAGATGAGCGTTGCTATTTAAGCCAAGATCGCAAGTTTTACATATTCGGCACGACATATATATATATATATATATATATATATATATATATATATATATATATATATATATATATATATATATATATATATATATATATATATATATATATATATATATATATATATATATATATATATATATATATATATATATATATATATATATATATATATAATATGCCTGCAAGCGTGTGTGCTCTGTTCCTGGCCGCAACTAAGCCCAAGTAACAAGTCTTCATTTGTAGGGGACTGCAATTTAGATAACCAAAATTAGGAGGGTGGGAAATGTGTGACAAAAGGTGAATCTGATGGAAGAGTGATTCTCTGTTCCCTTGTGCCCGCCCGCCTATCCCCCGCCCATCCCATCCTTTACTTCGACAGAGACACATGACTCTTGACTGAGAAATCACAGTTATAACCATATGGAGAGGTTCTATTGTGCTGTCATGTTAAAGAATATCCCTTTAAAGAAATCTGAAGTGAGCTGGTTATCAGACATTTAGTAAACTACACAAACAAAAGTCTGTTCGTTTCCAACCCTCCATGGGGTGTTTGACTCTTCACAGATTTAAACATATATTATTGCATGGAATCTACTTCAGCGCCAGCACTTGTTAAGCTGCACAGCGCTCCTAAAAGCTAGTAAAACATTGTATAAATTGCTTTGAAATGATGCATTCTGACACCGTCTCCTTCCCTCTCGAGCTGACTGACTGCAGGAGACACCTAAGCACCAACAGTAGTTCTTACCTCGAGAGTCCTCTGCTTCGATGGGTTGTTTGAGCGCCGTGATATCTCTGAAGGTGCACAGGAACAGCACCACGATGTCCTTCTCGTTCTTGATGGGCGCGATGTGTAGGAGCAGCCATAATGGTGTCCCTGTAACGCAAGTTGTGAGGTGGTAGTGGAGTCAGTAGATGTAGTGAGAGGAGTGGTGATGGTGTCTCTACCGTGCTGCAAGAAGCTGGATGTGGTGACAGAGGTGTGGTGATGGTGTTACAATAGTGGTGCCAGAAGCTAAATGCGGTGACAGAGGCGTGGTGATGGTGTTATTACTGTGCTGCAAGATGCTAGATGTGGTGGCAGAGGCGTGGTGATAGTGTCACTATCGTGCTGCCGGAAACAAAATATGGTGACAGTAGCGTGTTAATGGTGTTTCTACAGTGGTGCCGGAAGCCAGACGTAGTTAGTAGCATGGTAATAGTGTTACTACAGTGGTGCTGGAAGCCAGATGTAGTTAGAAGCATGGAAATGGTGTTACACCGTGCTGCAGCGTCTGAGATGCTACCAACTGCACACTATCAGCGGTGAATCAGCATCCAGTGTGACCATCAGCTTCACTGACGAGATCTGTGAGTATCGTGTAGCTAAGAGCAGGGAAATGGGAACGAGTGGTTGGTAATAGTGCAGAGTGGATGTTTACAGCCCCACGAGCGACCAGCGTGTTGAATAAGTCACACGAATGACTTATCATAGCGTCCCTTGCATCTAGCCATGTCATGCAGTGTTAAGAGGTTGTCCAGGGAGGCGTAATGCCTTGTTATATGAATGTTACGCCTGGTGCCATGAAAAATAATGAGCTAGAGAAATCTTCACCGTTTAACTTAATGAAGAAAGCTTGAGTGACATTCTCTGCAGACTACAGTGAAAAAAATATATGTTAGCGAGATAAAGCAATTTCAAGAAGGGAGAAGAATGGAAGTACAAGCCTAGTGTATGTATGTATGTATGTATGTATGTATGTATGTATGTATGTATGTATGTATGTATGTATGTATGTATGTATGTATGTATGTATGTATGTATGCATGTATGTATGTATGTATGTATGTGCTTTTTTGGTATATTTTATGGTGGAGGAGTTTGAGATTGTGTTAACAACGACAGGTGCAGAACACGTTTTTATTGTGAGAACGTTTCGTAATAAAGATCTACATAGAGCGAAACGTTGTCACAATAAAAGCTTGCTCTGCAAGCTGTGTCGTCTTTGCTATGGGCAGCAGCACGCTGTTTCGACCAGCTACTGCGCCCAGTGGAAACATCTGTTGTCAGTTTAACTAACTTCCAGTGGAAGGTTTTATTGGTTTTCTCACTTACTTATCGCCAATTATTTGTAATAATCATTACAAATTATTTGAAAAATGTCAACAAAACTTTAAAAAATGAAAAAAATGCGAAAGAATAAAAAATCTGTGTTTTAAAGAAAATCTATTTCTTTTGAAGAAAATCTATTTCTTTTAAAGAAAATCTATTTCTTTTAAAGAAAATCTATTTCTTTTGAAGAAAATCTATTTCTTTTAAAGAAAATCTATTTCTTTTGAAGAAAATCTATTTCTTTTAAAGAAAATCTATTTCTTTTGAAGAAAATCTATTTCTTTTGAAGAAAATCTATTTCTTTTAAAGAAAATCTATTTCTTTTGAAGAAAATCTATTTCTTTTAAAGAAAATCTATTTCTTTTGAAGAAAATCTATTTCTTTTGAAGAAAATCTATTTCTTTTAAAGAAAATCTATTTCTTTTGAAGAAAATCTATTTTTTCTAAGAAAATCTAAATCTAAATTGACTCCATTTTCAAGGGGCGAAAGACAGCGTTCAGTGTTTTCACCTGTCCAGTGTTATTGTGTTCACTGA
>NC_091362.1:13107178-13124678 GCF_038502225.1 Cherax quadricarinatus | reverse complement strand
TATATTGTACACTTACAGCTGATAATGTTATCAGGTATTATATTGTACCCTTACAGCTGATAATGTTATCAGGTATTATATTGTACCCTTACAGCTGATAATGTTATCAGGTATTATATTGTACCCTTACAGCTGATAATGTTATCAGGTATTATATTGTACACTTACAGCTGATAATGTTATCAGGTATTATATTGTACCCTTACAGCTGATAATGTTATCAGGTATTATATTGTACACTTACAGCTGATAATGTTATCAGGTATTATATTGTACCCTTACAGCTGATAATGTTATCAGGTATTATATTGTACCCTAACAGCTGATAATGTTATCAGGTATTATATTGTACCCTTAGAGCTGATAATGTTATCAGGTATTATATTGTACCCTTACAGCTGATAATGTTATCAGGTATTATATTGTACCCTTAGAGCTGATAATGTTATCAGGTATTATATTGTACCCTTACAGCTGATAATGTTATTAGGTATTATATTGTACCCTTACAGCTGATAATGTTATCAGTTATTATACTGTACTCTTACAGCTGATAATGTTATCAGGTATTATATTGTACCCTTACAGTTGATAATGTTATCAGGTATTATATTGTACCCTTACAGCTGATAATGTTATCAGGTATTATATTGTACCCTTACAGCTGATAATGTTATCAGGTATTATATTGTACCCTTACAGCTGATAATGTTATCAGGTATTATATTGTACCCTTACAGCTGATAATGTTATTAGGTATTATATTGTACCCTTACAGCTGATAATGTTATCAGTTATTATATTGTACCCTTACAGCTGATAATGCTATCAGGTATTATATTGTACCCTTACAGCTGATAATGTTATCAGGTATTATATTGTACCCTTACAGCTGATAATGTTATCAGGTATTATATTGTACACTTACAGCTGATAATGTTATCAGGTATTATATTGTACCCTTACAGCTGATAATGTTATCAGGTATTATATTGTACCCTTACAGCAGATAATGTTATCAGGTATTATATTGTACCCTTACAGCTGGTTATTTATTATCAGTCTTTGGCATATACTTGCCAGTCTACTACTGCTTGGGATTGTTACTGGGAAACCTTTTGGTATACTCGCCAGTCTACTACTGCTTGGGATTGTTACTGGGAAACCTTTTGGTATACTCGCCAGTCTACTACTCCTTGGGATTGTTACTGGGAAACCTTTTGGTATACTCGCCAGTCTACTACTGCTTGGGATTGTTACTGGGAAACCTTTTGGTATACTCGCCAGTCTACTACTGCTTGGGATTGTTACTGGGAAACCTTTTGGTATACTCGCCAGTCTACTACTGCTTGGGATTGTTACTGGGAAACCTTTTGGTATACTCGCCAGTCTACTACTCCTTGGGATTGTTACTGGGAAACCTTTTGGTATACTCGCCAGTCTACTACTGCTTGGGATTGTTACTGGGAAACCTATTGGTATACTCGTCAGTCACCTACTGCTTGGGATTGTTACTGGGAAACCTTTTGGTATACTCGCCAGTCTACTACTGCTTGGGATTGTTACTGGGAAACCTTTTGGTATACTCGCCAGTCTACTACTGCTTGGGATTGTTACTGGGAAACCTTTTGGTATACTCGCCAGTCTACTACTGCTTGGGATTGTTACTGGGAAACCTTTTGGTATACTCGCCAGTCTACTACTGCTTGAGATTGTTACTGGGAAACCTTTTGGTATACTCGCCAGTCTACTACTGCTTGAGATTGTTACTGGGAAACCTTTTGGTATACTCGCCAGTCTACTACTGCTTGGGATTGTTACTGGGAAACCTTTTGGTATACTCGCCAGTCTACTACTGCTTGAGATTGTTACTGGGAAACCTTTTGGTATACTCGCCAGTCTACTACTCCTTGGGATTGTTACTGGGAAACCTTTTGGTATACTCGCCAGTCTACTACTGCTTGGGATTGTTACTGGGAAGCCTTTTGGTATACTTGCCAGTCTACTACTGCTTGGGATTGTTACTGGGAAACCTTTTGGTATACTCGCCAGTCTACTACTGCTTGGGATTGTTACTGGGAAACCTTTTGGTATACTCGCCAGTCTACTACTGCTTGGGATTGTTACTGGGAAACCTTTTGGTATACTCGCCAGTCTACTACTGCTTGGGATTGTTACTGGGAAACCTTTTGGTATACTCGCCAGTCTACTACTGCTTGGGATTGTTACTGGGAAACCTTTTGGTATACTCGCCAGTCTACTACTGCTTGGGATTGTTACTGGGAAACCTTTTGGTATACTCGCCAGTCTACTACTGCTTGGGATTGTTACTGGGAAACCTTTTGGTATACTCGCCAGTCTACTGCTGCTTGGGATTGTTACTGGGAAACCTTTTGGTATACTCGCCAGTCTACTACTGCTTGGGATTGTTACTGGGAAACCTTTTGGTATACTCGCCAGTCTACTACTGTTTGAGATTGTTACTGGGAAACCTTTTGGTATACTCGCTAGTCTACTACTCCTTGGGATTGTTACTGGGAAACCTTTTGGTATACTCGCCAGTCTACTACTGCTTGGGATTGTTACTGGGAAACCTTTTGGTATACTCGCCAGTCTACTACTGCTTGGGATTGTTACTGGGAAACCTTTTGGTATACTCGCCAGTCTACTACTGCTTGGGATTGTTACTGGGAAACCTTTTGGTATACTCGCCAGTCTACTACTGCTTGAGATTGTTACTGGGAAACCTTTTGGTATACTCGCCAGTCTACTACTGCTTGTATACTCGCCAGATTGTTACTGGGAAACCTTTTGGTATACTCGCCAGTCTACTACTGCTTGGGATTGTTACTGGGAAACCTTTTGGTATACTCGCCAGTCTACTACTGCTTGGGATTGTTACTGGGAAACTTTTGGTATACTCGCCAGTCTACTACTGGGATTGTTACTGGGAAACCTTTCGGTATACTCGCCAGTCTACTACTGCTTGGGATTGTTACTGGGAAACCTTTTGGTATACTCGCCAGTCTACTACTGCTTGGGATTGTTACTGGGAAACCTTTTGGTATACTCGCCAGTCTACTACTGCTTGGGATTGTTACTGGGAAACCTTTTGGTATACTCGCCAGTCTACTACTGCTTGGGATTGTTACTGGGAAACCTTTTGGTATACTCGCCAGTCTACTACTGCTTGGGATTGTTACTGGGAAACTTTTTGGTATACTCGCCAGTCTACTACTGCTTGGGATTGTTACTGGGAAACCTTTTGGTATACTCGCCAGTCTACTACTGCTTGGGATTGTTACTGGGAAACCTTTTGGTATACTCGCCAGTCTACTACTGCTTGGGATTGTTACTGGGAAACCTTTTGGTATACTCGCCAGTCTACTACTGCTTGGGATTGTTACTGGGAAACCTTTTGGTACACTCGCCAGTCTACTACTGCTGGGATTGTTACTGGGAAACCTTTTGGTATACTCGCCAGTCTACTACTGCTTGGGATTGTTACTGGGAAACCTTTTGGTATACTCGCCAGTCTACTACTGCTTGGGATTGTTACTGGGAAACCTTTTGGTATACTCGCCAGTCTACTACTGCTTGGGATTGTTACTGGGAAACCTTTTGGTATACTCGCCAGTCTACTACTGCTTGGGATTGTTACTGGGAAACCTTTTGGTATACTCGCCAGTCTACTACTGCTTGGGATTGTTACTGGGAAACCTTTTGGTATACTCGCCAGTCTACTACTGCTTGGGATTGTTACTGGGAAACCTTTTGGTATACTCGCCAGTCTACTACTGCTTGAGATTGTTACTGGGAAACCTTTTGGTATACTCGCCAGTCTACTACTGCTTGGGATTGTTACTGGGAAACCTTTTGGTATACTCGCCAGTCTACTACTGCTTGGGATTGTTACTGGGAAACCTTTTGGTATACTCGCCAGTCTACTACTGCTTGGGATTGTTACTGGGAAACCTTTTGGTATACTCGCCAGTCTACTACTGCTTGGGATTGTTACTGGGAAACCTTTTGGTATACTCGCCAGTCTACTACTCCTTGGGATTGTTACTGGGAAACCTTTTGGTATACTCGCCAGTCTACTACTGCTTGGGATTGTTACTGGGAAACCTTTTGGTATACTCGCCAGTCTACTACTGCTTGAGATTGTTACTGGGAAACCTTTTGGTATACTCGCCAGTCTACTACTGCTTGGGATTGTTACTGGGAAACCTTTTGGTATACTCGCCAGTCTACTACTGCTTGTTACTGGGATTGTATACTGGCTTGAATTGTTACCTTTTGGTATACTCGCCAGTCTACTACTGCTTGGGATTGTTACTGGGAAACCTTTTGGTATACTCGCCAGTCTACTACTGCTTGGGATTGTTACTGGGAAACCTTTTGGTATACTCGCCAGTCTACTACTGCTTGAGATTGTTACTGGGAAACCTTTTGGTATACTCGCCAGTCTACTACTGCTTGGGATTGTTACTGGGAAACCTTTTGGTATACTCGCCAGTCTACTACTGCTTGGGATTGTTACTGGGAAACCTTTTGGTATACTCGCCAGTCTACTACTGCTTGGGATTGTTACTGGGAAACCTTTTGGTACACTCGCCTGCTTGGGAGTACTGGGAAACTACTCGCCAGCTTGGGATTGTTACTGGGAAACCTTTTGGTATACTCGCCAGTCTACTACTGCTTGGGATTGTTACTGGGAAATCTTTTGGTATACTCGCCAGTCTACTACTGCTTGGGATTGTTACTGGGAAACCTTTTGGTATACTCGCCAGTCTACTACTGCTTGGGATTGTTACTGGGAAACCTTTTGGTATACTCGCCAGTCTACTACTGCTTGGGATTGTTACTGGGAAACCTTTTGGTATACTCGCCAGTCTACTGCTGCTTGGGATTAATACTGGGAAACCTTTTGGTATACTCGCCAGTCTACTACTGCTTGGGATTGTTACTGGGAAACCTTTTGGTATACTCGCCAGTCTACTACTGTTTGAGATTGTTTGGGAAACCTTTTGGTTGTCTACTACTTGGGATTGGGAAACCTTTTGGTATACTCGCCAGTCTACTACTGCTTGGGATTGTTACTGGGAAACCTTTTGGTATACTCGCCAGTCTACTACTGCTTGAGATTGTTACTGGGAAACCTTTTGGTATACTCGCCAGTCTACTACTGCTTGGGATTGTTACTGGGAAACCTTTTGGTATACTCGCCAGTCTACTACTGCTTGGGATTGTTACTGGGAAACCTTTTGGTATACTCGCCAGTCTACTACTGCTTGAGATTGTTACTGGGAAACCTTTTGGTATACTCGCCAGTCTACTACTGCTTGGGATTGTTACTGGGAAACCTTTTGGTATACTCGCCAGTCTACTACTGCTTGGGATTGTTACTGGGAAACCTTTTGGTATACTCGCCAGTCTACTACTGCTTGGGATTGTTACTGGGAAACCTTTTGGTATACTCGCCAGTCTACTACTGCTTGGGATTGTTACTGGGAAACCTTTTGGTATACTCGCCAGTCTACTGCTGCTTGGGATTGTTACTGGGAAACCTTTTGGTATACTCGCCAGTCTACTACTGCTTGGGATTGTTACTGGGAAACCTTTTGGTATACTCGCCAGTCTACTACTGCTTGGGATTGTTACTGGGAAACCTTTTGGTATACTCGCCAGTCTACTACTGCTTGGGATTGTTACTGGGAAACCTTTTGGTATACTCGCCAGTCTACTACTGCTTGGGATTGTTACTGGGAAACCTTTTGGTATACTCGCCAGTCTACTACTGCTTGGGATTGTTACTGGGAAACCTTTTGGTATACTCGCCAGTCTACTACTGCTTGGGATTGTTACTGGGAAACCTTTTGGTATACTCGCCAGTCTACTACT
This sequence comes from Cherax quadricarinatus, assembly GCF_038502225.1. Taxonomy (NCBI): domain Eukaryota; kingdom Metazoa; phylum Arthropoda; class Malacostraca; order Decapoda; family Parastacidae; genus Cherax; species Cherax quadricarinatus. The sequence goes on along the minus strand of NC_091362.1, from coordinate 13,118,774 downwards.
GCTTGGGATTGTTACTGGGAAACCTTTTGGTATACTCGCCAGTCTACTACTGCTTGGGATTGTTACTGGGAAACCTTTTGGTATACTCGCCAGTCTACTACTGCTTGGGATTGTTACTGGGAAACCTTTTGGTATACTCGCCAGTCTACTACTGCTTGGGATTGTTACTGGGAAACCTTTTGGTATACTCGCCAGTCTACTACTGCTTGGGATTGTTACTGGGAAACCTTTTGGTATACTCGCCAGTCTACTACTGCTTGGGATTGTTGCTGGGAAACCTTTTGGTATACTCGCCAGTCTACTACTGCTTGGGATTGTTACTGGGAAACCTTTTGGTATACTCGCCAGTCTACTACTGCTTGGGATTGTTACTGGGAAACCTTTTGGTATACTCGCCAGTCTACTACTGCTTGGGATTGTTACTGGGAAACCTTTTGGTATACTCGCCAGTCTACTACTGCGTGGGATTGTTACTGGGAAACCTTTTGGTATACTCGCCAGTCTACTACTGCTGGGGATTGGTCCTGGGAAACATTTTGGTATACTCGCCAGTCTACTACTGCTTGGGATTGTTACTGGGAAACCTTTTGGTATACTCGCCAGTCTACTACTGCTTGGATTGTTAAACCTTTTGGTATACTCGCCAGTCTACTACTGCTTGGGATTGTTACTGGGAAACCTTTTGGTATACTCAGTCTACTACCAGTTACTACTTTCGGTACTGCTTGGGATTGTTACTGGGAAACCTTTTGGTATACTCGCCAGTCTACTACTGCTTGGGATTGTTACTGGGAAACCTTTTGGTATACTCGCCAGTCTACTACTGCTTGGGATTGTTACTGGGAAACCTTTTGGTATACTCGCCAGTCTACTACTGCTAGGGATTGTTACTGGGAAACCTTTTGGTATACTCGCCAGTCTACTACTGCTTGGGATTGTTACTGGGAAACCTTTTGGTATACTCGCCAGTCTACTACTGCTTGGGATTGTTACTGGGAAACCTTTTGGTATACTCGCCAGTCTACTACTGCTTGGGATTGTTACTGGGAAACCTTTTGGTATACTCGCCAGTCTACTACTGCTTGGGATTGTTACTGGGAAACCTTTTGGTATACTCGCCAGTCTACTACTGCTTGGGATTGTTACTGGGAAACCTTTTGGTATACTCGCCAGTCTACTACTGCTTGGGATTGTTACTGGGAAACCTTTTGGTATACTCGCCAGTCTACTACTGCTTGGGATTGTTACTGGGAAACCATTTGGTATACTCGCCAGTCTACTACTGCTTGGGATTGTTACTGGGAAACATTTTGGTATACTCGCCAGTCTACTACTGCTTGGGATTGTTACTGGGAAACCTTTTGGTATACTCGCCAGTCTACTACTGCTTGGGATTGTTACTGGGAAACCTTTTGGTATACTCGCCAGTCTACTACTGCTTGGGATTGTTACTGGGAAACCTTTTGGTATACTCGCCAGTCTACTACTGCTTGGGATTGTTACTGGGAAACCTTTTGGTATACTCGCCAGTCTACTACTGCTTGGGATTGTTACTGGGAAACCTTTTGGTATACTCGCCAGTCTACTACTGCTTGAGATTGTTACTGGGAAACCTTTTGGTATACTCGCCAGTCTACTACTGCTTGGGATTGTTACTGGGAATCCTTTTGGTACACTCGCCAGTCTACTACTGCTTGGGATTGTTACTGGGAAACCTTTTGGTATACTCGCCAGTCTACTACTGCTTGGGATTGTTACTGGGAAACCTTTTGGTATACTCGCCAGTCTACTACTGCTTGGGATTGTTACTGGGAAACCTTTTGGTATACTCGCCAGTCTACTACTGCTTGGGATTGTTACTGGGAAACCTTTTGGTATACTCGCCAGTCTACTACTGCTTGGGATTGTTACTGGGAAACCTTTTGGTATACTCGCCAGTCTACTACTGCTTGGGATTGTTACTGGGAAACCTTTCGGTATACTCGCCAGTCTACTACTGCTTGGGATTGTTACTGGGAAACCTTTTGGTATACTCGCCAGTCTACTACTGCTTGGGATTGTTACTGGGAAACCTTTTGGTATACTCGCCAGTCTACTACTGCTTGGGATTGTTACTGGGAAACCTTTTGGTATACTCGCCAGTCTACTACTGCTTGGGATTGTTACTGGGAAACCTTTTGGTATACTCGCCAGTCTACTACTGCTTGGGATTGTTACTGGGAAACCTTTTGGTATACTCGCCAGTCTACTACTGCTTGGGATTGTTACTGGGAAACCTTTTGGTATACTCGCCAGTCTACTACTGCTTGGGATTGTTACTGGGAAACCTTTTGGTATACTCGCCAGTCTACTACTGCTTGGGATTGTTACTGGGAAACCTTTTGGTATACTCGCCAGTCTACTACTGCTTGGGATTGTTACTGGGAAACCTTTTGGTATACTCGCCAGTCTACTACTGCTTGGGATTGTTACTGGGAAACCTTTTGGTATACTCGCCAGTCTACTACTGCTTGGGATTGTTACTGGGAAACCTTTTGGTATACTCGCCAGTCTACTACTGCTTGGGATTGTTACTGGGAAACCTTTTGGTATACTCGCCAGTCTACTACTGCTTGGGATTGTTACTGGGAAACCTTTTGGTATACTCGCCAGTCTACTACTGCTTGGGATTGTTACTGGGAAACCTTTTGGTATACTCGCCAGTCTACTACTGCTTGGGATTGTTGCTGGGAAACCTTTTGGTATACTCGCCAGTCTACTACTGCTTGGGATTGTTACTGGGAAACCTTTTGGTATATAGTCTACTACCCTTGGGATTGTTACTGGGAAACCTTTGGTATACTCGCCAGTCTACTACTGCTTGGGATTGTTACTGGGAAACCTTTTGGTATACTCGCCAGTCTACTACTGCTTGGGATTGTTACTGGGAAACCTTTTGGTATACTCGCCAGTCTACTACTGCTTGGGATTGTTACTGGGAAACCTTTTGGTATACTCGCCAGTCTACTACTGCTTGGGATTGTTACTGGGAAACCTTTTGGTATACTCGCCAGTCTACTACTGCTTGGGATTGTTACTGGGTTAAACCTTTTGGTATACTCGCCAGTTTACTACTGCTTGGGATTGTTACTGGGAAACCTTTTGGTATACTCGCCAGTCTACTACTGCTTGGGATTGTTACTGGGAAACCTTTTGGTATACTCGCCAGTCTACTACTGCTTGGGATTGTTACTGGGAAACCTTTTGGTATACTCGCCAGTCTACTACTGCTTGAGATTGTTACTGGGAAACCTTTTGGTATACTCGCCAGTTTACTACTGCTTGGGATTGTTACTGGGAAACCTTTTGGTATACTCGCCAGTCTACTACTGCTTGGGATTGTTACTGGGAAACCTTTTGGTATACTCGCCAGTCTACTACTGCTTGGGATTGTTACTGGGAAACCTTTTGGTATACTCGCCAGTCTACTACTGCTTGGGATTGTTACTGGGAAACCTTTTGGTATACTCGCCAGTCTACTACTGCTTGGGATTGTTACTGGGAAACCTTTTGGTATACTCGCCAGTCTACTACTGCTTGGGATTGTTACTGGGAAACCTTTTGGTATACTCGCCAGTCTACTACTGCTTGGGATTGTTACTGGGAAACCTTTTGGTATACTCGCCAGTCTACTACTGCTTGGGATTGTTACTGGGAAACCTTTTGGTATACTCGCCAGTCTACTACTGCTTGGGATTGTTACTGGGAAACCTTTTGGTATACTCGCCAGTCTACTACTGCTTGGGATTGTTACTGGGAAACCTTTTGGTATACTCGCCAGTCTACTACTGCTTGGGATTGTTACTGGGAAACCTATTGGTATACTCGCCAGTCTACTACTGCTTGGGATTGTTACTGGGAAACCTTTTGGTATACTCGCCAGTCTACTACTGCTTGGGATTGTTACTGGGAAACCTTTTGGTATACTCGCCAGTCTACTACTGCTTGGGATTGTTACTGGGAAACCTTTTGGTATACTCGCCAGTCTACTACTGCTTGGGATTGTTACTGGGAAACCTTTTGGTATACTCGCCAGTCTACTACTGCTTGGGATTGTTACTGGGAAACCTTTTGGTATACTCGCCAGTCTACTACTGCTTGGGATTGTTACGGGGAAACCTTTTGGTATACTCGCCAGTCTACTTCTGCTTGGGATTGTTACTGGGAAACCTTTTGGTATACTCGCCAGTCTACTACTGCTTGGGATTGTTACTGGGAAACCTTTTGGTATACTCGCCAGTCTACTACTGCTTGGGATTGTTACTGGGAAACCTTTTGGTATACTCGCCAGTCTACTACTGCTTGGGATTGTTACTGGGAAACCTTTTGGTATACTCGCCAGTCTACTACTGCTTGGGATTGTTACTGGGAAACCTTTTGGTATACTCGCCAGTCTACTACTGCTTGGGATTGTTACTGGGAAACCTTTTGGTATACTCGCCAGTCTACTACTGCTTGGGATTGTTACTGGGAAACCTTTTGGTATACTCGCCAGTCTACTACTGCTTGGGATTGTTACTGGGAAACCTTTTGGTATACTCGCCAGTCTACTACTGCTTGGGATTGTTACTGGGAAACCTTTTGGTATACTCGCCAGTCTACTACTGCTTGGGATTGTTACTGGGAAACCTTTTGGTATACTCGCCAGTCTACTACTGCTTGGGATTGTTACTGGGAAACCTTTTGGTATACTCGCCAGTCTACTACTGCTTGGGATTGTTACTGGGAAACCTTTTGGTATACTCGCCAGTCTACTACTGCTTGGGATTGTTACTGGGAAACCTTTTGGTATACTCGCCAGTCTACTACTGCTTGGGATTGTTAATGTGAAACCTTTTGGTATACTCGCCAGTCAACTACTGCTTGGGATTGTTACTGGGAAACCTTTTGGTATACTCGCCAGTCTACTACTGCTTGGGATTGTTACTGGGAAACCTTTTGGTATACTCGCCAGTCTACTACTGCTTGGGATTGTTACTGGGAAACCTTTTGGTATACTCGCCAGTCTACTACTGCTTGGGATTGTTACTGGGAAACCTTTTGGTATACTCGCCAGTCTACTACTGCTTGAGATTGTTACTGGGAAACCTTTTGGTATACTCGCCAGTCTACTACTGCTTGGGATTGTTACTGGGAAACCTTTTGGTATACTCGCCAGTCTACTACTGCTTGGGATTGTTACTGGGAAACCTTTTGGTATACTCGCCAGTCTACTACTGCTTGGGATTGTTACTGGGAAACCTTTTGGTATACTCGCCAGTCTACTACTGCTTGATTGTTACTGGGAAATACTCGCCAGTCTACTACTGCTTGGGATTGTTACTGGGAAACCTTTCGGTATACTCGCCAGTCTACTACTGCTTGGGATTGTTACTGGGAAACCTTTTGGTATACTCGCCAGTCTACTACTGCTAGGGATTGTTACTGGGAAACCTTTTGGTATACTCGCCAGTCTACTACTGCTTGGGATTGTTACTGGGAAACCTTTTGGTATACTCGCCAGTCTACTACTGCTTGGGATTGTTACTGGGAAACCTTTTGGTATACTCGCCAGTCTACTACTGCTTGGGATTGTTACTGGGAAACCTTTTGGTATACTCGCCAGTCTACTACTGCTTGGGATTGTTACTGGGAAACCTTTTGGTGTACTCGCCAGTCTACTACTGCTTGGGATTGTTACTGGGAAAACTTTTGGTATACTCGCCAGTCTACTGGTATACTGCTTGGGATTGTTACTGGGAAACCTTTTGGTATACTCGCCAGTCTACTACTGCTTGGGATTGTTACTGGGAAACGTTTTGGTATACTCGCCAGTCTACTACTGCTTGAGATTGTTACCTTTTGGTATACTCGCCAGTCTACTACTGCTTGGGATTGTTACTGGGAAACCTTTTGGTATACTCGCCAGTCTACTACTGCTTGGGATTGTAACTGGGAAACCTTTTGGTACACTCGCCAGTCTACTACTGCTGGGATTGTTACTGGGAAACCTTTTGGTATACTCGCCAGTCTACTACTGCTTGGGATTGTTACTGCGAAACCTTTTGGTATACTCGCCAGTCTACTACTGCTTGGGATTGTTACTGGGAAACCTTTTGGTATACTCGCCAGTCTACTACTGCTTGGGATTGTTACTGGGAAACCTTTTGGTATACTCGTCAGTCTACTACTGCTTGGGATTGTTACTGGGAAACCTTTTGGTATACTCGCCAGTCTACTACTGCTTGGGATTGTTACTGGGAAACCTTTCGGTATACTCGCCAGTCTACTACTGCTTGGGATTGTTACTGGGAAACCTTTTGGTATACTCGCCAGTCTACTACTGCTACTGGGAAACCTTGTATACTCGCCAGATTGTTACTGGGAAACCTTTTGGTATACTCGCCAGTCTACTACTGCTTGGGATTGTTACTGGGAAACCTTTTGGTATACTCGCCAGTCTACTACTGCTTGGGATTGTTACTGGGAAACCTTTTGGTATACTCGCCAGTCTACTACTGCTTGGGATTGTTACTGGGAAACCTTTTGGTATACTCGCCAGTCTACTACTGCTTGGGATTGTTACTGGGAAACCTTTTGGTATACTCGCCAGTCTACTACTGCTTGGGATTGTTACTGGGAAACCTTTTGGTATACTCGCCAGTCTACTACTGCTTGGGATTGTTACTGGGAAACCTTTTGGTATACTCGCCAGTCTACTACTGCTTGGGATTGTTACTGGGAAACCTTTTGGTATACTCGCCAGTCTACTACTGCTTGGGATTGTTACTGGGAAACCTTTTGGTATACTCGCCAGTCTACTACTGCTTGGGATTGTTAAACCTTTTGGTATACTCGCCAGTCTACTACTGCTTGGGATTGTTACTGGGAAACCTTTTGGTATACTCGCCAGTCTACTACTGCTTGGGATTGTTACTGGGAAACCTTTTGGTATACTCGCCAGTCTACTACTGCTTGGGATTGTTACTGGGAAACCTTTTGGTATACTCGCCAGTCTACTACTGCTTGGGATTGTTACTGGGAAACCTTTTGGTATACTCGCCAGTCTACTACTGCTTGGGATTGTTACTGGGAAACCTTTTGGTATACTCGCCAGTCTACTACTGCTTGGGATTGTTACTGGGAAACCTTTTGGTATACTCGCCAGTCTACTACTGCTTGGGATTGTTACTGGGAAACCTTTTGGTATACTCGCCAGTCTACTACTGCTTGGGATTGTTACTGGGAAACCTTTTGGTATACTCGCCAGTCTACTACTGCTTGGGATTGTTACTGGGAAACCTTTTGGTATACTCGCCAGTCTACTACTGCTTGGGATTGTTACTGGGAAACCTTTTGGTATACTCGCCAGTCTACTGCTGCTTGGGATTGTTACTGGGAAACCTTTTGGTATACTCGCCAGTCTACTACTGCTTGGGATTGTTACTGGGAAACCTTTTGGTATACTCGCCAGTCTACTACTGCTTGGGATTGTTACTGGGAAACCTTTTGGTATACTCGCCAGTCTACTACTGCTTGGGATTGTTACTGGGAAACCTTTCGGTATACTCGCCAGTCTACTACTGCTTGGGATTGTTACTGGGAAACCTTTTGGTATACTCGCCAGTCTACTACTGCTAGGGATTGTTACTGGGAAACCTTTTGGTATACTCGCCAGTCTACTACTGGGAAACCTTTTGGGCCATTACTGGGTTACTGGGAAACCTTTTGGTATACTCGCCAGTCTACTACTGCTAGGGATTGTTACTGGGAAACCTTTTGGTATACTCGCCAGTCTACTACTGCTTGGGATTGTTACTGGGAAACCTTTTGGTATACTCACCAGTCTACTACTGCTTGGGATTGTTACTGGGAAACCTTTTGGTATACTCGCCAGTCTACTGCTGCTTGGGATTGTTACTGGGAAACCTTTTGGTATACTCGCCAGTCTCCTACTGCTTGGGATTGTTACTGGGAAACCTTTTGGTATACTCGCCAGTCTACTACTGCTTGGGATTGTTACTGGGAAACCTTTTGGTATACTCGCCAGTCTACTACTGCTTGGGATTGTTACTGGGAAACCTTTTGGTATACTCGCCAGTCTACTACTGCTTGGGATTGTTACTGGGAAACCTTTTGGTATACTCGCCAGTCTACTACTGCTTGGGATTGTTACTGGGAAACCAGTCTGGGAAACCTTTTGGTATACTCGCCAGTCTACTACTGCTTGGGATTGTTACTGGGAAACCTTTTGGTATACTCGCCAGTGCTTGGGATTGTTACTACTACTGTCTACTACTTGGGATTGTTACTGGGAAACCTTTTGGTATACTCGCCAGTCTACTACTGCTTGGGATTGTTACTGGGAAACCTTTTGGTATACTCGCCAGTCTACTACTGCTTGGGATTGTTACTGGGAAACCTTTTGGTATACTCGCCAGTCTACTACTGCTTGGGATTGTTACTGGGAAACCTTTTGGTATACTCGCCAGTCTACTACTGCTTGGGATTGTTACTGGGAAACCTTTTGGTATACTCGCCAGTCTACTACTGCTTGGGATTGTTACTGGGAAACCTTTTGGTATACTCGCCAGTCTACTACTGCTTGGGATTGTTACTGGGAAACCTTTTGGTATACTCGCCAGTCTACTACTGCTTGGGATTGTTACTGGGAAACCTTTTGGTATACTCGCCAGTCTACTACTGCTTGGGATTGTTACTGGGAAACCTTTTGGTATACTCGCCAGTCTACTACTGCTTGGGATTGTTACTGGGAAACCTTTTGGTATACTCGCCAGTCTACTACTGCTTGGGATTGTTACTGGGAAACCTTTTGGTATACTCGCCAGTCTACTGCTGCTTGGGATTGTTACTGGGAAACCTTTTGGTATACTCGCCAGTCTACTACTGCTTGGGATTGTTACTGGGAAACCTTTTGGTATACTCGCCAGTCTACTACTGCTTGGGATTGTTACTGGGAAACCTTTTGGTATACTCGCCAGTCTACTACTGCTTGGGATTGTTACTGGGAAACCTTTTGGTATACTCGCCAGTCTACTACTGCTTGGGATTGTTACTGGGAAACCTTTTGGTATACTCGCCAGTCTACTACTGCTTGGGATTGTTACTGGGAAACCTTTTGGTATACTCGCCAGTCTACTACTGCTTGGGATTGTTACTGGGAAACCTTTTGGTATACTCGCCAGTCTACTACTACTTGGGATTATTACTGGGAAACCTTTTGGTATACTCGCCAGTCTACTACTGCTTGGGATTGTTACTGGGAAACCTTTTGGTATACTCGCCAGTCTACTACTGCTTGGGATTGTTACTGGGAAACCTTTTGGTATACTCGCCAGTCTACTACTGCTTGGGATTGTTACTGGGAAACCTTTTGGTATACTCGCCAGTCTACTACTGCTTGGGATTGTTACTGGGAAACCTTTTGGTATACTCGCCAGTCTACTACTGCTTGGGATTGTTACTGGGAAACCTTTTGGTATACTCGCCAGTCTACTACTGCTTGGGATTGTTACTGGGAAACCTTTTGGTATACTCGCCAGTCTACTACTGCTTGGGATTGTTACTGGGAAACCTTTTGGTATACTCGCCAGTCTACTACTGCTTGGGATTGTTACTGGGAAACCTTTTGGTATACTCGCCAGTCTACTACTGCTTGGGATTGTTACTGGGAAACATTTTGGTATACTCGCCAGTCTACTACTGCTTGGGATTGTTACTGGGAAACCTTTTGGTATACTCGCCTGGGAAAGTCTACTACTGCTTGGGATTGTTACTGGGAAACCTTTTGGTATACTCGCCAGTCTACTACTGCTTGGGATTGTTACTGGGAAGCCTTTTGGTATACTCGCCAGTCTACTACTGCTTGGGATTGTTACTGGGAAACCTTTTGGTATACTCGCCAGTCTACTACTGCTTGGGATTGTTACTGGGAAACCTTTTGGTATACTCGCCAGTCTACTACTGCTTGGGATTGTTACTGGGAAACCTTTTGGTATACTCGCCAGTCTACTACTGCTTGGGATTGTTACTGGGAAACCTTTTGGTATACTCGCCAGTCTACTACTGCTTGGGATTGTTACTGGGAAACCTTTTGGTATACTCGCCAGTCTACTACTGCTTGGGATTGTTACTGGGAAACCTTTTGGTATACTCGCCAGTCTACTACTGCTTGGGATTGTTACTGGGAAACCTTTTGGTATACTCGCCAGTCTACTACTGCTTGGGATTGTTACTGGGAAACCTTTTGGTATACTCGCCAGTCTACTACTGCTTGGGATTGTTACTGGGAAACCTTTTGGTATACTCGCCAGTCTACTACTGCTTGGGATTGTTACTGGGAAACCTTTTGGTATACTCGCCAGTCTACTACTGCTTGGGATTGTTACTGGGAAACCTTTTGGTATACTCGCCAGTCTACTACTGCTTGGGATTGTTACTGGGAAACCTTTTGGTATACTCGCCAGTCTACTACTGCTTGGGATTGTTACTGGGAAACCTTTTGGTATACTCGCCAGTCTACTACTGCTTGGGATTGTTACTGGGAAACCTTTTGGTATACTCGCCAGTCTACTACTGCTTGGGATTGTTACTGGGAAACCTTTTGGTATACTCGCCAGTCTACTACTGCTTGGGATTGTTACTGGGAAACCTTTTGGTATACTCGCCAGTCTACTACTGCTTGGGATTGTTACTGGGAAACCTTTTGGTATACTCGCCAGTCTACTACTGCTTGGGATTGTTACTGGGAAACCTTTTGGTATACTCGCCAGTCTACTACTGCTTGGGATTGTTACTGGGAAACCTTTTGGTATACTCGCCAGTCTACTACTGCTTGGGATTGTTACTGGGAAACCTTTTGGTATACTCGCCAGTCTACTACTGCTTGGGATTGTTACTGGGAAACCTTTTGGTATACTCGCCAGTCTACTACTGCTTGGGATTGTTACTGGGAAACCTTTTGGTATACTCGCCAGTCTACTACTGCTTGGGATTGTTACTGGGAAACCTTTTGGTATACTCGCCAGTCTACTACTGCTTGGGATTGTTACTGGGAAACCTTTTGGTATACTCGCCAGTCTACTACTGCTTGGGATTGTTACTGGGAAACCTTTTGGTATACTCGCCAGTGTACTACTGCTTGGGATTGTTACTGGGAAACCTTTTGGTATACTCGCCAGTCTACTACTGCTAGGGATTGTTACTGGGAAACCTTTTGGTATACTCGCCAGTCTACTAATGCTTGGGATTGTTACTGGGAAACCTTTTGGTATACTCGCCAGTCTACTACTGCTTGGGATTGTTACTGGGAAACCTTTTGGTATACTCGCCAGTCTACTACTGCTTGGGATTGTTACTGGGAAACCTTTTGGTATACTCGCCAGTCTACTACTGCTTGGGATTGTTACTGGGAAACCTTTTGGTATACTCGCCAGTCTACTACTGCTTGGGATTGTTACTGGGAAACCTTTTGGTATACTCGCCAGTCTACTACTGCTTGGGATTGTTACTGGGAAACCTTTTGGTATACTCGCCAGTCTACTGCTGCTTGGGATTG
>NC_091362.1:13029678-13102178 GCF_038502225.1 Cherax quadricarinatus | reverse complement strand
GGGTGAGGGAGGAGGGTGAGAGTGGGTGAGGGAGGAGGGTGAGAGTGGGTGAGGGAGGAGGGTGAGAGTGGGTGAGGGAGGAGGGTGAGAGTGGGTGAGGGAGGAGGGTGAGAGTGGGTGAGTGGGTGGGAGGAGGGTGAGAGTGGGTGAGAGTGGGTGAGGTTGGAGGGTGAGAGTGGGTGAGGGAGGAGGGTGAGAGTGGGTGAGGGAGGAGGGTGAGAGTGGGTGAGGGAGGAGGGGGAGAGTGGGAGGAGGGTGAGAGTGGGTGAGGGAGGGTGAGGGAGGAGGGTGAGAGTGGGTGGGTGAGAGTGGGTGAGGGAGGAGGGTGAGAGTGGGTGAGGGAGGAGGGTGAGAGTGGGTGAGGGAGGAGGGTGAGAGTGGGTGAAGGAGGAGGGTGAGAGTGGGTGAGGGAGGAGGGTGAGAGTGGGTGAGGGAGGAGGGAGAGAGTGGGGGAGTGGGTGAGGGAGGAGGGTGAGAGTGGGTGAGGGAGGAGGGTGAGAGTGGGTGAGAGTGGGTGAGAGTGGGTGGGAGGAGGGTGAGAGTGGGTGAGGGAGGAGGGTGAGAGTGGGTGAGGGAGGAGGGTGAGAGTGGGTGAGGGAGGAGGGTGAGAGTGGGTGAGGGAGGAGGGTGAGAGTGGGTGAGGGAGGAGGGTGAGAGTGGGTGAAGGAGGAGGGTGAGAGTGGGTGAGGGAGGAGGGTGAGAGTGGGTGAGGGAGGAGGGTGAGAGTGGGTGAGGGAGGAGGGTGAGAGTGGGTGAGGGAGGAGGGTGAGAGTGGGTGAGGGAGGAGGGTGAGAGTGGGTGAGGGAGGAGGGTGAGAGTGGGTGAGGGAGGAGGGTGAGAGTGGGTGAGGGAGGAGGGTGAGAGTGGGTGAGGGAGGAGGGTGAGAGTGGGTGAGGGAGGAGGGTGAGAGTGGGTGAGGAGGGTGAGTGTGGGTGTGGGAGGAGGGTGAGAGTGGGTGAGGGAGGAGGGTGAGAGTGGGTGAGGGAGGAGGGTGAGAGTGGGTGAAGGAGGAGGGTGAGAGTGGTTGAGGGAGGAGGGTGAGAGTGGGTGAGGGAGGAGGGTGAGAGGGAGGAGGGTGAGAGTGGGTGAGGGAGGAGGGTGAGAGTGGGTGAGGGAGGAGGGTGAGAGTGGGTGAGGGAGGAGGGTGAGAGTGGGTGAGGGAGGAGGGTGAGAGTGGGTGAGGGAGGAGGGTGAGAGTGGGTGAGGGAGGAGGGTGAGAGTGGGTGAGGGAGGAGGGTGAGAGTGGGTGAGGGAGGAGGGTGAGAGTGGGTGAGGGAGGAGGGTGAGAGTGGGTGAGGGAGGAGGGTGAGAGTGGGTGAGGGAGGAGGGTGAGAGTGGGTGAGGGAGGAGGGTGAGAGTGGGTGAGGGAGGAGGGTGAGAGTGGGTGAGGGAGGAGGGTGAGAGTGGGTGAGGGAGGAGGGTGAGAGTGGGTGAGGGAGGAGGGTGAGAGTGGGTGAGGGAGGAGGGTGAGAGTGGGTGAGGGAGGAGGGTGAGAGTGGGGGAGGGAGGAGGGTGAGAGTGGGTGAGTGGGGAGGAGGGTGAGAGTGGGTGAGGGAGGAGGGTGAGAGTGGGTGAGGGAGGAGGGTGAGAGTGGGTGAGGGAGGAGGGTGAGAGTGGGTGAGGGAGGAGGGTGAGAGTGGGTGAGGGAGGAGGGTGAGAGTGGGTGAGGGAGGAGGGTGAGAGTGGGTGAGGGAGGAGGGTGAGAGTGGGTGAAGGAGGAGGGTGAGAGTGGGTGAGGGAGGAGGGTGAGAGTGGGTGAGGGAGGAGGGTGAGAGTGGGTGAGGGAGGAGGGTGAGAGTGGGTGAAGGAGGAGGGTGAGAGTGGGTGAGGGAGGAGGGTGAGAGTGGGTGAGGGAGGAGGGTGAGAGTGGGTGAAGGAGGAGGGTGAGAGTGGGTGAGGGAGGAGGGTGAGAGTGGGTGAGGGAGGAGGGTGAGAGTGGGTGAAGGAGGAGGGTGAGAGTGGGTGAGGGAGGAGGGTGAGAGTGGGTGAGGGAGGAGGGTGAGAGTGGGTGAGGGAGGAGGGTGAGAGTGGGTGAAGGAGGAGGGTGAGAGTGGGTGAGGGAGGAGGGTGAGAGTGGGTGAGGGAGGAGGGTGAGAGTGGGTGAAGGAGGAGGGTGAGAGTGGGTGAGGGAGGAGGGTGAGAGTGGGTGAAGGAGGAGGGTGAGAGTGGGTGAAGGAGGAGGGTGAGAGTGGGTGAGGGAGGAGGGTGAGAGTGGGTGAAGGAGGAGGGTGAGAGTGGGTGAGGGAGGAGGGTGAGAGTGGGTGAAGGAGGAGGGTAAGAGTGGGTGAAGGAGGAGGGTGAGAGTGGGTGAGGGAGGAGGGTGAGAGTGTGTGAGGGAGGAGGGTGAGAGTGGGTGATGGAGGAGGGTGAGAGTGGGTGAGGGAGGAGGGTGAGAGTGGGTGAGGGAGGAGGGTGAGAGTGGGTGAGGGAGGAGGGTGAGAGTGGGTGAGGGAGGAGGGTGAGAGTGGGTGAGGGAGGAGGGTGAGAGTGGGTGAGGGAGGAGGGTGAGAGTGGGTGAAGGAGGAGGGTGAGAGTGGGTGAAGGAGGAGGGTGAGAGTGGGTGAGGGAGGAGGGTGAGAGTGGGTGAGGGAGGAGGGTGAGAGTGGGTGAAGGAGGAGGGTGAGAATGGGTGAGAGAGGTTGGATAGAGTCGTTGCATGGGACGAGAAGGGACAAGACTGGATTCTGGACACCAGGTCCACACAACCCTGTGATGCCAGGGTAATGGTCTGAGACCAGAACCACACAACCCTGTGACGCCAGGGTAGTGGTCTGAGACCAGGGCCACGCAACCCTGTGACGCCAGGGTAGTGGTCTGAGACCAGGACCACACAACCTTGTGACGCTAGGATAGTGGTCTGAGACCAGGGCCACACAACCCTGTGACGCCAGGGTAGTGGTCTGAGACCAGGACCACACAACCCCGTGACGCCAGGGTAGTGGTCTGAGACCAGAACTACACAACCCTGTGACGCCAGGGCAGTGGTCTGAGACCAGGACCACTTAACCCTGTGACGCCAAGGTAGTGGTCTGAGACCAGGACCACACAACCCTGTGACGCCAGGGTAGTGGTCTGAGACCAGGACCACACAACCCTGTGACGCCAGGGTAGTGGTCTGAGACCAGGACCACACAACCCTGTGACGCCAGGGTAGTGGTCTGAAACCAGGACCACACAACTCTGTGACGCCAGGGTAGTGGTCTGAGACCAGAACCACACAACCCTGTGACGCCAGGGTAGTGGGCTGAGACCAGGACCACACAACCCTGTGACGCCAGGGTAGTGGTCTGAGACCAGAACCATACAACCCTGTGACGCCAGGGTAGTGGTCTGAGACCAGAACCACACAACCCTGTGACGCCAGGGTAGTGGGCTGAGACCAGGACCACACAACCCTGTGACGCCAGGGTAGTGGTCTGAGACCAGGACCACACAACCCTGTGACGCCAGGGTAGTGGTCTGAGACCAGGACCACACAACCCTGTGACGCCAGGATAGTGGTCTGAGACCAGGACCACACAACCCTGTGACGCCAGGGTAGTGGTCTGAGACCAGGGCCACGCAACCCTGTGACGCCAGGGTAGTGGTCTGAGACCAGGACCACACAACCCTGTGACGCCAGGGTAGTGGTCTGAGACCAGGACCACACAACCCTGTGATGCCAGGGTAGTGGTCTGAGACCAGGACCACACAACCCTGTGACGCCAGAGTAGTGGTCTGAGACCAGGACCACACAACCCTGTGACGCCAGGGTAGTGGTCTGAGACCAAGACCACACAACCCTGTGACGCCAGAGTAGTGGTCTGAGACCAGGACCACACAACCCTGTGACGCCAGAGTAGTGGTCTGAGACCAGGACCACACAACCCTGTGACGCCAGGGTAGTGGTCTGAGACCAAGACCACACAACCCTGTGACGCCAGAGTAGTAATGAAAGTCAAGTTACAGACGTGAGAGAAAATACAAAAGGTTGGACAATATTAAGAGTGTTGTGGAACACTTTAGAGTGATGTGCATCATGTGTCAGAGCACAAGATTTAACTGCTTGTCTGACCAGTCAGAGCTGAGAAATTAGACACATTAATCTTTAATGAGGAAACGTTTCGCCACACAGTGGCTTCACCAGTCCAATGCAAAGAAGAGTGGTGAAGATCAGGAGATTGAGTAATCAATCCCTCAGCCTGAAGTCGATGTAAATAGTCTTTTCAAGATTGATGGACTGTTTAAATCGACTCCAGGCTGAGGGACTGATTACCTCAATCTCCTTCTGATCTTCACCATTCATCTGTACTGGACTGAGGAAGCCACTGTGTGGCAAAACGTTCTCTGAACTATTTATCGACATTCAGAGCTGAAAAACTGATAAAGAATAGAAACAGGAATAAATGAACCACAGAGGGGAAGAGGGAAGGTTGAGAGAGAATTAGAGACACTGAGAAAGAAAAGAAAAGAATGATTTAAGGGGGAAGAATGGGAAAGTGAGAGAAATTGAGATGAGAGGTAAACAGGGATAATCTACAATATAGGAAATGGAAGCTGGGGATATGAACGGAAGGGGCAAAGCATTAATGGTCGTCAGCCCTTGTAGAGGAGGCTGGTAAGCCCAGGAGATAGTGTGTGTATGTGTGGGTTAGTAGCTGAAGGTGGCGGGTTAAGAGACAGTGAGATAGTGGAACCTTGTACTACCTGGCAGTCCGCTGTCTGTGGAAAGAACAGTGGATGGGATTAGTACACAGTGTGGCAGCCGCCAGCAGCAGACGATAGATGAGCCAGAGAAAAACCACACTACCCAAAGCTAACTAGGGCATGAAGCTGGCCTACCCACTGCCCACCCGCCTCTACCAGGGGTCAGCATGCATGGTCAGGACAAGTGGTGCGATGCTAGTATGTCACAGGGTCACACAGAATCTTATTATAACATAGATGCATGACAATCTTAACATTGCTCAATGATCTACTGTTCTACCAACTGGATCTTGTATAATCCTATAATTTAACCAAAACTGTCTTTATGATTAAACAGGTGTTTTCTCATCGACACAGATGCAAAATGCAATTTAGCTAGAGGATTAGTGAATTACTAAGGAGCATGTGCTGGAGGGTGGGGACCACCTAGCCGACACTACTGTACAAGCCTGCCTGTACACGGGGCACTGCCCACCACGATGCCACAACCGCTAGTACTACACGCCCAGGCGTGCCCCCAAACCCCTCCACCACCACGCCCAAACGCCCACATACCCCTCATACCCAATACCTGACGCCCGGCTGTTTTCCCTCTTGTGCTGCAGACATGACATTGATTCACTGATGTTTTAGGTTGAAAGTCGCAATACCGTGACTGGAAGAATTCGTGACAAATCCAGTAACTGGAAGTGACATCTGAACGATATTTGGTCCTTCCTGGACTGCTGGCGAGTTCATAGCGGTCCAGGACTGACGGTAACGACATCCACTTGGAATTGTCAGTTTATATTCGTGTTTAGGAATAATTACGACCATAAACTAAAGTCTATGGACATTGTACTCAACAAATTAACACCAAATCAAACCAAAAACAAAGGTTAGAGAATCTCTGCTTATCAGCGTTGACAAGCATCAAAGATTCCATGTGTGACTTAACAGAACATTGGAGCTCACGTTGGATGATTCAAGACGACTCATCCTTCATACACAGAACGGCATTAAATTTACAGCGGGAAATTTCAAACGATTGGTATGCTTTCTTCGACATTTTTGCTGCACGTCTGCAACTGCAGTTGGACTACAGCTCCAGCACCGAGGGTTAGGGATCAGGGGCAAATGTGGGCGCGGGTGTAGGGGGTATGGGTGGACACACCCACAACAGTACGAGACACGAACCTGGGTCACCTTCCACCCACCCAGTTAATATTTATCTGTCCAGTAACTCAGATCTCAATGACCTGACCTGTACTGACCTTGAAGGGACGTAGGGATCAAGGGTAGGTCATTTGTGTTATATAATTGTTATAATGTGGCTTAATTTTAATTTCACAGTAACGTGAAGATATCTAGATAAAGCTTCTATTAATAACAAAAAAAGGCACAATACCGTGACTGGAACGATACACAAATAACCCGCACATAAAAGAGAGAAGCTTACAACGACATTTCGGTCCGACTTGTACCATTTACAAAGTGACTTTGTAAATGGTCCAAGTCGGACCGAAACGTCGTCGTAAGCTTCTCTCTTCTATGTGCGGGTTATTTGTGTAAAGCATCTATTATATGGTAAGTATTGTAAATTTTGAGTGAGGCTGGAAGGTGACCCAGGCATGGAGGAGGCAGGGTTCACGCAGTAATAATTACCCGCTTTACTCTTGGATGGGCCAAAATACAGCCTAGAATCTGTAAAGGAGGTATAAGGGCAAGCTTAAGATAGTGAGTGAGACACGGGGAGGAGTGAGTCCTGCTGCCTTGCTCTAACAACACCATCACTATCACCACCACCACCACCATCACCACCACCACCACCACCACCACCACCACCACCACCACCACCACCACCACCACTTACATCACCACCATTGCCTAAACCACCACTTCCACCTACAGCTCCAACAACACCAATCTCCACAACATCAACATCACCCCCAACCACCTCACGTCTCCTACAACATCTGCAACACCACCACTACCACCTACAACACGACCACCATCTACAACACCTACACAACCACCTAACGCACCTCCCATCTTGTCAATATGGAAACAATCTTAATTTGCACCATGGCTAATTAATCTGAGAAAAATCTGCATAAAGACTCAGGTAGGTTGCAAGTGGGCAGACGTGGGCGCGGTGGTGGCAGGTGGTGATGGTGGTGGCAGGTGGTGATGGTGGTGGCAGGTGGTGATGGTAGTGGCAGGTGGTGATGGTGGAGGCAGGTGGTGGGAGAGGGAATTGTTAGGAGGGGGGTTAGTAGGGTGAGGTGGTGTTAAGGTGGAGTGGTGGTAGTAGTGGAGGTAGTGGTTATGGCAGGCGATGTGTGGTGATGGTGGTGGTGGTAGTGGAGGAATGATGGTTGGGAGGTGGGTCGGTAGTGGGATGGGGTGGTGGTAGTGGTGAGGTGGTGATGATATTTTAACACAGTGATGGCAGGTAAAATTGTGAGGTTTGGTGGGTTGGAACGGTAGGGAAGTTGTGTGTGAGGGGAGGGGGAAGGTGGATGTGGAGGAGGGTGATGGAGGGAGGCAGCAGGAACCCCTCCCACCACCAGTGAAGGGGATCCTAGGACAGGTCTGCTGGGCGGCTCCTCCTAGGAGGGGAGACTAAGGGAAAAGGGGGAAAAATTTCCGGGGGAAAAACTAGGAATATGAGAATATATTATTTATACAATAAAATCTAATAAAACAGTCTATTGGGACTTTAATATGGCAAGTGTAGTGGAAAGTCTATAGAGGCGCATGTGGTTAGGCATAGGTGGTCTTAACGAGCTAGTTAAACGTGAATTAATGAGTAAATTCAACATAGGGAACACACTGTTCCAGGAAAGTGAACAACCACAAGCTCTTTATAGACATTTTCACGACCATGTTCTCGCAAATGAGGGAGTTGCTACATTAACAGCTCAAACTAAATATATTCAAAATGTTGGAAAAAGTGGCCATGTAATTAACGTATGTTGCAGAAGAACCAGTTTTGCGCTTAACGATGGTCTGAACCGAGCTGTGGGGGGGGACACCTCAGGACTGACTACAGATGACAGGTACAAGTATTGATATAACTCCTGTTTTTAACACCTGGCAGAGGGTTGTATAATCATGAGTGTCATTTTACTTAAGGTAATAGGGGTCAGATACTGTAAATTGTTACCTTTTTCTGTATCCATACAACCTGTGACTCTTGGCACAGATAGTTAAAGAGGATAATTTATAGTTGTCTGATTTTTTTTATCTTCTAAGGATTTTATTTAGAACTTTAAAACAATTCATCTACCTTTACTGCGCATGTCAGTCTGTTTAACTACAAGGTCATGCCATTTGGAACGTACAATGTGCCAGTTTCATTTCAGTGCATTATGCACGAGGTGATGTAGGAACTGCTTGGTGTTGAATTCTATTTAGATGACCTGGTTGTGAGCCAGACATGGGACTCTCACATAATGCAACTAATGGCTCTCTTTGAATGCCTGGTCTATGGCATTTTCACTGTTACTTTGGTAAAATGTGAGTTTCGGCAAGTGATGTAATTTTCCTAGGTCACATAAGAGGACAGAAATCAGTGGATCCAAAGCAGGAGAAAATCGATGTCAATATTGTCTTATCCATCTTCAAAAGACTGAAAATCTCTCATGAGATTTCTGAGCATAGAGGGTTATGATGATCGATTTTTCCTAAACTTTTCACAAACTGCTGCCCCTCTTTCTGCTTTGACTAGTAATAAAGAACCATTTTGTTAACATTTGCTCCCATTTTGTAGCATCCTGATTTCTTATGTTCATTTGTTTCACACGATGATATAAGTGAGGCTGGCATTGGTGTTGTACACCTCTAAGACATCCAGAACACAGGTGTTTTACATCTGATAGCAAAGGTCAAGTGACACCAGTGTAATTATAATACTGTTGAAAAAGAAGTGTTGGAAATGGTGAGTACATATGAATATTTTAAGGTATATCTAGGAACTATTTTCCCACATTATCAAGTTGTACCACGACCATAATTACAGCAGTTTCATCCACTGCGAGAACAGGAATGTGTGTCTCATCAGCCGGGCACTAAGGCTTCACTCAGTCATTTGTCATCAGCATTCAGTGCATTAAGAGACTACTTACTGTGTTAACAGAGGCTCTGTCTCGACTATAATTAAATCTGAATGGGAGAATATCTTCTAATTGTTTCGGTTTTGTCCACTGTTTCTGTTAATACGTCATGCATATTCTATAATTATTTGTCTGTCTGTAGGGGAATATTTAGTCATACTTTTCTATTTACTGTTTTTTTTTGCTTATTAATGTCGCATTATTTTTATCTAATATAACCCAATTTAAATGTTACGGATTTGTTAAGTCACAGGTGTCTCATCCTTTCTGACCCACATACATTACTGGGGCTTATAATTGGTACCTCATATTGACTACGGCATCTAAGAAGCAGCTGGAGGTAGATCTACACCTGTGATCTGCTGTCTTCACACTGATTACACCTGGGGCTCGAACTGCCACCAAAAAAAGGAATCTTTCTCGTTCTCTCTAAGTAAAGAATACGACCTGCAGGTAAAGGATATCTCGACCGGGTTTAGGACAGCGATAATAATAATAGTAATAATAATAATAATAATAATAATAATAATAATAATAATAATAATAATAATAATAACAATAATAATAATGATAATAATAATAATAATCTTTATTTCTACAAGTATATGTATGAGGTATACAGACAACAGCTGACATCAATGATGTACTACTATATAGAAAGCCCCTGGTGATTTACCTGGAGTTTACCTGGAGAGAGTGCCGGGGGTCAACGCCCCCGCGTCCCGGTCTGTGACCAGGCCTCCTGATGGATCAGAGACTGATCAACCAGGCTGTTACTGCTGGCTGCACGCAATCCAACTTACGAGCCACAGCCCGGCTTGTCAGGTACCGACTTTAGGTGCTTGTCCAGTGCCTGCTTGAAGATAGCCAGAGGTCTATTGGTAATCCCCCTTATGTATGCTGGGAGGCAGTTGAACAGTCTCCTATAAGATTCCTTTAGCTTAAGTTCGATGTTTGCTATTTCTCTGACCAGTGACTCCCTACGCATTTCCGATATATTGGCCTCTTTTAGCCGCTCTGTTATTCTTTTCCGTCGCCTGTAAAGGAAGCGCCTGTCTCTTTCTATTTTACATCTACTCCTCCTTTTTCTTAAAGGAATAAGCCTAGAGCATACATCGAGTGCCACCGAGTTAATCTGTTCTAGGCATAAGTTGCGGTCTGTGTTGCTTAGTATATCTTCCCAGCTTATATCGTTTAGGACTTGGTTTACTTGGTCCCACTTTATGTTCTTGTTATTGAAGTTGAATTTGGTGAAGGCTTCCTCGTGACTAATCTCATTTTGTCGGTCTGGGGCTCCGCGCATACATATCTGAACCTCGGTTATGTTGTGATCTGAGTATATTGTTTTTGATATGGTGACATTTCGTATCAGATCATCATTGTTAGTGAAGATGAGGTCTAGTGTATTCTCCAATCTAGTAGGCTCTATTGTTTGCTGGTTTAAGTTGAATTTTGTGCAGAGATTTAAAAACTCGTGTGAGTGTGAGTTCTCGTCAGAGCTGCCTCCTGGTGTTATTACTGCAACAATATTATTTGCTATATTCCTCCATTTTAGGTGCCTCAAGTTGAAATCCCCCAGGAGCAAGATGTTGGAGGCAGGAGCTGGCAGATTTTCTAGACAGTGGTCAATTTTTAACAATTGTTCCTGGAATTGCTGGGATGTTGCATCCGGAGGCTTGTAGACTACCACAATGACTTGATTTTGGTTCTCGATCTTTACTGCTAAAACTTCCACTACATCATTTGAGGCATTAAGCAGTTCTGTGCAAACAAGTGACTCTGCGATATACAGGCCAACCTCCCCCCCCCCCTTTTGCCTGTTCACTCTGTGTAGAGCATTTCGGGCAAACTAGGTCAGTTTTGTTCCCAGGATGCGACCCACACCAGTCAACTAACATCCAGGTACTTATTTTACTAAGAAGTGAACATGGACAGCAGGTACCTTAAGGAAACACGTCCTAATGTTTCCATCCGTACCGGGGATCGAACCACAGACCTCAATAGTGTTGTCTTTGGGCTTGCAATGGATTAGACCTGTAACTGTTTTCTTGCTATATTTTGGCGTAGAACATTTTAAAAACCGTTATTTTTATTGTATTATTAAACCTCTTTTAACACACGTTTCTTGGGCGAAACGTGTCTCGGGGTGAGTGCGTTACGAGGACCAGGCTGTATCTCCCTTCTGAAGAGAGATAGACTCCATTACGTAGTATAGCCTTTGCATATTTTGTTTTGTGAGGCTTCTGCCTAGCATTGTCAGGGCAAAAATAACAATGATCTGGTAGCATTGTCAGGGCAAAAATAACAATGATCTGGTAGCATTGTCAGGGCAAAAATAACAATGATCTGGTGGCATTGTCAGGGCAAAAATAACAATGATCTGGTAGCATTGTCAGGGCAAAAATAACAATGATCTGGTGGCATTGTCAGGGCAAAAATAACAATGATCTGGTAGCATTGTCAGGGGAAAATAACAATGACCTGGTGGCATTGTCAGGGGAAAAATAACAATGATCTGGTAGCATTGTCAGGGAAAAATAACAATGACCTGGTGGCATTGTCAGGGGAAAAATAACAATGATCTGGTAGCATTGTCAGGGAAAAATAACAATGACCTGGTGGCATTGTCAGGGCAAAAATAACAATGATCTGGTGGCATTGTCAGGGCAAAATAACAATGACCTGGTGGCATTGTCAGGGGAAAATAACAATGACCTGGTAGCATTGTCAGGGGAAAATAACAATGACCTGGTAGCATTGTCAGGGGAAAATAACAATGACCTGGTAGCATTGTCAGGGGAAAATAACAATGACCTGGTAGCATTGTCAGGGGAAAATAACAATGACCTGGTAGCATTGTCAGGGGAAAATAACAATGACCTGGTAGCATTGTCAGGGGAAAATAACAATGACCTGGTAGCATTGTCAGGGGAAAATAACAATGACCTGGTGGCATTGTCAGGGGAAAATAACAATGATCTGGTAGCATTGTCAGGGGAAAATAACAATGATCTGGTAGCATTGTCAGGGGAAAAATAACAATGATCTGGTAGCATTGTCAGGGGAAAATAACAATGATCTGGTAGCATTGTCAGGGGAAAATAACAATGATCTGGTAGCATTGTCAGGGGAAAATAACAATGACCTGGTGGCATAGTCAGGGCAAAAATAACAATGATCTGGTAGCATTGTCAGGGGAAAATAACAATGATCTGGTAGCATTGTCAGGGGAAAATAACAATGACCTGGTGGCATAGTCAGGGCAAAAATAACAATGATCTGGTAGCATTGTCAGGGGAAAATAACAATGACATGGTAGCATTGTCAGGGAAAAATAACAATGACCTGGTGGCATTGTCAGGGGAAAATAACAATGACCTGGTGGCATTGTCAGGGGAAAAATAACAATGATCTGGTAGCATTGTCAGGGGAAAAATAACAATGATCTGGTAGCATTGTCAGGGGAAAATAACAATGACCTGGTGGCATTGTCAGGGGAAAATAACAATGATCTGGTAGCATTGTCAGGGGAAAATAACAATGATCTGGTAGCATTGTCAGGGGAAAATAACAATGATCTGGTAGCATTGTCAGGGGAACATAACAATGACCTGGTGGCTGTTCTAGCTGGTAGAAGGAGCTCTCTGAGCACAGAGCTCAAGATGAAGTAAGCGTCTCCTTACGGCAGTGCCAGCAATTTCCTTGTTAAGTGGTGAGATGTATATACCTACTCAGCTAGATTTTATTATACTAGGCCCACATTTAGGCATTTATGGGCAATCCAATATAGTTGTACGTAAAGTTTACGAGGCCGCCACCTAGGTGGGAGCCCCTCATTCTGGCAGCTCACCTTCACCTACCTCTCGAAGATGTAGCCGACACAGGTGAACCTGCTATGAGGATTATTTCTAAAACTAAATATTCTAAATATTTCTAAATCTAAATATTCAATTTCAATTCATTATTTCCAACTCTTTCTTCACAGGACTTTCTCAGAGTACTCTTGCTCCTCCTGCCACTTACACACTTCTCTTCTTCCTTGCTTCTTTCCTCTTTTCCTTCTCTCCTCCTCTTCCTCTCTACCTCACCAAGTGTTAATATTTAATAAGCATAGGTTTCATTTTTTAGTGATGTAAGTATGTTCGTTGATGTCACGTTAATATCTAGTTGATGTCATGCTGATATTTTGTTGATGTGTTGATATTAAGTTGACATCTGGTTGATGTATAGTTGATGATATATTGACATGCATGGGTGATATTTCTAGTTGATGTCAAGATGATGTCTAGTTGATGTTAGTTTGACGTCTAATTGATGTCATGTTGACGTCTAGTTGATGTGATACTGATGTCTAGTTGATGTCATGTTGATATCTAGTTGATGTCATGTTGATGTCTAGCTGATGTTATGTTAACGTCTAGTTGACGTCATGTTGATGTCTAGTTGATGTGATGCTGATATCTAGTTGATGTCATGTTGACGTCTAGTTGATGTCATGTTGATGTCTAGTTGGTGTTATGTTGATGCCTAATTGATGTCATGTTGATGCCTAGTTGATGTCATGTTGACATCTAGTTGATGTCAAGTTGGTATCTAGTGGATGTCATGCTGATATCTAGTTGATGTCATGTTGATATCTAGTTGATGTCATGTAAATATATAGGTTGTCTAGTTGATGTCAAGGTGATATTTAATTGATATCAAGTTGATATGTAGTTAATATCCAATTGATGTTATATTAATATTATGTTGATATTTTAATTTACATATTTAATAAGTATCCAAATTTGATTTGCATTAATGATATGTCTAGTAACAGTAGTGTTTGTTGTCTACTAACAGTACTGTTTGTAGTTAATGTGTCAAGTAACAGTACCGTTTGCCATTAATGTGTCTGTTACAGTACCGTCTGTAGTTAATGTGTCTGATAATAGTACCGTTTATAGTTGATATGTCCAGTTGTAATGTCTAGCAGAAGTTTTAAGTAATTAATCTCGATCATGTCTAAAGATCATGTCTAAAGATCATGTCTAACTACGTCAGGTTTACTAACTGAATAAGTGAGTGATAAAAGTTTCAACACGAGCGAGCGAGTGATTCTTCTGCCACTTACGTTGTCACTACCGTGAGGTTATGATTCAGTTTTAAAGGGTGGATGATGGATCATACGTAGAGTGTATTAAGGGAAGCTATGGGTTATAATTATTGAAAACTGCAAAAATAGTACTGAAATATATTTTGTGGTGCTGTTGGGACATTGTCTTCCCAGAATAATTATATATATATATATATATATATATATATATATATATATATATATATATATATATATATATATATATATATATATATATATATATATATATATATATGATTTATGACAATTTTTAGATACTACTGCAGACTACTGGACAGGAAAGTTTGAGAGAAAGTCAGCCCTTTCAATAAGCATGACGGCCGCCCCTCAACGAGCATAATGGCCCCATAACAAGCATGATGAGCCCATCAGTAAGCATGACGATCGCTCCTCAGTGAGCATGACAACCCTTCAACAAGCATAACGAGCCCCTCGACAAGCATAATGGCCCCCTCGACAAGCATAGTGGGCCCCTGAACAAGCATAACGGGCAGTATCACGGCCCCTCCCATTCAGTCCTCCATAGCACAGTATATACAATAGCTACAGTGAACGTAGTGAAAAAAATGGCAACAGGATTACAAAAGGCCTTCCATAACAGCCGTATTTAGAACATAAGAACATAAGAAAGGAGGAACACTGCAGCAGGCCTGTTGGCTCATACTAGGCAGGTCCTTTACAATTCATCCCACTAACAAACATTTGACCAACCCAATTTTCAATGCTATCCAACCTAAATTTGAAACTACCCACACTTGAGTGAGCATAAAACGGCTTTGTTGTCCTTTAGCGAGCATAGCATAAGTGCATCAATGGCCCTTAGTGAGCATAATGTGGCAACCTCAAGGCCCTGGAGTTAAGATAACGGAACAATTTAATTGCCCCTTATTATACCATAACGGACTAATTGCCCCTCAATGAAGATAACTTAAAAGTATCAAAGTCCTGAGTGAGCAAAACTTAGTGCTATCATAGCCCTTAAGTGAGAATAACATAATAGTATCATAGGCCCTGACTGACCATAACTCAATGATATATTAAGGTGATATATTAAGGGTACCATAAACCCTGAGCAAAGATAACAATAATATAGTCTCTAACCGAACATATCAATCAGGCCTTATTGCCCTTGAATGAGCATAACATAATGACCTTATAAAATGCACTCTCATAACGTGCGAGAAGCATAA
Organism: Cherax quadricarinatus; assembly: GCF_038502225.1. Taxonomy (NCBI): domain Eukaryota; kingdom Metazoa; phylum Arthropoda; class Malacostraca; order Decapoda; family Parastacidae; genus Cherax; species Cherax quadricarinatus. The sequence goes on along the minus strand of NC_091362.1, from coordinate 13,087,068 downwards.
CACCAATGGTACGAAAATAATAGCAAGCCCTAAAGTGAGCATGACAGGCCCTAGAGTGAGTATTACACACGCCCCAGAGTGAGCATGGCACGATAGGCCCCAAAGTGAGCATAACAGACGATCCATGGAAAAAAGGCCCCAGAGTGAGCATGACAAAATAGGCACCAGAGAGTGACACAACAGGAACCAAAGGGAGTGTGACAACAGGCCTGAGAATGAGCATAACGTAGCCCTAGAGAGATTGGCAACAGGCCCCAAACTGTGCATAACACAAGAGAACCCGAGTGGGCATTGCACAACAGGCCCCAGAGTGAACATAACGCAACAGGACCCCAAAGTGAGCATAATACAAGAGGCCCCAGAGTGAGCATAAAAGGCCCCAGAGTGAGCATAACAAAAGCCCCAAAGTGAGCATAACACAAGAATCCCCAGAATGAACACAGCACGACCGACTCTAGAGTGAGCATAGCACAACTGACCCTATAGCAAGAGGCCCCAGAGTGAGCATAACAAAACAGGCCCCAAAGTGAGCATGAGCACCTCAAGGTATGTCAAGATAAGGGTGTAGTCACTCACGATTCTTCTTGTAGAGGAGGATCTCGAACTGGTCCTGCTGCTGGTTCTCCAGACACTGTTCGATCCTGGAGATGGTCTCCTTGTCCGTCAGCTCCCCGTACATGAAGGCGCAGCGACATGACTTCTGCATCACCTGTGGAAGAATAGGCAAGTCAGCACACACGCACGAGGAGTACATAGGCTTTACGTTGGGAAGAAATCTTTATCGGGACAACGTTTCGCTCCGTGTAGAGCTTTACCAAGGCTTGATAAAGTTCTACACAGAGCGAAACTTCAAAACAAAAATTAACATCTTTATTTCTTTGTGTAATATACAAACTCTAGTTTACATGTAAATAAAATATTGTTAAGCAACAAAGAAAGTTGCAATCATGTATGTGGATATATTGTGTAAATAAATGATAAACTGAACATATTATTATTATTATTATTATTATTATTATTATTATTATTATTATTATTATTATTATTATTATTATTATTATTATTCATGGGTAAGCTTCCAGTCCATAGGGAGTTATACAGCGCTTGGAAAATTGGGAAATAGTTAGTAGTTACATACGATCCATGGAAAAAAATTAAGGTCCCTTACGCTTTCAGCGTTATTCCTGTCTGTACCTCAAGTGCCTCAGTCTCTTGTAAGGTACAGTACATTATCAAAGACATTCTTACCATCCAGGAATATGCAGTCCACCCATTCCTCTCTCTTTCTCTCTTGTCTCACTTCTGCTCCTTTTTACTAAAATTCCAACAGGCTTTTAAAACAAGATTTGACATCACTGTTTATGAAACAAGTTCTCGACCACTTTCCTAATGATCCTCATTACCTGACAGAGTGGGTTTTTAATTGGCATTGGTCAATATGATGCTTCCAGTGGGTCTTCTGTCTTAAATATTGGAACTACACTTGCCGTATTTCAGATCTCTGGCAAATCTCCGTTGTTCACTGATCTGGTATAAGCTAGTGGCTCAGACAGTGCTTCTGTTCCTTCTCTCAGGATCCATAGTGATACTGTCGTGTTCCAGTGTCTTCAATATATTCAGCTCTTTATGTTTTAGTTTAATGTTTGTAATGGTTTGACAAAGGTTCTTGAGAGCGAAATGTTGACGAAATAAATGTCACATTAGATGCATCTGTGTCCGTTTACTAAATACTTCTTTCTCTGTTGAGTGTTTGATATCCTGAACCTCTTGAGGTCCCCTTTATTTTCGACTCTCTGGTGCTGTGTGTGTGTGTGTGTGTGTGTGTGTGTGTGTGTGTGTGTGTGTGTGTGTGTGTGTGTGTGTGTGTGTGTGTGTGTTAGGGTACTATTAGCAAATTGGCCACTGGATAATCCTCTCGTGGAAAGTTTTCTTAAATATCTTCCTAGTACGCCATTGTCCACTCTGAAAATTTACACTGGAAAAACTTCTGGTGGTACAAAGCTTTGTGTGATGATGGTAGAGAGGGGAAAGTGAATGATGGTAGCGCAGAAAGTGGGTGGTGGTGTCGGAGGTAGTAGATGCTGTTAGCGTATTTCGAGGGCAGTAGTGACAACGCAGGTAATGGATGGAGGTAATGGAGGTGAAGGATAGTGGCAGTGAAGGTAGTGGTTGATCCAGGGTTCTCTGAGCCTTATATTCCACTAGCACACAGGGAGGATCAAAGGTAGGACAAGCCGAGTCGTGAGTCTAGCCAGAATGAGATTCTGTAAGCACGACTGAGTCTTCAGTCCTGAGACTTAGTCAGTCTTCAGTCTTGGGAATGAGTTCTTTCCTCTTTTGAGGGAGATATAGATGTAGAGTGGAAGTAAGAAACGAAGAGGCAGTACATTAAGCAGAAAGAGAGTAGCAGGAAGTGGGAAGACTGAAAACAAATAATGGGGACAGAAAAGAGTAGTATATAAATAACAGAAGAAAGGTGATAGTGAGTGAGGACAAGTATATAAGAAAGGATGTTATGGAGTCTGATTATGAGTTAATACACACACACACACACACACACACACACACACACACACACACACACACACACACACACACACACACACACACACACACACACACACACAAACCTACTGGAGATCTACGATAAGATAACAGGAGTAAGACAGGAGAGAGAGGGCTGGGTAGACTGCATCTTCTTGGACTGTAAGAAGGCTTTCGACTCAGTACCACACAGGAGACTAGTTGAAAAGCTAGAGGAGCAGACAGGAATAATAGGGAAAGCACTTCAGTGGATCAGGGAATACTTGACAGGAAGGAAACAACTTGTGTTGGTAAGTGACGAGCTGTCAGAATGTGTGCATTTGTCGAGTGGGGTTCCACAAGGGTCAGTCCTGGGTCCCGTGCTGTTTCTTGTATATGCGAATGACAAGACGGAAGGGATGGATTCAGAAGTGTCCCTGTTAGCAGACGATGTGAAGCTAATGAGGACAATACTAATGGACGAGAATCAGGTAAACCTATAAGGAGATTTGGACAGACTGTAAGCCAGGTTTGTCAAATGGCTCCTGGAGTTTAACCGCAGCTAGTACAAAGTCGTGAGGTTTTGGGAAGGACAAAGAAGACCCCAGAAGGAGTACAGCCAAGGAGGTCGAAGGCAGCAAAAGTCACTCAAGAAAAATGATCTTGAGGTGAGTACCATTTTCAGTACATCTTCTGAGGCGCGCACACTAACCAAATAACTGTTGTAGCAGCCTATGAGTAGAAAGTAAGACACAGGCAACAGTTAGAAGCCTACTGTGTAGGCTAAACGTTTCGGAATAATGATACCTAACTGTTGTCTATGTGTCCTACTTACCAATCTGTCGGTATTGTATACCCACACGGAATAGGAGGAGAAATTTTTTCCCGGGTAGAGGCGTGGTTGATAAATAGGCAGCAGAGAGTTTGCATAAATGGGGAGAAATCAGATTGGGAGCATACTGCAAGCGGTGTTCCTCAGGGGTCAGTGTTGGGCCCGTTGTTGTTCACAATTTACATAAACGACATAGATGAGGGAATAAATAGCAACATAAGCAAATTTGCTGATGACACCAAAATAGGCCGTCCAATTCATTCTAATGAGGACACTAGAGCACTCCAGAATGATTTAAATAGACTGATGCATTGTTCAGAGAAGTGGTAGATGCAGTTTAATATTGACAAATGCAAAGTTCTAAATGTTGGACAGGAAAATAACCATGCCACATATAAACTAAATAATGTAGATCTTAATACTACTGCCTGCGAAAAGGATTTAGGAGTTCTGGTTAGCAATATTCTAAAACCAAGACAACAGTACATTAGTGTTCGCAATAAAGCTAACAGAATTCTTGGCTTCATATCTAGAAGTATAAACAATAGAAGTCTTCAGGTTGTTCTTCAATTCTATATATCCTTGGTTAGGCCTCATTTAGACTATGCTGCTCAGTTCTGGTTACCTTATTACAGAATGGATATAAATGCTCTGGAAAACGTACAGAGGAGGATGACAAAGATGATCCCATGTATCAGAAATTATCCCTATGAGGATAGACTGAGGGCCCTGAATCTGCACTCTCTAGAAAGGAGTAGAATTAGGGGGGATATGACTGAGGTGTATAAATAGAAAACAGGAATAAATAAAGGCGATGTAAATAGCGTGCTAAAAATATCCAGCCTAGACAGGACTCGCAGCAATGGTTTCAAGTTGGAAAAATTCAGATTCAGGAAGGATATAGGAAAGCACTGGTTTGGTAATAGAGTTGTGGATGAGTGGAATAAACTCCCGAGTACTGTCATAGAAGCTAAGACTTGTAGCTTTAAAAATAGATTAGATAAATACATGAGTGAGTGTGGATGGGTGTGAGTTAGACCTGACTAGCTTGTGCTACTAGGTCAGATACCATGCTCCTTCCTTAAGTGAATGTGACCTGATCTGCCTAGGTTAGGGTGTTGGCTGAAGCCGGTAGGAGAATTGGACCTGCCTCGCATGGGCCAGTAGGCCTGCTGCAGTGTTCCTTCTTTCTTATGTTCTTATAAAACTTATGGAGAAGGGAGAGAGTGGAGCTATTAGCAACCAGAGAAGAGGCGAGGCCAGAAGCTGTGACTCGACCCCTGGAACCATAGTAACGCCAGAGGCAGAATAAAAACGATAAGGAATACCAGCGAGTGATATAAATAAATAAATAAATAAATAAAGAAATATATATATATATATATAAATATATATATATATATATATATATATATATATATATATATATATATATATATGTATATATATATGTATATATATATATGTATATATATATATATGTAAATATATATATATATATATATATATATATATATATATATATATATATATATATATATATATATATATATATATATATATAAATATAAATATATATATGAAAAAGTTTAAATAAGTCACCAGCTAGGCAGCAGGTGCTCCGGATATTAGGACCAGCGGCACTGTTTGACCTCGCTGACAAACGTGACCTGGTTTAAACCGGCGGTAAACCTCACACCGATGATTAATGTATGGTGGGGTGCTAGTGTGGGTAGGTGGAGTATGGTGGGGTGCTAGTGTGGGTAGGTGGTGTATGGTGGGGCGCTAGTGTGGGTAGGTGGTGTATGATTCAAATTCAAATTCAAATTCAAAGTTTATTCTCTATAAGGATTACAATGCTGAGTTTACAGAAATTTGGTTATTGTGTGGTTTACATGTAGTAAAATAGTGATTACAGAGTGTACCACTAGAACGCTTAGCATGGCTAGGCATTTCGGGCATACTTAGTTTTATTCTTAATTGTAAAATATTACAAATTATGAGGTAAGTCGGTATTATGGCTAAGTGACTAAATACTAGTTTGTAAGTTTAGCAATGTGAATGCTTTTGTTTTGGCACAGTACATAGTTTCAGTATTGGAGTATCACAGGATTCATTATTTTAAGATTGAGATTAATATTTCTGTTTATGGTCAAATGAGTGAGTGAGTGTAAGTGTGAACCACCAGGTGGTATTCGTGAAGTTAGTTGACGGGGTGTATCAGGGAGATAAGATGTTTTCTAATGGTAGTTTTGAAGGTGATGAATGTGTCTGCAGTTCTAGAGTTCTCAGGTAGGGTATTCCAGATTTTAGGGCCTTTGACATACATTGAATTTTTGTAAAGGTTTAGTCGGACACGGGGAATGTCGTAGAGATGTTTGTGTCTGGTGTTATGCCTGTGGCTTCTGTCACAACTATCAAGAAAGCGTTTTAGGTCAAGGTTGATATTAGAGTTTAAGGCCCTGTAGATGTAGATTGCACAGTAGTAAGTGTGGATGTGCTGAACTGGGAGTAAGTTTAGGTCTATGAAGAGTGGGGGGGGGTGTTGCCAGGGATGGGATTTAGTGATTATTCTTACTGCAGCTTTTTGTTGGGTTATTATTGGCTTTAGGTGTGTTGCTGCAGTTGATCCCCAAGCACAAATAGCATAGGTGAGGTATGGATAAATAAGTGAGTGGTATAGTGTGAGAAGGGCATTTTGCGGCACGTAGTATCGTATCTTGGAGAGGATCCCAACCGTTTTGGATACTTTTTTGGTTATATGCTGGATATGGGTGCTGAAATTCAGGTTGTTGTCAAGGTATAAGCCTAGGAATTTGCCCCCATTATTTCTGGTAATTAGAGTGATGGGGAGCTAGTGTGGGTAGGTGGTGTATGGTGGGGCGCTAGTGTGAGTAGGTGGTGTATGGTGGGGCGTTAGTGTGGGTAGGTGGTGTATGGTGGGGTGCTAGTGTGGGTAGGTGGTGTATGGTGTTGCGCTAGTGTGGGTAGGTGGTGTATGGTGGGGCGCTAGTGTGGGTAGGTGGTGTATGGTGGAGCGCTAGTGTGGGTAGGTGGTGTATGGTGGGGCGCTAGTGTGGGTAGGTGGTGTATGGTGGGGTGCTAATGTGGGTAGGTGGTGTATGGTGGGGTGCTAGTGTGGGTAGGTGATGTATGGTGGGGCGCTAGTGTGGGTAGGTGGTGTATGGTGGGGCGATAGTGTGGGTAGGTGGTGTATGGTGGAGTGCTAGTGTGGGTAGGTGGTGTATGGTGGGGTGCTAGTGTGGGTAGGTGGTGTATGGTGTTGCGCTAGTGTGGGTAGGTGGTGTATGGTGGGGCGCTAGTGTGGGTAGGTGGTGTATGGTGGAGCGCTAGTGTGGGTAGGTGGTGTATGGTGGGGCGCTAGTGTGGGTAGGTGGTGTATGGTGGGGTGCTAATGTGGGTAGGTGGTGTATGGTGGGGTGCTAGTGTGGGTAGGTGATGTATGGTGGGGCGCTAGTGTGGGTAGGTGGTGTATGGTGGGGCGATAGTGTGGGTAGGTGGTGTATGGTGGAGTGCTAGTGTGGGTAGGTGGTGTATGGAGGGGCGCTAGTGTGGGTAGGTGATGTATGGTGGGGCGCTAGTGTGGGTAGGTGGTGTATGGTGGGGCGCTAGTGTGGGTAGGTGATGTATGGTGGGGCGTTAGTGTGGGTAGGTGGTGTATGGTGGGGCGCTAGTGTGGGTAACGGATGTATGGTGGGGCGTTAGTGTGGGTAGGTGGTGTATGGTGGGGCGCTAGTGTGGGTAGGTGGTGTATGGTGGGGCGCTAGTGTGGGTAGGTGGTGTATGGTGGGGGGCTAATGTTGGTAGGTAGTGTATGGTGAGGCGCTAGTGTGGGTAGGTGGTGTATGGTGGGGCGCTAGTGTGGGTAGGTGGTGTATGGTGGGACGTTAGTGTGGGTAGGTGGTGTATGGTGGGGCGTTAGTGTTGGTAGGTGGTGTATGGTGGGGCGCTAGTGTGGGTAAGTGGTGTATGGTGGGGCGTTAGTGTGGGTAGGTGGTGTATGGTGGGGCGCTAGTGTGGGTAGGTTGTGTATGGTGGGGCGCTAGTGTGGGTAGGTGGTGTATGGTGGGGCGCTAGTGTGGGTAGGTAGTGTATGGTGGGGCGCTAGTGTGGGTAGGTGGAGTATGGTGGGGTGCTAGTGTGGGTAGGTGGAGTATGGTGGGGCGCTAGTGTGGGTAGGTGGAGTATGGTGGGGCGCTAGTGTGGGTAGGTGGAGTATGGTGGGGTGCTAGTGTGGGTAGGTGGAGTATGGTGGGGCGCTAGTGTGGGTAGGTGGAGTATGGTGGGGCGCTACTGTGGGTAGGTGGAGTATGGTGGGGTGCTAGTGTGGGTAGGTGGAGTATGGTGGGGCGCTAGTGTGGGTAGGTGGTGTATGGTGGGGCGCTAGTGTGGGTAGGTGGTGTATGGTGGGGCGCTAGTGTGGGTAGGTGGTGTATGGTGGGGCGCTAGTGTGGGTAGGTGGTGTATGGTGGGGCGCTAGTGTGGGTAGGTGGAGTATTGTGGGGCGCTAGTGTGGGTAGGTGGTGTATGGTGGGGCGCTAGTGTGGGTAGGTGGAGTATGGTGGGGTGCTAGTGTGGGTAGGTGGAGTATGGTGGGGTGCTAGTGAGGGTAGGTGGAGTATGGTGGGGCGCTAGTGTGGGTAGGTGGAGTATGGTGGGGCGCTTGTGTGGGTAGGTGGAGTATGGTGGGGTTCTAGTGTGGGTAGGTGGAGTATGGTGGGGCGCTAGTGTGGGTAGGTGGAGTATGGTGGGGCGCTAGTGTGGGTAGGTGGAGTATGGTGGGGCGCTAGTGTGGGTAGGTGGTGTATGGTGGGGCGCTAGTGTGGGTAGGTGGAGTATGGTGGGGCGCTAGTGTGGGTAGGTGGTGTATGGTGGGGCGCTAGTGTGGGTAGGTGGTGTATGGTGGGGCGCTAGTGTGGGTAGGTGGTGTATGGTGGGGCGCTAGTGTGGGTAGGTGGTGTATGGTGGGGCGCTAGTGTGGGTAGGTGGTGTATGGTGGGGCGCTAGTGTGGGTAGGTGGTGTATGGTGGGGCGTTAGTGTGGGTAGGTGGTGTATGGTGGGGCGCTAGTGTGGGTAGGTGGTGTATTGTGGGGCGCTAGTGTGGGCAGGTGGTGTATGGTGGAGCGCTAGTGTGGGTAGGTGGAGTATGGTGGAGCGCTAGTGTGGGTAGGTGGTGTATGGTGGGGCGCTAGTGTGGGTAGGTGGTGTATGGTGGGGCGCTAGTGTGGGTAGGTGGTGTATGGTGGAGCGCTAGTGTGGGTAGGTGGAGTATGGCGTTTAAAAGCTTTCGTGTAAGCGAGGGTCATTAAGGTTGCATATCACCTGTACACTACCAGTAAGGCGCTGTACAGGTGTTGGTAGAATTACCCACAATATGTATATGTGTTGTATATATATGCATATCACACATATATAAGGTAACGGGTTATATATACCTGATATACACATACTCAGCATAGAGACGTACAGACTTTGTGTATATACATTAGTATATATACAAGTGTAGGTGGACCTTTAGGTGTATGAGCACTTATACACACTTTGGTCAATATACTCTGATAAGTATATGTCTCCAGGTGTACTGTATATTCTCTGAGAGACACTGTATACACCTCTCTGTTTATATACCCTTGTGGTTTGGCTCAGCATTAAATATGTATATATATATATATATATATATATATATATATATATATATATATATATATATATATATATGGGGAAAGAGTGCATCTAATTTCCTTAAGGAGTTGGGAAAAAGACTCATCAGGGTAACTAGGGATCCCAGGGCAGCTAGTTTTCTGTTCCAGCGGCTCAGTGCGGCTGTTCAAAGGGGTAATGCATGCTGCATTTTGGGCACACGCCCCAGCTCTGAGGAGCTGGATGAGATTTTCGCCTTATAATCGGTGATACACACGTAACAACATGTACCGTATATGCCACCTTTATATCAACAATGTATCTCTTAAATCTTCTGTGCCATATTATGTAATAAAATATTCCTATATATATATATATATATACATATATATATATATATATATATATATATATATATATATATATATATATATATATATATATATATATATATATATATATATATGTATATATATATATATATATATATATATATATATATATATATATATATATATATATATATATATATATACATGGTTTGAGTCTAGGCAGGATGCCGTGCAGGCAGGTAGGCTCTAGAGCAGTGGTTCCAAATCTGTGGTCCCTGGACCCTGGTGGTCAGAAAAAAATAGTACTGGCTGTCCGTGAGCTAAGTTCAAAACTACAAGAGGCTGTCGTGTGAAACTGTAAACTTACTCAAGAAAAGGCTGATAAATATATACTAGAAAAATTTGAAAGCCGTTTCTAAATAGGCAGGAATAGTCTAATTTTTTTTAAGACGCTTTTTTAAACGATTGGTCTTATTTTATGGGCTGGGGGACTGAACGTGCCCAATCTCCAGCGAACAATGGTCAAGTGTCATTCAGTACAACTTATCAGACTTTTGGTTACATTGGAGTCTTGAGTAGCAAGAACTGCCATACAAAGCACTGAGATATTCAGTGCCATTCCCCGCTACATATTTATGTGAGCAGGCTTTTCTCCCAGCTGTTTTATGTAAATTCAAAACACGGAAACAGAATGAATGTAGAACTTGATTTACGTTTAAAACTGTCTGCCACTGAACCTAAAGTTCGAAACATAGTGTCAACAAAGCAACATTAACTATCTCATTAAATAAGTAAATTATTTTAATACTGCCATTTATTTAACAAGTTTGTCGTGATTTAATAAACTCGGCTTGAGTAGACACACCTTTCAAAAATTTAGGGTCCTTTGGAAACTTGATTTTAAAAAAAAGGGATCCTTGGGTGAAAAGGTTGGGAATCACTAGTGTAGAGTCTAGACACTCTTGGCTTTAAAACCGCTTGTTTCCCTGGATGTATTGATTTGTATCCTGCTCGTGAGCTGGTAGCTAAACGGGAGGAGAATGATATTAATGCCTGAGCTTATCTTTCCCCGAATGTAGCTGTCGCTAGGCCACATACGTCTAGTGTTCTCACTGGACACGTAACGTTACATGGTGTGTTGGTGTGGTGGTCTAGGGCCTCCAGATCCTAGCTAGCTTCCTGGGAGGCTGACTACAGTCTTCGGATTCCTCTGTGATTAAAAACTGGGTGTAGTTTCGGCCGTTTCGTACCAAGATAAGGTGACCCCCCCCCAAAAAAAAAAAAACTAAACATTCGCCATTATTCATTCAAAAGCTGTCTTACCAGAAGTGCACAAACACCACATTTCAAACGTCTCTCTGAAGTGTAACATCCCCTTCCATTCCTTCAGTGCACAGGCTTTGTATGAGATGCAAAGACCCCATTGGAAATAAGCCACTCTGTCTGATGTTTTTTCTGTTATCCTAGATGATTTATACATATAATACTATGAATGATAATTTGCATTTATGTCTGCCTGTACCTAAATAAACTTACTTCCACCTAAGCAGCCTAATTAAAAACAAAACAATGGAAATACACGAAAAATATTGTATATATATATACATATATATATATATATATATATATATATATATATATATATATATATATATATATATATATATATATATATATATATATATATGTCGTGCCGAATATGTAAAACTGGTCAATTAGCAAGAACTCATTTAAAATTATGTCCTTTCTAAAATTTTCTATTATACATTTAAAGATATATTTTTTTCATTAATGTTAATGTAAAAATTCTTAATTTTGCTCCAAAAGAATCTTAGAAAACTTACCTAACCTTATTATAACAAGAACAATTTATTTTAGCCTAACCCAACTAAATATATTTTAGATTTGTTTACAATAATTTAATACTAAACAAGCACAGTGAAATATTTTTTTTCGTTAGGTTCAGAATGATTTTGGCGAAATTATTGCATACACAAATTTTCACTTGTCCTATATGGCAAGAGGAGCGTTGCTATTTAAGCCAAGATCGCAAGTAATGGCTATTCGGCACGACATATATATATATATATATATATATATATATATATATATATATATATATATATATATATATATATATATATATATATATATATATATATATATATATATATATATATATGTATATATATATATATATGTATATATATATATATGTATATATATATGCAAAACAACCACTGAAAGAATAGAGAAATTCCAAGCGCTTTCGTGACTACTCACATTATCATGGAACTATTCTTTCAGAGTGGTTGTTTTGCATGTTCTGAAATCACCTGTTTACTGTGATCTTATTGCATATATATATATATATATATATATATATATATATATATATATATATATATATATATATATATATATATATATATATATATAAATACATATATATATATATATATATATATATATATATATATATATATATATATATATATATATATATATATATATGCAAAACAACCACTCTGAAAGAATAGAGAAATTCCAAGCGCTTTCGTGACTACTCACATTATCAAGGAACTATGGCATAGTTCCTTGATAATGTGAGTAGTCACGAAAGCGCTTGGAATTTCTCTATTCTTTCAGAGTGGTTGTTTTGTATATTCTGAAATCACCTGTTTACTGTGATCTTATATATATATATATATATATATATATATATATATATATATATATATATATATATATATATGATGGTAGGATTGCTGGTTTCTTTTTCTGTCTCATAAACACGCTAAGATAACAGGGATATCTTGCTACTCCTACTTACACTTTGGTCACACTTCACAGACACGCACATGCATATATATATATACATACATCTAGGTTTTTCTCCTTTTTCTAAATAGCTCTTGTTCTTTTTTATTTCTTCTATTGTCCATGGGGAAGTGGAAAAGAATCTTTCCTCCGTAAGCCATGCGTGTCGTATGAGGCGACTAAAATGCCGGGAGCAATGGGCTAGTAACCCCTTCTCCTGTATACAATTACTAAAAAAGAGAAGAAGAAAAACTTTATAAAACTGGGTTGCTTAAATGTGCGTGGATGTAGTGCGGATGACAAGAAACAGATGATTGCTGATGTTATGAATGGAAAGAAGTTGGATGTCCTGGCCCTAAGCGAAACAAAGCTGAAGGGGGTAGGAGAGTTTCAGTTGGGGGAAATAAATGGGATTAAATCTGGAGTATCTGAGAGAGTTAGAGCAAAGGAAGGGGTAGCAGTAATGTTAAATGATCAGTTATGGAAGGAGAAAAGAGAATATGAATGTGTAAATTCAAGAATTATGTGGATTAAAGTAAAGGTTGGATGCGAGAAGTGGGTCATAATAAGCGTGTATGCACCTGGAGAAGAGAGGAATGCAGAGGAGAGAGAGAGATTTTGGGAGATGTTAAGTGAATGTATAGGAGCCTTTGAACCAAGTGAGAGAGTAATTGTGGTAGGGGACTTGAATGCTAAAGTAGGAGAAACTTTTAGAGAGGGTGTGGTAGGTAAGTTTGGGGTGCCAGGTGTAAATGATAATGGGAGCCCTTTGATTGAACTTTGTATAGAAAGGGGTTTAGTTATAGGTAATACATATTTTAAGAAAAAGAGGATAAATAAGTATACACGATATGATGTAGGGCGAAATGACAGTAGTTTGTTGGATTATGTATTGGTAGATAAAAGACTGTTGAGTAGACTTCAGGATGTACATGTTTATAGAGGGGCCACAGATATATCAGATCACTTTCTAGTTGTAGCTACACTGAGAGTAAAAGGTAGATGGGATACAAGGAGAATAGAAGCATCAGGGAAGAGAGAGGTGAAGGTTTATAAACTAAAAGAGGAGGCAGTTAGGGTAAGATATAAACAGCTATTGGAGGATAGATGGGCTAATGAGAGCATAGGCAATGGGGTCGAAGAGGTATGGGGTAGGTTTAAAAATGTAGTGTTAGAGTGTTCAGCAGAAGTTTGTGGTTACAGGAAAGTGGGTGCAGGAGGGAAGAGGAGCGATTGGTGGAATGATGATGTGAAGAGAGTAGTAAGGGAGAAAAAGTTAGCGTATGAGAAGTTTTTACAAAGTAGAAGTGATGCAAGGAGGGAGGAGTATATGGAGAAAAAGAGAGAAGTTAAGAGAGTGGTGAAGCAATGTAAAAAGAGAGCAAATGAGAGAGTGGGTGAGATGTTATCAACAAATTTTGTTGAAAATAAGAAAAAGTTTTGGAGTGAGATTAACAAGTTAAGAAAGCCTAGAGAACAAATGGATTTGTCAGTTAAAAATAGGAGAGGAGAGTTATTAAATGGAGAGTTAGAGGTATTGGGAAGATGGAAGGAATATTTTGAGGAATTGTTAAATGTTGATGAAGATAGGGAAGCTGTGATTTCGTGTATAGGGCAAGGAGGAATAACATCTTGTAGGAGTGAGGAAGAGCCAGTTGTGAGTGTGGGGGAAGTTCGTGAGGCAGTAGGTAAAATGAAAGGGGGTAAGGCAGCCGGGATTGATGGGATAAAGATAGAAATGTTAAAAGCAGGTGGGGATATAGTTTTGGAGTGGTTGGTGCAATTATTTAATAAATGTATGGAAGAGGGTAAGGTACCTAGGGATTGGCAGAGAGCATGCATAGTTCCTTTGTATAAAGGCAAAGGGGATAAAAGAGAGTGCAAAAATTATAGGGGGATAAGTCTGTTGAGTGTACCTGGTAAAGTGTATGGTAGAGTTATAATTGAAAGAATTAAGAGTAAGACGGAGAATAGGATAGCAGATGAACAAGGAGGCTTTAGGAAAGGTAGGGGGTGTGTGGACCAGGTGTTTACAGTGAAACATATAAGTGAACAGTATTTAGATAAGGCTAAAGAGGTCTTTGTGGCATTTATGGATTTGGAAAAGGCGTATGACAGGGTGGATAGGGGGGCAATGTGGCAGATGTTGCAAGTGTATGGTGTAGGAGGTAGGTTACTGAAAGCAGTGAAGAGTTTTTACGAGGATAGTGAGGCTCAAGTTAGAGTATGTAGGAAAGAGGGAAATTTTTTCCCAGTAAAAGTAGGCCTTAGACAAGGATGTGTGATGTCACCGTGGTTGTTTAATATATTTATAGATGGGGTTGTAAGAGAAGTAAATGCGAGGGTCTTGGCAAGAGGCGTGGAGTTAAAAGATAAAGAATCACACACAAAGTGGGAGTTGTCACAGCTGCTCTTTGCTGATGACACTGTGCTCTTGGGAGATTCTGAAGAGAAGTTGCAGAGATTGGTGGATGAATTTGGTAGGGTGTGCAAAAGAAGAAAATTAAAGGTGAATACAGGAAAGAGTAAGGTTATGAGGATAACAAAAAGATTAGGTGATGAAAGATTGAATATCAGATTGGAGGGAGAGAGTATGGAGGAGGTGAACGTATTCAGATATTTGGGAGTGGACGTGTCAGCGGATGGGTCTATGAAAGATGAGGTGAATCATAGAATTGATGAGGGAAAAAGAGTGAGTGGTGCACTTAGGAGTCTGTGGAGACAAAGAACTTTGTCCTTGGAGGCAAAGAGGGGAATGTATGAGAGTATAGTTTTACCAACGCTCTTATATGGGTGTGAAGCATGGGTGATGAATGTTGCAGCGAGGAGAAGGCTAGAGGCAGTGGAGATGTCATGTCTGAGGGCAATGTGTGGTGTGAATATAATGCAGAGAATTCGTAGTTTGGAAGTTAGGAGGAGGTGCGGGATTACCAAAACTGTTGTCCAGAGGGCTGAGGAAGGGTTGTTGAGGTGGTTCGGACATGTAGAGAGAATGGAGCGAAACAGAATGACTTCAAGAGTGTATCAGTCTGTAGTGGAAGGAAGGCGGGGTAGGGGTCGGCCTAGGAAGGGTTGGAGGGAGGGGGTAAAGGAGGTTTTGTGTGCGAGGGGCTTGGACTTCCAGCAGGCATGCGTGAGCGTGTTTGATAGGAGTGAATGGAGACAAATGGTTTTTAATACTTGACGTGCTGTTGGAGTGTGAGCAAAGTAACATTTATGAAGGGATTCAGGGAAACCGGCAGGCCGGACTTGAGTCCTGGAGATGGGAAGTACAGTGCCTGCACTCTGAAGGAGGGGTGTTAATGTTGCAGTTTAAAAACTGTAGTGTAAAGCACCCTTCTGGCAAGACAGTGATGGAGTGAATGATGGTGAAAGTCTTTCTTTTTCGGGCCACCCTGCCTTGGTGGGAATCGGCCGGTGTGATAATAAAAAAAAAAAAAAAAAATATATATATATATATATACATTAATATATATATATATATATATATATATATATATATAAATTAATATATATATATATATATATATATATATATATATATATATATATATATATATATATATATATATATATATATATATATATATATATATATATACAAAAGTTGCAGCGCAACTCAATTTGAAACACAAAGTGATGTTTCTCTGTTGCTGGCCTCTGTGAATTATTTTTGGCCTTGTCTAATGGAGGTAAAATACACGTCTTGAGACGCTATTAAGAATTCGCTCAGGTCTTAATACTGAGGATGTCGGGGTAATAGATGTGGCGAGAAGCAGCCAGTAGTGGGGGTTGAGGGAGGGTTGTTGGGGGCTGAGGGAGGGGTGCTGGGGGCTGAGGGAGGGGTGCTGGGGGCTGAGGGAGGGGTGCAGGGGGCTGAGGGAGGGGTGCTGGGGGCTGAGGGAGGGGTGCAGGGGGCTGAGGGAGGAGTGTTAGAGGATGAGGGAGGGGAGATGAAGGATGAGGGAGTTGGGAAAGGCAATCCTGCCACTTTATTTCTCACACTCACTCTTCCTGTCTTTTCTCTCTTAAAATTATTATACTGTTAACACTAGCTTTTCCCTTCTTTTTTTTCACCCTCTTCCTCCCTCATTTTCTAATTTTACGTGACCCATCTTGCGTGATGGAATATAATAGGGAAACATAGCTAGCTTTTGTTCCCACTGTGTAACTCTCATGTAGAATAGTGCAGCAGCATACAGGTTTTCCCACTGTGTAACTCTCATGTACAACAGTGCAGCAACATACAGGTGTTCCACTGTGTAACTCTCATGTACAATAGTGCAGCAACATACAGGTGTTCCCACTGTGTAACTCTCATGTACAATAGTGCAGCAACATACAGGTTTTCCCACTGTGTAACTCTCATGTACAACAGTGCAGCAACATACAGGTGTTCCCACTGTGTAACTCTCATGTAGAATAGTGCAGCAACATACAGGTGTTCCCACTGTGTAACTCTCATGTACAATAGTGCAGCAACATACAGGTGTTCCCACTGTGTAACTCTCATGTACAATAGTGCAGCAGCATACAGGTGTTCCCACTGTGTAACTCTCATGTAGAATAGTGCAGCAACATACAGGTGTTCCCACTGTGTAACTCTCATGTAGAATAGTGCAGCAACATACAGGTGTTCCCACTGTGTAACTCTCATGTAGAATAGTGCAGCAACATACAGGTGTTCCCACTGTGTAACTCTCATGTACAATAGTGCAGCAACATACAGGTGTTCCCACTGTGTAACTCTCATGTACAATAGTGCAGCAGCATACAGGTGTTCCCACTGTGTAACTCTCATGTAGAATAGTGCAGCAACATACAGGTGTTCCCACTGTGTAACTCTCATGTACAATAGTGCAGCAACATACAGGTGTTCCCACTGTGTAACTCTCATGTACAATAGTGCAGCAGCATACAGGTGTTCCCACTGTGTAACTCTCATGTAGAATAGTGCAGCAGCATACAGGTGTTCCCACTGTGTAACTCTCATGTACAATAGTGCAGTAACATACAGGTGTTCCCACTGTGTAACTCTCATGTACAATAGTGCAGCAACATACAGGTGTTCCTACTGTGTAACTCTCATGTACAATAGTGCAGCAACATACAGGTGTTCCCACTGTGTAACTCTCATGTACAATAGTGCAGCAGCATACAGGTGTTCCACTGTGTAACTCTCATGTACAATAGTGAAGCAACATACAGGTGTTCCCACTGTGTAACTCTCATGTACAATAGTGCAGCAACATACAGGTGTTCCCACTGTGTAACTCTCATGTAGAATAGTGCAGCAGCATACAGGTGTTCCCACTGTGTAACTCTCATGTAGATAGTGCAGCAACATACAGGTGTTCCCACTGTGTAACTCTCATGTACAATAGTGCAGCAGCATACAAGTGTTCCCACTGTGTAACTCTCATGTGCAATAGTGCAGCAACATACAGGTGTTCCCACTGTGTAACTCTCATGTACAATAGTGCAGCAGCATACAAGTGTTCCCACTGTGTAACTCTCATGTACAATAGTGCAGCAGCATACAGGTGTTCCACTGTGTAACTCTCATGTAGAATAGTGCAGCAGCATACAGGTGTTCCCACTGTGTAACTCTCATGTAGAATAGTGCAGCAACATACAGGTGTTCCCACTGTGTAACTCTCATGTAGAATAGTGCAGCAACATACAGGTGTTCCCACTGTGTAACTCTCATGTACAACAGTGCAGCAACATACAGGTGTTCCCACTGTGTAACTCTCATGTACAATAGTGCAGCAGCATACAGGTGTTCCACTGTGTAACTCTCATGTACAATAGTGAAGCAACATACAGGTGTTCCCACTGTGTAACTCACATGTACAATAGTGCAGCAACATACAGGTGTTCCCACTGTGTAACTCTCATGTACAATAGTGCAGCAGCATACAGGTGTTCCCACTGTGTAACTCTCATGTACAATAGTGCAGCAGCATACAAGTGTTCCCACTGTGTAACTCTCATGTGCAATAGTGCAGCAACATACAGGTGTTCCCACTGTGTAACTCTCATGTACAATAGTGCAGCAACATACAGGTGTTCCCACTGTGTAACTCTCATGTACAATAGTGCAGCAACATACAGGTGTTCCCACTGTGTAACTCTCATGTACAATAGTGCAGCAGCATACAGGTGTTCCCACTGTGTAACTCTCATGTAGAATAGTGCAGCAACATACAGGTGTTCCCACTGTGTAACTCTCATGTAGAATAGTGCAGCAACATACAAGTGTTCCCACTGTGTAGCTCTCATGTAGAATAGTGCAGCAACATACAAGTGTTCCCACTGTGTAGCTCTCATGTAGAATAGTGCAGCAACATATAGGTGTTCCCACTCTAACTATTATTTAAAATAAGGCAGCCACACACTGCAGATTTGCCTAATTTTCTGATAAGCTAATTTCTCTCTCTCTCTCTCTCTCTCTCTCTCTCTCTCTCTCTCTCTCTCTCTCTCTCTCTCTCTCTCTCTCTCTCTCTCTCTCTCTCTCTCTCTCTCTCTCTCTCTCTCTCTCTCTCTCTCTCTCTCTCTCTCTCTCTCTCTCTCTCTCTCTCTCTCTCTCTCTCTCTCTCTCTCTCTCTCTTTCTCTCTCTCTCTCTGATTTCTTGCACGCTGCTTCTCCATCCTTCTGCCACTCCTCGCATTTCGTCAAGTATTTATTTAAAGAAAGAATGTTTAATCTCAAAAGAAAGTGGCGTTCACTTGGTAAATACTTTACACTATCCAAACATTGAGCATATTTACTTCAGACAGTCATTCATCATCACTACACTAGGCTGTGTACCTCCACAGCATCATATATCTTCAGTACACTGGCCTGTGTATCACCAGAGCATCATCTATCTTCACTACACTGGCCTGTGTACCTTCACAGCATCATCTATCTTCACTACACTGGCCTGTGTACCTTCACAGCATCATCTATCTTCACTACACTGGCCTGTGTACCGTCACAGCATCATCTATCTTCACTACACTGGCCTGTGTACCTTCACAGCATCGTCTATCTTCACTACACTGGCCTGTGTACCTTCACAGCATCATCTATCTTCACTACACTGGCCTGTGTACCTTCACAGCATCGTCTATCTTCACTACACTGGCCTGTGTACCTTCACAGCATCATCTGTCTTCAATACACTGGCCTGTGTGCCTTCACAGCATCATCTATCTTCAATACACTGGCCTGTGTACCTTCACAGCATCATCTGTCTTCAATACACTGGCCTGTGTACCTCCACAGCATCATCTATTTTCACTACACTGGCCTGTGTACCTCCACAGCATCATCTGTCTTCACTACACTGGCCTGTGTGCCTCCACAGCATCATCTATCTTCTCTACACTGGCCTGTGTACCTCCACAGCATCATCTATCTTCACTACACTGGCCTGTGTTCCTCCACAGCTTCATCTATCTTCACTACACTAGGCTGTGTAACTTCACAGCATCATCTATCTTCACTACACTGGCCTGTGTACCTCCATAGCATCATCTGTCTTCAATACACTGGCCTGTGTGCCTCCACAGCATCATCTATCTTCTCTACACTGGCCTGTGTACCTCCACAGCATCATCTATCTTCACTACACTGGCCTGTGTACCTCCACAGCATCATCTATCTTCACTACACTGGCCTGTGTACCTCCACAGCATCATCTATCTTCACTACACTGGCCTGTGTAACTTCACAGCATCATCTATCTTCACTACACTGGCCTGTGTACCTCCATAGCATCATCTGTCTTCAATACAATGGCCTGTGTTCCTCCACAGCATCATCTATCTTCACTACACTGGCCTGTGTACCTCCACAGCATCATCTATCTTCACTACACTGGCCTGTGTACCTCCACAGCATCATCTATCTTCACTACACTGGCCTGTGTACCTCCACAGCATCATCTATCTTCACTACACTGGCCTGTGTACCTCCACAGCATCATCTATCTTCACTACACTGGCCTGTGTACCTCCACAACATCATCTATCTTCACTACACTGGCCTGTGTACCTCCACAGCATCATCTATCTTCACTACACTGGCCTGTGTACCTCCACAACATCATCTATCTTCACTACACTGGCCTGTGTACCTCCACAGCATCATCTATCTTCACTACACTTGCCTGTATACCTCCACAGTATCATCTGTCTTCACTACACTGGCCTGCGTACCTCCACAGCATCATCTATCTTCACTACACTGGCCTGTGTACCTCCACAGCATCATCTATCTTCACTACACTGGCCTGTGTACCTCCACAGCATCATCTATCTTCACTACTCTGGGCCTGTGTACCTCCACAGCATCATCTGTCTTCACTACACTGGCCTGTGTTCCTCCACAGCATCATCTATCTTCACTACACTAGGCTGTGTAACTTCACAGCATCATCTATCTTCACTACACTGGCCTGTGTACCTCCACAGCATCATCTATCTTCACTACACTGGCCTGTGTACCTCAACAGCATCATCTATCCTCATTACACTAGGCTGTGTACCTTCACAGCATCATCTATCTTCACTACATTGGCCTGTGTACCTCCACAGCATCATCTATCTTCACTACACTGGCCTGTGTACCTCAACAGCATCATCTATCCTCACTACACTAGGCTGTGTACCTTCACAGCATCTTTAATTTCTCTCTCATTTCTGCTCATTTTTCCCCTTTCCTTCCAGCTCTCCTTCCCACGGTTCTCTCTCTCCCTCCACCCGTCCTGTCCATCCTCTACTTTTATCTTCCCCTCTACCTTTCCTCCCTTTATTTCTCTCTTCTATCACTCTTCCCTACTTCCCTCCCCCTCTCTCTAGAGAGCATAACACTGTTCTCCCTCTCGTTGCAGCAGTGCCTGCAGGAACGTAATTCTCAACAAAGTCACCAAAGTCGCAGTACACCTGCTCGTAGTGTCGCATACAAGCCTTCATAAAGGTCACACTCGTCAAATGAACGAAGATTTTATTGAGAACCGAGGCGGAGGGGAAACACACTTGTGTTGATAATGCGAGAAATCACGAAAGCGCTTGGAAGTTCACTATTTTTTCACAGTGGTTGTTTTGCATGATGTGATATCACCTGTTTACTGTGATCTTATTGCACCACGCTATTATACACACATACTTGAGTACAGACTTTAGCATGTTAGGTAAAAGTATGCATGCACAGATAATGCGACATTTTGTATTGTGGCAATGTTTCGCTCTCCAGGAGCTTTGTCAAGCCGTTACCAACATTGTTACAGACTTTATCTTGTTATACTTGACTTGAAGTGACAAAATCCGTGTGAGAGATTTAGCACAAAGACTGGTGGAGGTTCGAACTTCCGTTCACTATTCAGGACACGTACTGTTCATGTTCCATACGCATAATTACTCATATTCAGTAACAGAACAGATGTGCAACTAATGTGACATTTTATTGTGGCAACGTTTCGCTCTGCAGGATATTTATAGGCATTAGAGTGAAACGTAAATTATAATAGAATCGTTGTAGGCAGCAATAGTAATGGCGGTGATGTAGTCAAAGTTTAGGCAGTAAAAAATAATATGAAAATAAATGAAACACTAGATATAACTTCCCATCAGTTCAAAGACAGTTACTGAAAATCAAATACTGTCTCGAAAAGTTTTCAAATCCGCCCCAAAACAACTGTTTCTTGATGCATATAGAAAATGGTGAGAGAGCAAGAAAGGGCCAAGGAGGCAGTTTATGTGAACAGTCACATACATACGGACTATAAAGACTCGGGGATTAAATTCGCCTCGGGCCAGCAACTAGTGGAACCCACCACAATACCCTTGACCTTTATTTCACAAATGATTAGCTTCTTATACGGAACTTAACAGTGTAACGATTCCAACAAACTCAGACCAGAACCCGTGGGAAGAGGAGGATGCGGGTCAGACCTGCGAAATAAAGTCATGAGAATGTATTCAACCAATTTAAGTTGAAAAATAAATACGACAATTGGGATCGAATAAATCATCACCTTCCTGTAATATTCTGGGTATGAGTAACCTGGATATAAACCTGAGTCTCGAGAAGATGAGCTCAGTGACGCTTCCAGTGTGTTCCAGACGCACGCCATAAAAATATAAGAAGAGATGTTGTCATTCAGAAACAGGGAGACTTTCCCTCTAGATGTGAAGACGAAGAACCACACAACCTCCCACTGATTACAAACTTTCCTAAGAACAAAAATCAATACAAACTGAATGTGTCATATAGAGTCCAGAAGAGAGAGATGAACCCGCCATCAACAAACTTTTTTTTTTTTAATACAGCGGCCGTCTCCCACCGAGGCAGGGTGACCTAACCAGAAAAGCGAAAGTTTCCCTTTTTTTACTTTTAGTAATATACATACATGAGAAGGGGTTACTAGCCCCTTGTTCCTGGCATTTTAGTCGCCTCTTACGACACGCATGGCTTACGGAGGACGAATTCTTTTCCACCTCTATCATGGAATAAACTTAATATAAACCAAAACTACTGTTTTCTCAATGGGCAAAATTCAGGGCAACAAGAACATCATTTAATTGAGACCCTGCTTAAAAGAGATGGAATTTACACTGAAGATAACAGCCAAACGAGCAATAATAAGATTGTGTGTTCAGTGAGCCGTTATTAGGCTAAAAATTGACAGTCCACATGAATTTTCCATGGACGAGATTCCAAACTTTACCAACATTTCCAAAATTTCTGACATAACCCTGACGCTCACTCGACTGTGGAGAAGCTATAAATAGTAGGCCTGTGTATTCTGCCTCAGGCCTAGACTCGTCAAGTGTAAAGTTCTTTCTACCATCCTCACCTTCAGTCATCCACGAAGCCTCCTCGTGCGCAGTTCTGTCCATAGTGCTCACCTACACACACACACCCATTAGGTCGTCCCCTGCTCAGTTTTGTCTACAGTTTTCACTAACACACCCATTAGGTCGTCCCGTGCTCAGTTCTGACCACAGTATTCACTAATACACCCATTAGGTCGTCTCGTTCTCAGTTCTGACCACAGGTTTCGTCACAGGACAGGGGCACCCTGCTTGACGTCAACTAATGGCCGTCGTGATACGGCTGCTCGCGATATCTCGTAGAAATTATTACCAGACAAGAGACTCTCACCACCTCCAGAAGGCAACACATCGTCCAAATAAAACGTCTGTTTTCTAAGGTGTCTATTACTGAAGCATCTACGCTGATGCCTAAATAAAATATTATGTATTTTAGGTTACTAAGACACATGTGCAACACCTGGTGTCTTCATCAGAAGACGGTTCGACCGCTCACCAGACTATACGGATTTCCTCAACGCTTGCCTAATCTATAAGCATGACCTACTTATACTAATTTGTCCATTAGTGACTCCGCCTCCTCCTGCTTCAACTCAGTATATCAGCAACTTCTCTGAGCAAATGCTGTACATTTCTCAAGATTGATGAGGTGAAAACATCGACTCCCGGCTGAGGGATTGATTACCTCACACTCCTCGTCTTCCTCTGTGCTGGACTGAAGAAGCAACTGGCTGGCGAAACGCTTCCTCAGCAAAGATTTCCCAATGTTGCGCAATTGTCTCTTTCCTCAACTGGTCAAGTACAGTGGTGAATGATACAGGGTGTTTCAAAACGATGGACCCAATTCGAAAGCAATATGCTTTAAAATTGGATCCATCTGTTAAAAACACCCTGTATAGTGGAGACAGTTGAAATGAGATTTGGAGGTGTTCAGTCCAGCCAATATCAGGGGAATATTACTATCCCTCGTGCACGACTCTCCTTCCAAGTTCCATCCCTCGCTGTTTAACCCCCCCCCCCCCCGTCTCTCCATCTTAACTCCTTACCCTCCCTGTGGGTGAGAAGAGAGAAAATTGTAGACCGTACACTCGTTGAGCATTCACGCTGACACTTCTATCTGCTTCCATCACGTTTATCTCCTCTCCTTGTCTCCACCGTTCAGTCCACCTCTCGGGCCCACCGCTCTGGCCCACCACTGGTCCCACCGCTCAGCCCACCGCTCAGCCCACTTGAAGGAGGTGGGTCTGGGCCAGCATCTTTCTCAGGGATCTTGAAGACGTTCTGGACTTAATCCACCGTTTCACCTCTGCCTACTTCCGTGATTCCAGGTTCTTCCTCCTTATTGTCCTCTAGGTTTTGCTTGCTTCCGTGGTTTTCGGTTCTTTCTGCTTACTGTCCTGCAGGTTCTGTCTACTTCCGTGGCTCAAGTTCGTCTTGCTTACAACATTCCAGGCACTGCTTGCTTCTAGCATTCCAGACCATGATAACTTCGAACATTCTAGGAATTACCAGCATTCCAGGCTTTACCTATTTTCAGCATACCAGGCAGTGCCTACTTCCATTACTCCAGACGGTACCTACATCCTCCACTCCAGACAGTACCTACTTCCATCACCCCCAGGCCCTGGCCATAATATAGCTGGTCCTGGTGTGATGAGATGCACTTCGTTGGGCATAAAATTATCCAGCGGCTTTGACAAATTCCTCCTCATATCCACTTTAGCCTCTCCAGCCTGAAGACTGGGTACCTGAGTTCGTGCACTCCTGCGCCTTCCTCTACCACGCCTTACCTTCGTCTACCACGCCCTCACCTTCACTCCCATGCCCTCTACTTCCCTTTTATGGTTAGCAAATGCAATGGTTCAAACAATCAAGCTTGATTACAAAGAGAGGTCGTAGTAACACAATTGGACCGTCACAATTCAATTTATTCTGGCAGATGAACTCGGTACTCTGGGAGGACAGCAGTGGAAAATGTACTCAGGTACTGGGTGCAGTGTCAAGGGTGAGGGTGTGTTGGTACTGTTAGGTACTGGGTACAGTGCCAAGGATGAGTGTTGACCCTATGACTGGACTAGGTCATCACTAGCTGGACCAGGTCATCACCAGCTGTACTAGATCATCACCAACTGGACCAAGTCATCACCAGTTGGGCCAGGTCACAGCTGGACCAGATCATCACCAACTGGTGATGTCACAGCTTGATCAGATCATCACCAGCTGGTGATGTCACAGCTGTACCAGATCATCATCCAGCTGGTGATGTTACAACTGGACCAGATCATCACCAGCTGGTGATGTCACATCTGGACCAGATCATCATCCAGCTGGTAATGTAACATCTGGGCCAGATCATCATCTAGCTGGTGATGTCACATCTGGACCAGATCATCACCAGCTGGTGATGTCACATCTGGACCAGATCATCACCAGCTGGTGATGTCACATCTGGACCAGATCATCATCCACCTGGTGATGTCACATCTGGACCAGATCATCATCCAGCTGGTGATGTCACATCTGGACCAGATCATCATCCAGCTGGTGATGTTACAGCTGGACCAGATCATCATCCAGCTGGTGATATTACAGCTGGACCAGATCATCATCCAGCTAGTGATGTTACAGCTGGACCAGATCATCATCCAGCTAGTGATGTTACAGCTGGACCAGATCATCATTCAGCTGGTGATGTTACAGCTGGACCAGATCATCATCCAGCTAGTGATGTTACAGCTGGACCAGATCATCATCCAGCTAGTGATATTACAGCTGGACCAGATCATCATCTAGCTGGTGATGTTACAGCTGGACCAGATCATCATCCAGCTAGTGATGTTACAGCTGGACCAGATCATCATCCAGCTGGTGATGTTACAGCTGGACCAGATCATCATCCAGCTGGTGATATTACAGCTGGACCAGATCATCATCCAGCTGGTGATGTTACAGCTGGACCAGATCATCATCCAGCTAGTGATGTTACAGCTGGACCAAATCATCATCCAGCTGGTGATGTTACAGCTGGACCAGATCATCATCCAGCTGGTGATATTACAGCTGGACCAGATCATCATCCAGCTGGTGATGTTACAGCTGGACCAGATCATCATCCAGCTGGTGATGTTACAGCTGGACCAGATCATCATCCAGCTGGTGATGTTACAGCTGGACCAGATCATCATCCAGCTGGTGATGTTACAGCTGGACCAGATCATCATCCAGCTGGTGATGTTACAGCTGGACCAGATCATCATCCAGCTGGTGATATTACAGCTGGACCAGATCATCATCCAGCTGGTGATGTTACAGCTGGACCAGATCATCATCCAGCTGGTGATGTTACAGCTGGACCAGATCATCATCCAGCTGGTGATGTTACAGCTGGACCAGATCATCATCCAGCTGGTGATGTTACAGCTGGACCAGATCATCATCCAGCTGGTGATGTTACAGCTGGACCAGATCATCATCCAGCTGGTGATGTTACAGCTGGACCAGATCATCATCCAGCTGGTGATGTTACAGCTGGACCAGGACATAATAACCAGCACATTAACTCTGGTCATTAAGTTGACACTTTTTTTAGAATTATATTTAATCTCTTACAATTACCAGGAATTCCAGTACTTGTTAAGCCCATGAGGAACACAACACTGTTTTTGTTTGTTTTCGTGTGTTGAATGTTGTGTGTTGCAGTGTTTGTGTGTTGAATATTGTGTGTTGTGTTTCGGTGTGTGATGAATGTCGTATGTTTCAGTGCCTTTGTGTTGAATGTGTTGCGTCATTGTTGAATGTGTCAGTACCATGATTCGAGAGCCATAGTTGTTCTTCACTCAGCCACCAGGTACCAGCTACCAGGCACCAGGTACCAGCTACCAGGCACCAGGTACCAGCTACCAGGCACCAGGTACCAGCTACCAGGCACCAGGTACCAGCTACCAGGCACCAGGTACCAGCTACCAGGCACCAGGTACCAGCTACCAGGCACCAGGTACCAGCTACCAGGCACCAGGTACCAGCTACCAGGCACCAGGTACCAGCTACCAGGCACCAGGTACCAGCTACCAGGCACCAGGTACCAGCTACCAGGCACCAGGTACCAGCTACCAGGCACCAGGTACCAGCTATCACTGAACCATTGCACTTGTGTCCACATTAACTTGATGGAGGAGAGCGTTCAAGAGAACACTTTTCTAATATCCATCACACTATTGAGAAGTCCTTCAAAAATCACATTTCCAGAGAGCCACTGAAGTACATCCCAAGTGAATGGAAGATAATGAAGATCAAGAGAGGAGAATGGTTATCAGAAATGACTTACACCTCAGAGAGGGAGAGAAACTGACTAAGAGAGAGAGAGAGAGAGAGAGAGAGAGAGAGAGAGAGAGAGAGAGAGAGAGAGAGAGAGAGAGAGAGAGAGAGAGAGAGAGAGAGAGAGAGAGAGAGAGAGAGAGTGAGAGAGAGTGTGTGAGAGAGAGAGCAGCATACGCGAGATTGGCAAATCTTAGAATAGCATTTAGAAACCTAAACAAAGAGTTAAATATTATACAGGACGTGTATAAGGCCCCTCGTGGAGTACGCAGCCCCAACATGGAACCCACCAGTGATAAACCGTGTGCAATAGCAACAGAGGGTACAGAGGTTTGCAACAAGACATCTCCACTGCTTCCTAAACAAGACCGTTCCACTGCAGAAATGCTTCCTGACATCCCTTTGGCTCATCTATGTCATTAACTTCCAGCTGTGTCTCCGGGTTCCAGTGTCTCGTCACTGAAATAGCCTGTCGTTGTCAACCCTATTAATTTCCCTGAGTACTGTATATGTTATCACGTCTCCCCTTGTTCGTCTATCCTCCAATGTCGTTCCATTCAATTTTATTAATATCTCCTCGTAGCTCTTGTTCTTTAACTCAGGAACAAGGCTTGTTGTGTACTTCTGCACTTTCTCCAGTTTCTTAACAGGGTTCATCAGGTATGGGTTCCATATTGATGCTTCGCAATACAAGATAGGCCTGACGTATGCTGTACAAAGTGCACGAAATCAGTCTTTGTTGAGATTCCTGAAGGCTACTCTACGAGCAATGGCTCTGTGCTAAGAACTATGTTTACCTCTAAAGAAGGTCTTTCACTTTGAGTGGGCTCTGCAGCCTCTGTCCCGAGGCTTTACAATGTGTCCGGTCTTCCGTTCCTTTCCCTAATCTTCATGATCTTGCATTTGCTGAGGTTGAATTCAAATAACATCTTATCTGACCAATCTTACAGTTTATCCAGATCCATTTAGAGTCTTTCCAAGTCTTTCTTTGTTATTCTTCTCATCAGTTTTATATCACCAAAAAAGATACATCTGGCTTAATACCATCTGGATAATGATTTACATAAACCAGAAACAGTACTGGTCCTAATACCGATCCTTACGGCACCCCACTTGATACACGTCCCCTTTCTGATATCTCTTCCCGGACAGTCACCCTTTGTGCCCTTCCCCAGAGGTACGCTTTGACCCACCGGAATACGTTCCCTGTCATTCCTGCACCTCGATCTTTTGCCTCGGCCTCATGGTGAGTACTGTCGAAGAAAATCCATTCCTCCCAGCCCCCTCCTTCCTGTCTCACTCCGTTACTTTGTTATAGAATTCCAACAGGCTGGAAAGGTAACATTTACCGTCTATGAACACATGTTTCCTGTTTATGTAGCAAGTTCTCTTCAAATGCTCTACAACTCTCTGACTATCTTCTCCATTACCTTTCATGCTTTGTATATCAGGGAATTGGTCTGTAGCTTAAGGCTTCCTATCTGTCTCCTTTCTTTGAAATAGGGACTACATCCGCTGTCTTCCAGATCTCCCGCAACTGTCCCGTGTTCATTGACTTGCTGTAGATCCTTGCTAGTGGTCCTGGGCAATGCTTCTGTTCCCTCTCTTAGAATCCATGATGACGCCCGTCAGATACCACCGTCTTTGTGTATGTTTTCACCTGTATGTGGTTGCAGGGGTCAAGTCACAGCTCCTGGCCTCACCTCTTCCTTAGTGTGTGTGCGAGTGTGAGAAGACGGAACTGCCACACAATGAATCATAGCAAAGCTTTCACTTGACCTAGAGTACTTGTCCTAGTTACTGGCGTCTCAATCCATACTGGCCAGGTAGCAAGGATCATTTTACCCTCCCCCACCACCCCTGCCACAACCCCACCCATACCTCCCCGGCCACTACCCCTCCCCAAATCCCCTCCCACAACCCCTTCCTTTATTCATCACTTTATCCCTCACTATACTCCTCTTTCCTACCTCAACTTAACTCTCCTCCCATGTTAACATTTCTTCCTGCTACTCACTCCCTTCTACGCCCTCCTTCCCTCCTGCCACTCCCTCCTGTCACTTCCTCCTGCCACTCCCTCCAGCCACTCCCTCCTGCCACTCCCTCCTGCCACTCCCTCTTGTCACTCCTTCCTGCCACTCCCTCCATACCACTCCCTCCATGCCCTTGCGTGGTCATTGTAATCAGCAGAGACCACACCCCTGCATCAGTGCTACCACACACTACCTTGTGCTACCACACACTACCTGGTGCTACCACACACTACCTGGTGCTACCACACACTACCTGGTGCTACCACAAACTACCTGGTGCTACCACAAACTACCTGGTGCTACCAGAAACTACCTGGTGCTACCAGAAACTACCTGGTGCTGCCACAAACTACCTGGTGCTACCACAAACTACCTGGTGCTACCACAAACTACCTGGTGCTACCACACACTACCCGGTGCTACCACACACACTACCTGGAGCTACCACACTACCTGGTGCTACCACACACCATCTGGTGCTACCACACACTACCTGGTGCTACCACACACTACCTGGTGCTACCACAAACTACCTGGTGCTACCACAAACTACCTGGTGCTACCACACACACTACCTGGTGCTGCCACACTACCTGGTGCTACCACACACTACCTGGTGCTACCACACACTACCTGGTGCTACCACAAACTACCTGGTGCTACCACACACTACCTGGTGCTACCACACACTACCTGGTGCTCCCACACACTACCTGGTGCTACCACACTCTACCTGGTGCTACCACAAACTACCTGGTGCTACCACAAACTACGTGGTGCTACCACAAACTACCTGGTGCTACCACACACTACCTGGTGCTACCACAAACTACCTGGTGCTATCACACACTACCTGGTGCTCCCACACACTACCTGGTGCTCCCACACACTACCTGGTGCTACCACAAACTACCTGGTGCTACCACAAACTACCTGGTGCTACCACAAACTACGTGGTGCTACCACAAACTACCTGGTGCTACCACAAACTACCTGGTGCTCCCACACACTACCTGGTGCTACCACAAACTACCTGGTGCTACCACACACTACCTGGTGCTACCACAAACTACCTGGTGCTACCACACACTACCTGGTGCTACCACAAACTACCTGGTGCTACCAGAAACTACCTGGTGCTACCAGAAACTACCTGGTGCTGCCACAAACTACCTGGTGCTACCACAAACTACCTGGTGCTACCACAAACTACCTGGTGCTACCACACACTACCCGGTGCTACCACACACACTACCTGGAGCTACCACACTACCTGGTGCTACCACACACCATCTGGTGCTACCACACACTACCTGGTGCTACCACACACTACCTGGTGCTACCACAAACTACCTGGTGCTACCACAAACTACCTGGTGCTACCACACACACTACCTGGTGCTGCCACACTACCTGGTGCTACCACACACTACCTGGTGCTACCACACACTACCTGGTGCTACCACAAACTACCTGGTGCTACCACACACTACCACTTGCTACCACACACTACCTGGTGCTCCCACACACTACCTGGTGCTACCACACTCTACCTGGTGCTACCACAAACTACCTGGTGCTACCACAAACTACGTGGTGCTACCACAAACTACCTGGTGCTACCACACACTACCTGGTGCTACCACAAACTACCTGGTGCTATCACACACTACCTGGTGCTCCCACACACTACCTGGTGCTCCCACACACTACCTGGTGCTACCACAAACTACCTGGTGCTACCACAAACTACCTGGTGCTACCACAAACTACGTGGTGCTACCACAAACTACCTGGTGCTACCACAAACTACCTGGTGCTCCCACACACTACCTGGTGCTACCACAAACTACCTGGTGCTACCACAAACTACCTGGTGCTACCACAAACTACCTGGTGCTACCACACACTACCCGGTGCTGCCACACACACTACCTGGAGCTACCACACTACCTGGTGCTACCACACACACTACCTGGTGCTACCACACACTACCTGGTGCTACCACAAACTACCTGGTGCTACCACAAACTACCTGGTGCTACCAGAAACTACCCGGTGCTACCACACACACTACCTGGAGCTACCACACTACCTGGTGCTACCACACACCACCTGGTGCTACCACACACTACCTGGTGCTACCACACACTACCTGGTGCTACCACAAACTACCTGGTGCTACCACACACACTACCTGGTGCTGCCACACTACCTGGTGCTACCACACACTACCTGGTGCTACCACACACTACCTGGTGCTACTCACTGGTGCTACCACACACTACCTGGTGCTACCACGCACTACCTGGTGCTACCACAAACTACCTGGTGCTCCCACACACTACCTGGTGCTACCACACACTACCTGGTGCTCCCACACACTACCTGGTGCTACCACACACTACCTGGTGCTACCACACACTACCTGGTGCTACCACAAACTACCTGGTGCTACCACACACTACCTGGTGCTCCCACACACTACCTGGTGCTCCCACCCACTACCTGGTGCTACCACACACTACCTGGTGCTCCCACACACTACCTGGTGCTACCACAAACTACCTGGTGCTACCACACACACTACCTGGAGCTACCACACTACCTGGTGCTACCACAAACTACCTGGTGCTCCCACATATTACCTGGTGCTACCACAAACTACCTGGTGCTACCACAAACTACCTGGTGCTACCACAAATTACGTGGTGCTACCACAAACTACCTGGTGCTACCACAAACTACCTGGTGCTCCCACGCACTACCTGGTGCTACCACAAACTACCTGGTGCTACCACAAACTACGTGATGCTACCACAAACTACCTGGTGCTACCACAAACTACCTGGTGCTCCCACGCACTACCTGGTGCTACCACAAACTACCTGGTACTACCACAAACTACCTGGTGCTACCACAAACTACGTGGTGCTACCACAAACTACCTGGTGCTACCACAAACTACCTGGTGCTCCCACACACTACCTGGTGCTATCACAAACTACCTGGTGCTACCACACACTACCTGGTGCTACCACAAACTACCTGGTGCTACCACACACTACCTGGTGCTACCACAAACTACCTGGTGCTACCACAAACTACCTGGTGCTACCACAAACTTCCCATAAGCTACAGTAACAATGTCATTCTTGGTGGCTAGTACAAACACTGGTCCTGTCCCACCAACAACCCGCTACCACAACAACTAGCATCTCCTCTGAACCACAATTGCCACCACAGCTAGCACTTCACCTCCACCACAACTAACATCTCCTCCACCACAATTACCACCCCTACTAGCACCACCCCTCCACCATAACTAGCATCCCCCTTCACCACAATTACCACCACAACTAGCACCCCCTTCCACCAGCACCACAACTCCACACCATCACCACAACACACCACCACAACCTGTCACCACCACCTCACCACAACCCCCACATCACCTCACCACACATCCTCCAAAAATAATGAGAACTTTCAACTACAGAATGTCTAAGATATACACCACAAAAAATTATTATTATTATTATTATTATTATTATTATTATTATTATTATTGTTATTATTATTATTATTATTATTATTGTTATTATTATTATTATTATTATTATTATTATTATTATTATTATTATTATTATTATTATTATTATTATTATTATTGTTATTATTATTATTATTATTATTATTATTATTATTATTATTATTATTATTATTATTATTATTATTATTAGTGCTGTTGTTGTTGTTATGGGTTTAGCATTAAATTCATAGGAGTCTTACAGCGCCTGTAAATGGGAGGCAGTTAAGTTTGATCCGAGGAAGAGAGGGACAGGTTCAATTCCTTGGATCAAGAGCCACTCACCAGCATTAAGGAGCGTCCCTTGAGGAGTTGTTAAGGAGAGTGGTGGTGCAGAGTCGTGGTGAGGTGGTTAAGGAAAGTGGTGGTGCAGAGTCGTGGTGAGGTGGTTAAGGAGAGTGGTGGTGCAGTGTCGTTGTGAGGTTGTTAAGGAGAGTAGTGGTGCAGAGTCGTGGTGAGGTTGTTAAGGAGAGTAGTGGTGCAGAGTCGTGGTGAGGTTGTTAAGGAGAGTGGTGGTGCGGGGTCGCGGTGAGGTATAGTTAAGGAAAGTGGTGGTGCGGGGTCGTGGTGAGGTAGTTAAGGAAAGTGGTGGTGCGGGGTCGTGGTGAGGTAGTTTAGGAAAGTGGTGGTGCGGGGTCGTAGTGAGGTAATTGGTGGGTGGTAATTAGCAGAGGAGTGGTGGTCAGCAGTATTAGTCCAATAACCACCCTGTATATTGTGGCACTGCTAGAGTGCCAAGTGATACCATCACTGTTACTACCACATCACTACCACCACCACAACCACCACCATCAATACCACAATAAAAATATACTGAACAAAACACTGCAGCAGGCCTACTAGCTCATGGTAGGTAGGTCTAACTCACACCAACTAACACTTGTACAACCTGTTTGTTAAGACATCCGAAGTTTTGACCTCAGTCACGCTACTCTGCTCCTTGTTCCACTCACCATATATATATATATATATATATATATATATATATATATATATATATATATATATATATATATATATATATATATATATATATATATATATATATATATATATATATATATATATATAAACACAAGAGAAATTAATAATTAACAGTGAACACTCAGGAAGAACTAGAGAGAACCAGTGGTTACCTGGAACAATTACCACAGTCCAGGTAATCCAGGATTTCAAATGTTTCTGGACAAGTGAGAATGTCACGGTATACCTCTCACCAGACGCGGTAGTATTGTATATCACCGCCAGGTGGTTCTGCTTGCAGTGTTTACGGTTTGAATATGATAATGGTATATAATACCGATAAGTTGATTAGTAAGACACATGTGCAACAGTTAGGTATCTTTATTCCGAAACGTTTCGCCTTCACAGTAGGCTTCTTCAATGGAAATATTAAGGTGTTTCTCCTTTAGACAGCTGCTGTTCCTGTTCACCTAGCAGTAAGTAGGTACATGAATGTTAGTCAGCTGGTGTGGGGCGCATCCTGTGGACAAAATCAGCCTAATTTGCGGTAAATTCTCTGCATAACAAGGGGCTTTCTATATGATAGTATGTCAATGATATCAGCCATGGTCTCTAAAAGTTGTATCACACTTGTAGAAATAAAAATTATTATTATTATTATTATTATTATTATTATTATTATTATTATTATTATTATTAGTAGTAGTAGTAGTAGTAGTAGTAGTATTATTATTTCTTTCAACACACCGGCAGTATCCCACCGAGGCAGGGTGGCCCAAAAAGAAAAAAAATGTTTCTCTTTTTAACTTTAGTAATATATACAGGAGATGGGGTTACTAGCCCCTTGCTCCCGGCATTTTAGTCGCCTCTTACGAGACGCACGGGTTACGGAGGAAGAATTCTGTTCCACTTCCCAATGGAGATAAGAGGAAATAAACAAGAACAAGAACTAGTAAGAAAAATAGAAGAAAACTCAGAGGGGTGTGTATGTATATGCTTGTATACGCATGTGTAGTGTGACCTAAGTGTAAGTAGAAGTAGCAAGACATATCTAATATCTTGCATGTTTATGAGACAGAAAAAAGACACCCGCAGTTTTACACTCACTTTGCAGGACGGAAGTACCTCCCTGGGCGGTTGCTGTCTACCAACCTACTACCTAGGAATTATTATTATTATTATTATTATTATTATTATTATTATTATTATTATTATTAT
This sequence comes from Cherax quadricarinatus, assembly GCF_038502225.1. NCBI lineage: Eukaryota > Metazoa > Arthropoda > Malacostraca > Decapoda > Parastacidae > Cherax > Cherax quadricarinatus. Next base: position 13,051,958 of record NC_091362.1, on the reverse strand, counting down.
TATTATTATTATTATTATTAAACAGAATAGGAAGATGGTAAAGATGACTACAGGATTTGTTGATGGTCTTGTGTGTGATTGTAGTGCGTAAGTGTAGAGAGTGTAGTGTGTGAGTGTGTGTACGTGTAGTGTGTGAGTGTAGTGTGTAGTGTGTGAGTGTAGTGTGTGAGTGTAGTGTGTGAGTGTAGTGTGTGAGTTTAGTGAGTGAGTGTAGTGTATGAGTGTAGTGTGTAAGTGTATTGAGTGTAGTGAGTGAGTGTAGTGTGTGAGTGTAATGTGTGAGTCTAGTATGTGAGTCTAGTGTGTGAGAGTAGTGAGTGTAGTGTATGAGTGTAGTGTGTAAGTGTATTGAGTGTAGTGTGTGAGTGTAGTGAGTCTAGTATGTGAGTCTAGTGTGTGTGTAGTGTATGAGTGTAGTGTGAGAGTGTAGTGTCTAAGTGTACTGAGTGTAATGTGTGAGTGTAGTGTGTGAGTGTAGTGTGTGAGTGTAGTGTGAGAGTGTAGTGTCTAAGTGTATTGAGTGTAGTGTGTGAGTGTAGTGTGTGAGTGTAGTGTGTGAGTGTAGTGTGTGAGTGTAGTGTGTGAGTGTAGTGTGTGAGTGTAGTGTGAGAGTGTAGTGTCTAAGTGTATTGAGTGTAGTGTGTGAGTGTAGTGTGTGAGTGTAGTGTGTGAGTGTAAAGAGTGAGTGTAGTGCATGAGTGTAGTGTGTAAGTGTATTGAGTGTAGTGTGTGAGTGTAGTGAGTGAGTCTAGTATGTGAGTCTAGTGTGAGAGTGTAGTGTGTGAGTGTAGTGTGTGAGTGTAGTGTGTAAGTGTATTGAGTGTAGTGTGCGAGTGAAGTGTGTGAGTCTAGTATGTGAGTCTAGTGTGTGAGTGTATTGTATGAGTGTAGTGTGTAAGTGTATTGAGTGTAGTGTGTGAGTGTAGTGTGTGAGTGTAGTGAGTGAGTCTAGTGTGTGAGTCTAGTGTGTGAGTGTAGTGCATGAGTGTAGTGTGAAAGTGTAGTGTGTAAGTGTATTGAGTGTAGTGTGTGAGTGTAGTGTGTGAGTGTAGTGTGTGAGTGTAGTGTGCGAGTGAAGTGTGTGAGTCTAGTATGTGAGTCTAGTGTGAGAGTGTAGTGTGTGAGTGTAGTGTGTGAGTGTAGTGTGTGAGTGTAGTGTGTGATTGTAGTGTGTGAGTGTAGTGTGTGAGTGTAGTGTGTGAGTGTAGTGTGTGAGTCTAGTATGTGAGTCTAGTGTGAGAGTGTAGTGTGTGAGTGTAGTGTGTGAGTGTAGTGTGTGAGTGTAGTGTGAGAGTGTAGTGTGTGAGTGTAGTGTGTGAGTGTAGTGTGTGAGTGTAGTGTGTGAGTGTAGTGTGTGAGTGTAGTGTGAGAGTGTAGTGTGTGAGTGCAGTGTGTGAGTGTAGTGTGTGAGTGTAGTGTGTGAGTGTAGTGTGAGAGTGTAGTGTGTGAGTGCAGTGTGTGAGTGTAGTGTGTGAGTGTAGTGTGTGAGTGTAGTGTGAGAGTGTAGTGTGTGAGTGTAGTGTGTGAGTGTAGTGTGAGAGTGTAGTGTGTGAGTGCAGTGTGTGAGTGTAGTGTGTTAGTGTAGTGTGTGAGTATAGAGTGTTAGTGTAGTGTGTTAGTGTAGTGTGTTAGTGTAGTGTGTTAGTGTAGTGTGTTAGTGTAGTGTGTTAGTGTAGTGTGTTAGTGTAGTGTGTTAGTGTAGTGTGTTAGTGTAGTGTGTTAGTGTAGTGTGTTAGTGTAGTGTGTGAGTATAGAGTGTGAGTGTAGAGTATGAGTGTAGAGTGTGAGTGTAGTGTGAATGTAGTGTGTGAGTGTAGAGTGTGAGTGTAGAGTGTGAGTGTAGTGTGAGTGCAGTGTGTGAGTGTAGAGTGTGAGCGTACTGTGTGAGTGTAGTGTGTGAGTGTAGAGTGTAAGTGTAGTGGGTGAGTGTAGTGTGTGAGTGTAGTATATGAGTGAAGAGTGTGAGTGTAGAGTGTGAGTGTAGTGTGTGAGTGTAGAGTGTGAGTGTAGAGTGTGAGTGTAGAGTGTGAGTGTAGTGTGTGAGTGTAGAGTTTGAGTGTAGAGTGTGAGTGTAGTGTGTGAGTGTAGAATGTGAGTGTAGTGTGCAAGTGTAGTGAGTGTAGTGTGTGATTGTAGTGTGTGAGTGTAGTGTGTGAGTGTAGAGTGTGAGTGTAGAGTGTGAGTGTAGTGTGTGAGTGTAGTGTGTGAGTGTAGTGTGTGAGTGTAGTGTGTAAGTGTAGTGAGTGTAGTGTGTGAGTGTAGAGTGTGAGTGTAGTGTGTGAGTGTAGTATGTGAGTGTAGAGTGTGAGTGTAGAGTGTGAGTGTAGACTGTGAGTGTAGTGTGTGAGTGTAGTATGTGAGTGTAGAGTGTGAGTGTAGAGTGTGAGTGTAGAGTGTGAGTGTAGAGTGTGAGTGTAGAGTGTGAGTGTAGAGTGTGAGTGTAGAGGGTGAGTGTAGAGTGTGAGTGTAGAGTGTGAGTGTAGAGTGTGAGTGTTGTGTGTGAGTGTATTGTGTGAGTGTAGTGTGTGAGTGTAGAGTGTGGGTGTAGAGTGTGAGTGTAGAGTGTGAGTGTAGAGTGTGAGTGTAGAGTGTGAGTGTAGAGTGTGAGTGTAGAGTGTGAGTGTAGAGTGTGAGTGTAGAGTGTGAGTGTAGTGTGTGAGTGTAGTGTGTGAGTGTAGAGTGTGAGTGTAGAGTGTGAGTGTAGAGTGTGAGTGTAGTGTGTGAGTGTAGTGTGTGAGTGTAGAGTGTGAGTGTAGTGTGTGAGTGTAGAGTGTGAGTGTAGAGTGTGAGTGTAGAGTGTGAGTGTAGAGTGTGAGTGTAGAGTGTGAGTGTAGAGTGTGAGTGTAGAGTGTGAGTGTAGAGTGTGAGTGTAGAGTGTGAGTGTAGAGTGTGAGTGTAGAGTGTGAGTGTAGAGTGTGAGTGTAGTGTGTGAGTGTAGAGTGTGAGTGTAGAGTGTGAGTGTAGAGTGTGAGTGTAGAGTGTGAGTGTAGAGTGTGAGTGTAGAGTGTAGAGTGTGAGTGTAGAGTGTGAGTGTAGAGTGTGAGTGTAGAGTGTGAGTGTAGAGTGTGAGTGTAGAGTGTGAGTGTAGAGTGTGAGTGTAGAGTGTGAGTGTAGAGTGTGAGTGTAGAGTGTGAGTGTAGAGTGTGAGTGTAGAGTGTGAGTGTAGAGTGTGAGTGTAGAGTGTGAGTGTAGTGTGTAGTGTGAGTGTAGAGTGTGAGTGTAGAGTGTGAGTGTAGAGTGTGAGTGTAGAGTGTGAGTGTAGAGTGTGAGTGTAGAGTGTGAGTGTAGAGTGTAGAGTGTGAGTGTAGAGTGTGAGTGTAGAGTGTGAGTGTAGAGTGTGAGTGTAGAGTGTGAGTGTAGTGGTGTGAGTGTAGAGTGTGAGTGTAGAGTGTGAGTGAGTAGAGTGTGAGTGTAGAGTGTGAGTGTAGAGTGTGAGTGTAGAGTGTGAGTGTAGAGTGTGAGTGTAGAGTGTGAGTGTAGAGTGTGAGTGTAGAGTGTGAGTGTAGAGTGTGAGTGTAGAGTGTGAGTGTAGAGTGTGAGTGTAGAGTGTGAGTGTAGAGTGTGAGTGTGAGTGTAGAGTGTGAGTGTAGAGTGTAGTGTGTGAGTGTAGAGTGTGAGTGTAGAGTGTGAGTGTAGAGTGTGAGTGTAGAGTGTGAGTGTAGTGTGAGTGTGAGTGTGAGTGAGTGTGAGTGTAGAGTGTGAGTGTAGAGTGTGAGTGTAGAGTGTGAGTGTAGAGTGTGAGTGTAGAGTGTGAGTGTATAGTGAGTGTAGTGTGTGAGTGTAGAGTGTGAGTGTAGAGTGTAGAGTGTGAGTGTAGAGTGTGAGTGTAGAGTGTGAGTGTAGAGTGTGAGTGTAGAGTGTGAGTGTAGAGTGTGAGTGTAGAGTGTGAGTGTAGAGTGTGAATGTAGAGTGTGAGTGTAGTGTGAGAGTGTAGAGTGTGAGTGTAGAGTGTGAGTGTAGAGTGTAGAGTGTGAGTGTAGAGTGTGAGTGTAGAGTGTGAGTGTAGAGTGTGAGTGTAGAGTGTGAGTGTAGAGTGTGAGTGTAGAGTGTGAGTGTAGAGTGTGAGTGTAGAGTGTGAGTGTAGAGTGTTGAGGTAGAGAGGTGAGTAGGAGTGTGAGGAGTAGGTGAGGTAGAGGTGTGTAGAGTGTAGTGTGAGGAGGTGTAGTGTAGAGTAGAGTAGTGGAGTGTAGAGTGAGGTAGGAGAGGTAGAGGTAGAGTAGAGGAGTGTAGGAGGTGTAGAGGTGAGTGGTAGAGGTGAGGTAGAGGTGTAGTAGAGGTGAGTGTAGAGTGTGAGAGGTAGTGTGAGTGTAGAGTGAGTGTAGAGTGAGTGTAGATGAGGTGAGAGGTGAGGTAGAGGAGAGGTAGAGTGAGTGGTAGAGGAGTGAGGAGAGGTAGGTAGAGTGGTAGAGTAGAGAGGTGTGGTAGAGGTGAGGTAGAGGTGATGTAGAGGTGAGGTAGAGGTGATGTAGAGGTGAGGTAGAGGTGAGGTAGAGGTGATGTAGAGGTGAGGTAGAGGTGAGGTAGAGGTGAGGTAGAGGTGAGGTAGAGGTGATGTAGAGGTGAGAGAGTGTAGGAGAGGTGAGGTAGAGGAGGTGAGGAGGTAGAGGTAGGAGTGTGAGGAGTGAGGTAGGAGTGTAGAGGAGGTAGGTAGGAGTGAGGTAGAGAGTGTGAGGTAGATGGAGGTAGAGGAGAGTGAGTGGTAGAGTGGTGAGGTAGAGGAGTGTAGAGGTGAGGTAGAGTGAGGTAGAGGTGAGAGTAGAGGTAGTGGAGAGGTAGAGTGTGAGGTAGAGGGTGAGGTAGAGGAGGTGAGGAGAGGTAGAGTGAGGTAGAGGTGAGGTAGAGGAGTGAGAGGTGAGGAGAGTAGTAGAGTGAGAGGAGAGGTAGAGGGTGGAGGTGAGGAGAGGTGAGTGTAGGAGGAGGTAGAGGTAGAGGTAGGAGAGAGGTAGGAGGAGGTAGAGGTGGAGTGGTAGAGGTGGAGTGTAGAGTGTAGAGAGTGTAGAGGAGAGAGTGAGGTAGAGGTGTAGAGGTAGAGGAGTGAGAGGTGGAGGTAGAGGAGTGTAGAGGTGGAGGTAGAGGAGTAGAGTGTAGAGGTGAGTAGAGGTGAGGTAGAGGTGTGAGGTGGAGGAGGTAGAGGAGAGTAGAGGAGTGAGAGGAGGTAGAGGAGGTGAGGTAGAGGAGGTAGAGGTGGTAGAGGTAGAGGTGAGTAGAGAGGTGAGGTGAGGTGGAGTGAGAGGAGTGGTAGAGGTGGAGGTAGAGGTAGAGAGGTGAGGAGGTAGAGTGGTAGAGGTGTAGAGGAGAGGTAGAGGTGAGGTAGTGGAGTAGAGGTGTAGAGGTGAGTGGTAGAGGTGAGTAGGGTGAGAGGTGAGGTGGAGGTGAGAGTAGAGGTGAGAGGTAGAGTGTGAGGTAGAGAGGTAGAGTGTAGAGTGAGTGTAGAGGTGAGTGAGAGTAGAGGTGAGTGTAGAGTGTGAGTGTAGTGAGTAGAGTGTAGAGAGGTAGAGGTGAGAGGTAGAGTGTGAGGTAGAGTGGGGAGGAGAGGTAGAGAGTGAGAGGTAGAGGTGAGGAGAGGTGAGGGTAGAGTGTGAGGTAGAGGAGTGAGAGTGTGAGGTAGAGGAGGTAGAGGTAGAGGTAGAGGTAGAGGTAGAGGTGAGGAGGAGGTAGAGGTAGAGGTGAGAGGTAGGAGGTGAGGTAGGAGAGGAGGTAGAGGTGAGGGTAGAGGAGTGTAGGAGGTAGAGTGAGAGGTAGAGAGGTGAGTGTAGAGGTAGTGTAGAGTGTGGAGAGGTAGAGGATGAGTGGTAGAGAGTGTAGAGTGTGAGGTAGAGGTAGAGGTGAGAGTGAGTGTAGGAGTGTAGAGTGTAGAGAGTGAGGTGAGAGGTAGAGGTAGAGGTGAGAGGAGGTGAGAGTGTAGAGGAGGTAGAGTGGTGAGTGTAGAGGAGAGGTAGAGGTGGTGAGTAGTGAGGTGAGAGTGTAGAGTGTAGAGGTGAGAGTGTAGAGGTAGAGTAGAGGAGGTGAGGTAGAGGAGTGTAGAGGTGAGGTAGAGGTGAGGTGTAGAGGTAGAGGAGAGAGTGAGTGTAGAGGTGAGTGTAGAGGAGTAGAGTGAGTGGTGAGGTAGGAGGTGAGAGGGGAGTGAGTAGTAGAGGTGAGAGGTAGAGTGTAGAGGTAGTAGTAGAGAGTGGTAGAGGTGTAGAGGTAGAGGGGAGGTAGAGTGAGGTAGAGGTGTAGAGGTAGAGTGTGAGGTGTAGAGGAGAGGTAGAGGTGTAGAGGAGTGTAGAGGTAGTGTAGAGGGAGTGTAGGAGGTGAGGAGAGGTGGAGTGTAGAGGGAGGTAGAGGGGAGGTAGAGAGAGGTAGAGGAGTGGGGTAGAGGAGTAGGAGGTGAGGGAGAGGAGGTAGAGGTAGAGTGTAGTGTGTGAGGAGAGGTGAGTAGAGGAGGAGGTAGAGGTGTAGGTAGGAGAGGTGTAGAGGAGGTAGAGGTGAGGTAGTGAGGTGAGGTAGAGGAGTGGTAGAGGTAGAGGTGAGTGTAGAGGTGAGTGTAGAGGAGGGTAGAGGAGTGGTAGAGGAGTGGTAGAGGTGAGTGAGAGGTGAGGTAGAGGTGTAGAGTGTGAGTGTAGCAAGAACAGCAACATGAACGATACGATACAATAAAAACAATTATCATTTTTCCTCCCAGTAAATAAAATATGTACACACAATCACAGAACATCAAACCAGAGACGCTATTGTTTGAGCTGTGTGTGACGCAACAATAGTCCTGTGAGTTTTACACCAGCGCTGATATACACTTGTTGGTGGCTGTCAGCACTGTGGTGATCACTGCAAGATCAATGTTTTTGTGTGCACAGCACGGAGACCTGTGTGCTGAGAGCCACAGCACGGAGACGTGTGTGCTGAGAGCCACAGCACGGAGGCCTGTGTGCTGAGAGCCACAGCACGGAGACCTGTGTGCTGAGAGCCACAGCATGGAGACGTGTGTGCTGAGAGCCACAGCACAGAGATCTGTGTGCTGAGAGCCACAGCACGGAGATGTGTGTGCTGAGAACCACAACACGGAGACGTGTGTGCTGAGAGCCACAGCACGGAGACGTGTGTGCTGAGAGCCACAGCACGGAGGCCTGTGTGATCTTTTTCGTACATGCTGTCAGCTGTTATCATATCTCAGGTCATTTCAAATCCCAGCAATATCTGAGGTATTAAATCACCCTTCCCCAGGGTGCCACCCACACAACAGTCGACTAACATCCAGGTGCCAACATACCGTTACGTGGATAAGGATAGTAGGTTAGACTGTTGGTCTCGTCCCGCTGGGATGTCGAACCCTGGTACCTTTGGTTTTAAGTTGAGTGCTCTGCTATTGAGGTATTGGCCTCTTCAACCTAGTGGAAGAGACCAATATTTCCTGGCAGTATTACCTGGCAGTATTACCTGGAAGTATTATCTGGCAGTATTACTTGGAAGTATTATCTGGCAGCATTACCTGGAAGTATTATCTGGCAGTATTACCTGGCAGTATTACCTGGAAGTATTACCTGGCAGTATTACCTGGCAGTATTACCTGGAAGTATTACCTGGCAGTATTACCTGGCAGTATTACCTGGCAGTATTACCTGGCAGTATTACCTGGCAGTATTACCTGGCAGTATTACCTGGCAGTATTATCTGGCAGTATTACCTGGCAGTATTACCTGGAAGTATTACCTGGCAGTATTACCTGGCAGTATTACCTGGCAGTATTACCTGGCAGTATTACCTGGCAGTATTACCTGGTAGTATTACCTGGCAGTATTACCTGGCAGTATTACCTGGCAGTATTACCTGGCAGTATTACCTGGCAGTATTACCTGGTAGTATTACCTGGCAGTATTACCTGGCAGTATTACCTGGCAGTATTACCTGGCAGTATTACCTGGCAGTGTTACCTGGTAGTGTTACCTGGCAGTATTACCTGGCAGTATTACCTGGTAGTATTACCTGGCAGTATTACCTGGCAGTATTACCTGGCAGTATTACCTGGCAGTATTACCTGGCAGTATTACCTGGCAGTATTACCTGGCAGTATTACCTGGCAGTATTACCTGGCAGTATTACCTGGCAGTATTACCTGGCAGTATTACCTGGCAGTATTACCTGGCAGTATTATCTGGCAGTATTACCTGGCAGTATTATCTGGCAGTATTACCTGGCAGTATTACCTGGCAGTATTACCTGGCAGTATTATCTGGCAGTATTACCTGACAGTATTATCTGGCAGTATTACCTGGCAGTATTACCCGGCAGTATTACCTGGCAGTATTACCTGGCAGTATTACCTGGCAGTATTATCTGGCAGTATTACCTGGCAGTATTACCTGACAATATTACCTGGCAGTATTACCTGGCAGTATTACCTGGCAGTATTACCTGGCAGTATTACCTGGCAGTATTACCTGGCAGTATTATCTGGCAGTATTACCTGGCAGTATTATCTGGCAGTATTATCTGGCAGTATTACCTGGCAGTATTATCTGGCAATATTACCTGGCAGTATTACCTGGCAGTATTACCTGGCAGTATTACCTGGCAGTAATACCTGGCAGTATTACCTGGCAGTATTACCTGGCAGTATTACCTGGCAGTATTACCTGGCAGTATTACCTGGCAGTATTACCTGGCAGTATTACCTGGCAGTATTACCTGGCAGTATTACCTGGCAGTATTACCTGGCAGTATTATCTGGCAGTATTACCTGGCAGTATTACCTGGCAGTGTTACACTGTTGTATAACACTGTGTATGATTTTCATACAACTTAACACTATGATACTGGATCTAATTCGCCTCATTCACTCATTCTTATTTGTTCCTCGTTTTTGCTTTCCTATATTAATTCTTCCTATTCTTATCTCTCTTTTTATTTCTTCCCTACTTGATTTCCCTACCCCTCTCTTCCTCCGCCTCCCATTATCTACCTCCTCCAACTACTTGTATCTACCCTCTACACCTCCCCTTCCCAACATCTTCCGCCTCTAAGCTTCATAACATCAACCCCCCACCTACCCCAACCCACATCAACCCCCCACCTTCCCCAACCCACATCAAGCCCCCACCGCTTCCATCTAAAATGCCTTCATTTTAAATACATGTTGCAGTGAATGCAACAGTAATAAATAACTATGCACTGCAATTCTTCCCCAGCACTGAGCATCGAAAATACTGCAACATACCACTGAGGGAAAATAATGACGTAGTTCGTACGGTCATTTACATTCAAGACAGGTAACGAATGACTTCGTAATTGACTGGTAAATTATTTTTAATGCGAGTAAATACTGTATATGTATATATATATATATATACATATATATTTATATATATATATATATATATATATATATATATATATATATATATATATATATATATATATATATATATATATATATATATATATATATATGCCACAGCTACTGTCTCCGTGTTCAGTTACGTCTGTATTCAACTGAAGAAGCCTGCCGTGTGGGCGAAACGTTTCATGATTAGAATAACTAACTGTTGCACCTGTGACTTACTCATCCACTCTCAATTTATTCTCATATGTGTCTTATCTACCATCTATTCTTTCTTGCTATCTCATAGCTATCAATATAACATCTTGCATCTAAAACGTTCAAAAAATAACTTTTAACCCAAACAACGTTTCGCACTGTGTGAAGATTTCCTCAGACATTTTACTGTGACAACATTTTGCCCTCCAGGAGCCGATTATTATTTGACTAAAATGATAATAACTGAAAATAAGAGTCTGATATTACCTAACAATGTCGACCATTTAAATATTACACGAGAAATATTATATTATGAGGGAATACTTGCGTTAGATTATAACAAAAAACACCTGCGTTAACAAACTTACAAAAACATTCATCACAGCTGTCAGACACTGCATCATCATGGGATCTCGATACAAAGAATTCTCCAACTTGTCCTACCTTTGGACGAAGACCTACTTCGACTAGTGGATGGTACCACTATGACCCCGCCTCCGCCTGCTTCACCTCACCTAACTACAGTATATAAGCCACGTCTACGGCCCTTTGTTGTACATTCTACAAGATTGATGGACTGAACACATCGACTCCAGGCTGAGGAACTGATTATCTCAATCTCCATATCTCCTTGCACCTTTCTGCTTTGTATTGGACTGATGAAGCCACTGTGTGGCGAAACGTTTCCTAAATAAAGATTCCCATATGGTGCATAAGTGTCTCAATCTTCAACTTGTCGGTTTTCAAAACCATTCATCACAAACTTACACCAATATTAACCAAATACCTGATTGGAACATACAACACCTGCGTGAACCACAGTAATCTAACTAACCTTGCCCTGACCAAAATAAAAAACCTGCATTAATCATACAACATCCTAGTTGCCCAAACCCCTACTTTAACTAAACAACACCTGAGTGAAGAAAACACCTGCATAAACACCCCAACGCCGGTACTGAACAAAAAAACATTTACTTGAAATAAAAAAAACACCTTCATGAACCTAAAACAATATCTATATTATTTACATTTACCTAAAAATACCTGCCTAGACAAATTTGCACGTGTTAAGGGGAAACACCTGCCTAGGCAAATAAACACGTGTGTGAGGGGAAACACCTGCATGGAAGACGTAAAGTAGCAGCAATACGATCATTATCGGTAAGTACAGGTGTTTAAAACATGTTAATCACAGTCGTTATTGAGAAAAATAACTGTGTGACATTTAAAAGAGAAGTTGAATGAGTGGATGTCACAGGAGGGTCACAGGAATGTCACAGGAAGGTCACAAGAAGGTCACAAGAGGGCCACAGGGTCACAGGATGGTCACAGGAGGGTCATAGGATGGCCACTGGAGGGGCATAGGAAGGTCACAGAAAAGTCACAAGAGGGTCACAGGAAGGTCGCAGGAGGGTCACAGGAAGGTCACAAGAAAGTCATAGGAAGGAAGACTCACCTCGGCCCTGTTGTAGCCAGCAATCTTGCAGAAAGATTCGTTGCAATACACGATGGGGTAGTCGACTATCTGAGCGTTGGCCAACAGGAAGCTGGAGTCAGCTGTGGGAGGAGGAGAGATGAGGCATCAGTGCCTGGCTTTACTCACTTTCTCTCCCACTCAGGCACTCGCTGTCTCACTCACGTACTCGTTCTCTCACTCACGCACTCTGACTCAAATACTCTCTGGTTCACTTACGAACTTGCTGGTTCCCTCACACACACTGTCTTACTAACTGTATGACTTAGTTTAAAACACACACACACACACACACACACACACACACACACACACACACACACACACACACACACACACACACACACACACACACACACACACACACACACACACACACACACACACACACACACACACACACACACACACACATACATACACACACACACGCCATCCAAGAGCCCTCACTTGATATTAAGAAACTAATAAATATTGAAATAAGCAACAAGACTAGTCCCGGTGCTCATGGGAATGTTTACATGGAGAGTCTAGGAACCTGGCGCCATTAGAGGATAAGGAACCAGGGAGGTGTATAATAACGACATAAAAAATATTCAGTGGACAACGACACTGTTACAGAGGACAGAAACTGATATACGATGACTCAGCTGGACGTTAAAACAAAGTGATATCAGGAATATTTCTTCAACAACTGGATAATCAGGAAGTGAAAAGATCTGGGCGAATAACAGAGGCAGATTTCAAGCATAGTTTTAAGAATAGGTATAACAGGGCTTCCGTTGTAAATTAAACGGCAAGGCCAGGAGCTGAGACTTGACTCTTACAACCACATCATTTCATATTTTCTATTGCTAACACAAAGTGAAGAACTTCAACACTACGCCCTGTTATCCCACAGTCTGTTTTATACATGTATAGTTCCCGTATTGCAGTGCGTGACACAGCTACATTTAATAAGCCTCTCTTTGATTATTGAATGTGATGGAAGTCTGACATAACTTTGGAGTTATCTGTCTTAGCTGGACCTACTTAAGCCTTCAGCCCATTTTCCTTAGGCAGGAGACAGGCCCTTGCTCATCAGTCTTGTGTCTGAGATGGACTCTGGAGATCAAGTAAGATCAGCAGCTTCATAAGCTGCTCTCAACAAATTTAACATCATTCATCTTCAAGAGTAACATTTACGTCTACCAGCTTTATGGTCTTCTCCGCCCGAAAGCAAATATGTGCAACAAATATACTTTTTGCAGTCTCGTCGAGATGTTCATTGTTGTGTTCGTCTCCACCACCTTCAAACTCTTTCCATAAATAGTCATGGATGTTAGTAAAATTAATTCACATAATCGTCGACCTGAGTTTTTCGCGGATCTATAGTCTGCGTAGTCGAACCCTGGCAGTATTTCCTAATTTCCCCCACTTCCCCTTCACCCCGTATTAATTTTCTTACCATACTGCTGAAGTCCCAACGATTCAGGTTTGTGCCTCACCTTCCATACACGAAGGCTCGCATGTATATTCCTGCTCTCTCATACTACAGCAGTGTACATTATCTGTTCTAAACCCAAAGTTGGGATAGACAGTACGACTGTTTCGTCAGAATATGTAATTCAATGACACTTAAATCAGCAAACATTTTCATATCTGAGATGTAGGTATTACTGTCCGCCTCTTCGTTCATGGCTGTTTCAGACTCAAAGTGCATTACAAACTATCCATTTTAATTCAGATACAATTTTAATTTTAATTCAGATACAATAATGGTTAGGCTGCATTTCTAGCAACAAAAGTTATTTTGGTGTGTCTCTGGACACACTGGTGCTCAGGGCATTATCAGACTCTCGCTCTACTATACACGACCTACCAGTCTCCCACAGGGAGGTCCTCTTCTGAGAATATTTTCCACTACCTTCTCAACAATTCTGAAGTCGTTGGCAACAGCGTAGGTCTGAGTTGGAGCACAAAAACTTTTTACCCATCACACTACAATTAGATTTGCTGTCAGATATGAAAAACTGCTTCCACACGATTACGAATAAAACACACACGACTCGCACATAATACTAGACGGAGAGACGGCCAACACTTCAAAGTGAACAACGCCATATTGTGCTTTTGATTCAACATATCTTGATAACCAGTTCTAAATGTCAGAAATATATACATAATACCCTTCTGACGCCAACGTGACACCCTCAAGCGCTCTGGCTGACCTCATCACCTAAAGTTCCACCTTCAACGCAGATCCAATCTTATCTTATTAAGAGAAAGTAACTTCTTACTTCAGCGTCGAGATAAACACGTCACCAAACAAACCATCCACCATCATCACCCCCACAACACCAGCCCCTACCACCACCCCACCAACTCTACCACTCCCACCAATAATAATAATAATATTAATAATAATAATAATAATAATAATAATAATAATAATAAGTAATAATACTAATAATGTGACGAATTGAAAAGGGGAAGTGTTTGGTGTATATAGTAACTCAAATATCACCAGTTTATGTGGGACAATGGGAGAAAATCTAAACAATGAAAGGTACCACCAAGAAATAAACAAACGTATAATGAATATAAAGTAATTCAGTGTAAACAACTAGTAAAGATTAATAACTGCCATCACAAGCAAATTTAATGTCTCTTAAATTGATAGTTGTCATTATTATTAATATAGATCTCATCAGTATGTATATATATATATATATATATATATATATATATATATATATATATATATATATATATATATATATATATATATATAAACTAAATGGTTTCGGTCATATATCTGTTGTTCATACAATTGTTGTCTACACATTTGTTGTCCAGACACATGTTTTCCACACACCTGTAGTCCACATTTGTTCATACAACAATTCTTCATACCTATTTCTTATACACCTGTTTCCTAAACACATGCTGCTCATACTCCTGTTGTTCACACACCTGTTTCCCACACTTCTGTTCACCATGCTCCTATTCACCACACTCCTGTTGTCCACCTTTCTGTTGTCCATACATTTTTCAAAAATGTATATTGGCCACCAGATATCCCATGCTCCACCCACAATCCATAACTCACACTGGACCTTTCACCAGACATCTCATGCTCCACCCACAATCCATAACTCACACTGGACCCTTCACCAGACATCCCATGCTCCACCCACAATCCATAACTCACACTGGACCCTTCACCAGACATCTCATGCTCCACCCACAATCCATAACTCACACTGGATCCTTCACCAGACATCCCATGCTCCACACACAATCCATAACTCACACTGGACCCTCCACCAGACATCTCATGCTCCACCCACAATCCATAACTCACACTGGACCCTCCACCAGACATCTCATGCTCCACCCACAATCCATAACTCACACTGGACTATTCACCAGACATCCCATGCTCCACCCACAATCCATAACTCACACTGGACCCTCCACCAGACATCTCATGCTCTACCCACAATCCATGACTCACACTGGACCTTCCACCAGACATCCCATTCTCCACCCACAACCCATAACTCACACTGGACCCTCCACCAGACATCCCATGCTCCACCCACAACCCATAACTCACACTGGACCCTCCACCAGACATCCCATGCTCCACCCACAACCCATAACTCACACTGGACCCTCAAACAGACATCCCATGCTCCACCCACAACCCATAACTCACACTGGACCCTCCACCAGACATCCCATGCTCCACCCACAATCCATAACTCACACTGGACCCTCCACCAGACATCTCATGCTCCACCCACAATCCATAACTCACACTGGATCCTCCACCAGACATCTCATGCTCCACCCACAACCCATAACTCACATTGGACCCTACACCAGACATCTCATGCTCCACTCACAATCCATAACTCACACTGGACTCTCCACCAGACATCCCATGCTCCACCCACAACCCATAACTCACACAGGACCCTCCACCAGACATCCCATGTTCCACCCACAACCCATAACTCACACTGGACCCTCCACAAGACATCCCATGCTCCACCCACTACACACAAACTCACACTGGACCCTCCATCAGACATCCCATGCTCCACCCACAACACACAAACTCACACTGGACCCTCCACCAGACATCCCATGCTCCACCCACAACACATAACTCACACTGGACCCTCCACCAGACATCCCATGCTCCACCCACAACACAAACTCACACTGGACCCTTCACCAGACATCCCATGCTCCACCCACAACCCATAACTCATACTGGACCCTCTACCAGACATCCCATGCTCCAACCACAACCCATAACTCCCACTGGACCCTCCACCAGACATCCCATGCTCCACCCACAACCCATAACTCACACTGGACCCTCCACAAGACATCCCATGCTCCACCCACAGCCCATAACTCACACTGGACCCTCCAGCAGACATCTCATGCCCCATCCACAACCCATAACTCACACTGGACCCTCCACAAGACATCCCATGCTTCACCCACAACACACAAACTCACACTGGACCCTCCACCAGACATCCCATCCTCCACCCACAACACACAAACTCACACTGGACCCTCCACCAGACATCTTATGCTCCACCCACAACACATAACTCACACTGGACCCTCCACCAGACATCCCATGCTCCACCCACAACACATAACTCACACTGGACCCTCCACAAGACATCCCATGCTCCACGCACAACACACAAACTCACACTGGACCCTCCACCAGACATCCCATGCTCCACCCACAACCCATAACTCATACTGGACCCTCTACCAGACATCCCATGCTCCACCCACAACCCATAACTCCCACTGGACCCTCCACAAGACATCCCATGCTCCACCCACAACCCATAACTCACACTGGACCCTCCACCAGACATCCCATGCTCCACCCACAACCCATAACTCATACTGGACCCTCTACCAGACATCCCATGCCACACCCACAAGCCATAACTCACTGGACCCTCCAAAAGACATCCCATGCTCCACCCACAACACACAAACTCACACTGGACCCCATGCTTCACCCATAACCCATAACTCCCACTGGACCCTCCACCAGACATCTCATGCTCCACCCACAACCCATAACTCACAATGGACCCTCCTCCAGACATCCCATGCTCCACCCACAACACATAACTCACACTGGACCCTCTACCAGACATCCAATGCTCCACCCACAACCCATAACTCACACTGGACCCTTCACCAGACATCCCATGCTCCACCCACAACCCATAACTCACACTGGACCCTCTATCAGACATCCCATGCTCCACCCACAACCCATAACTCACACTGGACCCTCCACCAGACATCCCATGCTCCACCCACAACCCATAACTCACACTGGACCCTTCAGCAGACATCTCATGCTCCACCCACAACCCATAACTCCCACTGGACCCTCCACCAGACAATCCATGGTCCACACACAACCCATAACTTACACTGGACTCTCCACCAGACAATCCATGGTCCACCCACAACCCATAACTCACACTGGACCCTCCACCAGACATCTCATGCTCCACCCACAACCCATAACTCACACTGGACCCTCCACCGGACATCTCATGCTCCACCCACAACTCATAACTCCCACTGGACCCTCCACCAGACATCTCATGCTCCACCCACAACCCTTAACTAACACTGGACCCTCCACCAGAAATCCCATGCTCCACCCACAACCCATAACTCACACTGGACCCTCCACCAGACATCCCATGCTCCACCCACAACACAAACTCACACTGGACCCTTCACCAGACATCCCATGCTCCACCCACAACCCATAACTCATACTGGACCCTCTACCAGACATCCCATGCTCCACCCACAACCCATAACTCCCACTGGACCCTCCACCAGACATCCCATGCTCCACCCACAACCCATAACTCACACTGGACCCTCCACAAGACATCCCATGCTCCACCCACAGCCCATAACTCACACTGGACCCTCCAGCAGACATCTCATGCCCCATCCACAACCCATAACTCACACTGGACCCTCCACAAGACATCCCATGCTTCACCCACAACACACAAACTCACACTGGACCCTCCACCAGACATCCCATCCTCCACCCACAACACACAAACTCACACTGGACCCTCCACCAGACATCTCATGCTCCACCCACAACACATAACTCACACTGGACCCTCCACCAGACATCCCATGCTCCACCCACAACACATAACTCACACTGGACCCTCCACAAGACATCCCATGCTCCACGCACAACACACAAACTCACACTGGACCCTCCACCAGACATCCCATGCTCCACCCACAACCCATAACTCATACTGGACCCTCTACCAGACATCCCATGCTCCACCCACAACCCATAACTCCCACTGGACCCTCCACAAGACATCCCATGCTCCACCCACAACCCATAACTCACACTGGACCCTCCACCAGACATCCCATGCTCCACCCACAACCCATAACTCACACTGGACCCTCCACAAGACATCTCATGCCCCACCCACAAGCCATAACTCACACTGGACCCTCCAAAAGACATCCCATGCTCCACCCACAACACACAAACTCACACTGGACCCTCCACCAGACATCCCATGCTCCACCCACAACACACAAACTCACACTGGACCCTCCACCAGACACCCCATGCTCCACCCACAACCCATAACTCATACTGGACCCTCTACCAGACATCCCATGCTTCACCCATAACCCATAACTCCCACTGGACCCTCCACCAGACATCTCATGCTCCACCCACAACCCATAACTCACAATGGACCCTCCTCCAGACATCCCATGCTCCACCCACAACACATAACTCACACTGGACCCTCTACCAGACATCCAATGCTCCACCCACAACCCATAACTCACACTGGACCCTTCACCAGACATCCCATGCTCCACCCACAACCCATAACTCACACTGGACCCTCTATCAGACATCCCATGCTCCACCCACAACCCATAACTCACACTGGACCCTCTACCAGACATCCCATGCTCCACCCACAACCCATAACTCACACTGGACCCTTCAGCAGACATCTCATGCTCCACCCACAACCCATAACTCCCACTGGACCCTCCACCAGACAATCCATGGTCCACCCACAACCCATAACTCACACTGGACTCTCCACCAGACAATCCATGGTCCACCCACAACCCATAACTCACACTGGACCCTCCACCAGACATCTCATGCTCCACCCACAACCCATAACTCACACTGGACCCTCCACCGGACATCTCATGCTCCACCCACAACTCATAACTCCCACTGGACCCTCCACCAGACATCTCATGCTCCACCCACAACCCTTAACTAACACTGGACCCTCCACCAGATATCCCATGCTCCACCCACAACCCATAACTCACACTGGACCCTCCACCAGACTTCTCATGCTCCACCCACAACCCATAACTCACACTGGACCCTTCACCAGACATCCTATGCTCTACCCACAACACATAACTCTCACTGGACCCTCCACCAGGCATCCCATGCTCCACCCATAACCCATAACTCCCACTGGACCCTCCACCAGACATCTAATGCTCCACCCACAACCCATAACTCCCACTGGACCCTCCACCAGACATCTCATGCTCCACCCACAACCCTTAACTAACACTGGACCCTCCTCCAGATATCCCATGCTCCACCCACAACCCATAGCTCACACTGGACCTTCCACCAGACATCCCATGCTCTACCCACAACCCCTAACTCATACTAGACCCTTCACCAGACATCTCATGCTCCACCCACAACCCATAACTCACACCGGACCCTTCACCAGACATCCCATGCTCCACCCACAACCCATATCTCACACTTGACCCTCCATCAGATATCCCATGCTCCACCCATAACCCATAACTCACACTGGACCCTTCACCAGACATCCCATGCTCCACCCACAACCCATAACTCACATTGGACCCCTCACCAGACATCTCATGCTCCACCCACAACCCATAACTCACACTGAGCCCTCCACCAGACAATCCATGGTTCACCCACAACCCATAACTCACACTGGACCCTCCACTAGACATCTCATGCTCCACCCACAACCCATAACTCACACTAGACCCTTCACCAGACATCCCATGCTCCACCCACAACCCATAACTCACACTGGACCCTCCACCAGACAATCCATGGTCCACCCACAACCCATAACTCACATTGGGCCCTCCACCAGACAATCCATGGTCCACCCACAACCCATAACTCACACTGGACCCTCCACCAGACAATCCATGGTCCACCCACAACTCATAACTCACACTGGACCCTCCAACAGACATCCCATTCTCCACCCACAACACATAACTCACACTGGACTCTCCACCAGACATCCCATGCTCCACCCAAAACCCATAACTCACACTGGGCCCTTCACAAGACAATCCATGGTCCACCCATAACCCATAACTCTCATTGGACACTTCACCAGACATCCCATGATCCACCCACAACCCATAACTCACACTGGACCCTACACCAGACAATCCATGGTCCTCCCACAACCCATAACTCACATTGGACCCTCCACCAGACAATCCATGGTCCACCCACAACCCATAACTCACACTGGACTCTCCACCAGACATCCCATGCTCCATCCACAGCCCATAACTCTTACTGAACCCTCAACCGAATACCCTATTCTTCACCCACAACCCATAACCCACATTGGACCGGCCACCAGACATCCCATGCTCCACCAACTCATAACCCACACTGAACGCTCCACCAAACACCGCATTTTCTATCTTCAACCCATAACCCACATTGGATCATCCACCAGAAATCCCATGCCGCACCCACAACCACACTACCCACACTACACATACATCACAGCCGTCAGTGGGGTGACTCCCACATTGGAAGAGTGGAAGATGTGATGTTCCTGGGTACTTTCCCATCTTCCCTCTTACTGGGAGACGGGAGGAAGACAGGGGAAACAGAGAGGGAGAAGAGAAAGAGAGAGAGGTAGGAAGAGAGTGAAGGAAGTGAGGAGCAAGGTAGAAAAAGAATGATTGAGAGAACTGAGCAAAAGAGGCAGTAAGGTGTGTGTGTGAGAGAGAGAGAATGAGAATAATTGCCCTGGCTTCTCCCATAACACTGTTGCAAGTTCACAATGGAGGGGGGAAATCTATCTTTCTCTCAACACACTGGCTGTATCCCACCGAGGCGGGGTGGCCCAAAAGGAAAAACGAAAGTTTCTCCTTTTACATTTAGTAATATATACAAGAGAAAGGGTTACTAGCCCCTTGCTCCCGGCATTTTAGTCGCCTCTTACAACACGCATGGCTTATGGAGGAAGAATTCTGTTCCACTTCCCCATGGAGGTAAGAGGAAATAAACAACAACAAGAACTAGAAAGAAAATAGAAGAAAACCTAAAGGGGTGTGTATATATATGCTTGTACATGTATGTGTAGTGTGACCTAAGTGTAAGTAGAAGTAGCAAGACGTACCTGAAATCTTTCATGTGTATGAGACAGAAAACAAAAGACACCAGCAATCCTACCATCATGTAAAACAATTACAGGCTTTCGTTTTACACTCACTTGGCAGGACGGTAGTACCTCCCTGGGCGGTTGCTGTCTACCAACCTACTATCTAGGGAGGGGGGGGAAATGTTATCGAAAATTTCTGGGGAGTTGAGGTGCTGATACGAGATAGAAGCTGCTATAGGAGATATGATAACAACGTATACGGTACTCGGACGTCCTGATAGGACAGACAGGGAACAGACTTCATGGGGCAGGTACACTTTCCATGGTGCCAGGTATATGGTCCACGGTGCCAGGTTCATGGTCCACGGTGTCAGGTACACGGTCCATGGGGCCAGGTTCATGGTCCATGGTGCCAGGTACACGGTCCATGGGGCCAGATACACGGTCCATGCGGCTAGGCACATGGCCTAGAGACCAGGTTCACGGTCCATGAAGCCAGGTATATGGTCCAGGGACCAGGTGCACGGTCCATGGAGCCATGTATATGGTCCATGGGGCCAGGTACACGGTCCATGGGCCAGGTACACGGTCCATGAGGCAAGGTACACGGTCAATGGGGTCAGGTACACGGTCCATGAGGCAAGTACACGGTCCATGGGGTCAGGTACACGGTCCAGGGGCCAGGCACACGATTCATCGGGCCAGGCATATGGTCCATGGTGCCAGGTACACGGTCCATGGGGCCAGGTACATAATTAATGGATATAAACAAAACACTGGGTAGAGAGATAAAGATAGTAACTTCGAGCGTATCGTTGAGGAGGTCGAGGTAGTGAAACACGGCAGAACATCACCGTAGAGTTTCAGCAAACTCTGTGTTGACCTCCTTCACCTCCCCACTGTTATTGCTTCAGTCTCATTCCTTCTCATCTTTGTCTCCCCGTCGCCACTGTGTCTAGACGTCCCACACGTCTTCCTCCTCCATCCTCCAATATGAGTGTGTGTATGTGTGCTTTTGCATGTGTATTGGTGTATGATTTTGTATGTGTGTATATATTTATCTACTTACATTTACCTTTCTTAGTTTGTGAGGGAAATTGTGTGTACGAGTTGTTCTTGACAGCGTTGTACTCCCGTTACTGTGTCAAGCCTCTCAATTACTCACGAACGGTAACACTAAATTCCTGGCCTCATTGGCCCTGCCATACCTATTTGTAACACTGTGTATGAAGTCTGTATGGAACACTTCCTCGTGCAAGTTGTACCACTTTAACCGCCCTCAGCTTAAAGAATAATTTCCTTACTTCCATGTGACTCCTTTGCGATTTTAGCTTCCGTTTATGTTCTCTTGTTCCTAGTCTCTGGCTTCGCAACGGTATGTTTCTGTTATCTCGAGTATCAAAACATTGAATACGTCGTTACTATCACTCCCGTTCCTCTGTTTCTCTTGCCTCTCTGTTTTGGAAGCTGAAGTTCTTTTTTTCTAGTCTTTTCTCACATGACAACTGCTAGACTAGTTTTGTTGTGAATGTCTTCTGCTGCGTCTGCTGCTGCTGCTGCTGCTGCTGCTGCTGCTGCTGCTGCTGCTGCTGCTGCGTCTGCTGCTGCTGCTGCGTCTGCTGCTGCTGCTGCTGCGCCTGCTGCTGCTGCTGCCGCTGCTGGCGCTGCTGCCGCTGCTGCCGCTGCTGCCGCTGCTGCCGCTGCTGCAGCTGCTGCCGCTGCTGCCGCTGCTACCGCTGCTGCCGCTGCTGCCGCTGCTGCTGCTGAACACTGT
>NC_091362.1:12984678-13024678 GCF_038502225.1 Cherax quadricarinatus | reverse complement strand
TATATATATGGGAGGTAGCCAATCCCTCAGCCTTGCTGAGAGGTGGCCAGTCCCTTAGCCTTGCTGGGAGGTGGTTAGTACCTCAGCCTTGCTGGGAGGTGGCCAGTCCCTCAGCCTCACTGGGAGGGGTCAGTCCCTTAGCCTTGCTGGGAGGTGGCCAGTCCATCAGCCTTGCTGGGAGGTGACCAGTCCCTCAGCCTTGCTGGGAGATGGCCAGTCCCTCAGCCTTGCTGGGAGGTGGCCGGTCCCTCAGCCTTGCTGGGAGGTGGCCAGTCCCTCAGCCTTGCTGGGAGGTGGCCAGTCCCTCAGCCTTGCTGGGAGGTGGCCAGTCCCTCAGCCTTGCTGGGAGGTGGCCAGTCCCTCAGCCTTGCTGGGAGGTGACCAGTCCCTCAGCCTTGCTGGGAGGTGGCCAGTCCCTCAGCCTTGCTGGGAGGTGGCCAGTCCCTCAGCCTTACTGGGAGGTGGCCAGTCCCTCCCCCTTGCTGAGAGGTGTCCAGTCCCTCAGCCTTGCTGGGAGGTGGCCAGTTCCCCAGCCTTGCTGAGAGGTGTCCAGTCCCTCAGCCTTGCTGGGAGGTGGCCAGTTCCCCAGCCTTGCTGGGAGATGGCCAGTCCCTCAGCCTTGCTGGGAGATGGCCAGTCCCTCAGCCTTGCTGAGAGGTGACCAGTCCCTCAGCCTTGCTGGGAGGTGGCCAGTCCCTCAGCCTTGCTGGGAGGTGGCCAGTTCCTCAGCCTTGCTGGGAGGTGGCCAGTTCCTCAGCCTTGCTGGGAGGTGGCCAGTTCCTCAGCCTTGCTGGGAGGTGGCCAGTCCCTCAGCCTTGCTGGGAGGTGGCCAGTCCCTCAGCCTTGCTGGGAGGTGGCCAGTTCCTCAGCCTTGCTGGGAGGTGGCCAGTCCCTCAGCCTTGCTGGGAGGTGGCCAGTCCCTCAGCCTTGCTGGGAGATGGCCAGTTCCTCAGCCTTGCTGGGAGGTGACCAGTCCCTCAGCCTTGCTGGGAGGTGGCCAGTCCCTCAGCCTTACTGGGAGGTGGCCGGTCCCT
Source organism: Cherax quadricarinatus (assembly GCF_038502225.1). Lineage (NCBI taxonomy): Eukaryota > Metazoa > Arthropoda > Malacostraca > Decapoda > Parastacidae > Cherax > Cherax quadricarinatus. The sequence goes on along the minus strand of NC_091362.1, from coordinate 13,023,644 downwards.
CAGCCTTGCTGGGAGGTGGCCAGTTCCTCAGCCTTGCTGGGAGATGGCCAGTTCCTCAGCCTTGCTGGGAGGTGGCCAGTCCCTCAGCCTTGCTGGGAGGTGGCCAGTCCCTCAGCCTTGCTGGGAGATGGCCAGTTCCTCAGCCTTGCTGGGAGGTGGCCAGTTCCTTAGCCTTGCTGGGAGGTGGCCAGTCCCTCAGCCTTGCTGGGAGGTGGCCAGTCCCTCAGCCTTGCTGGGAGGTGGTCAGTCCCTCAGCCTTGCTGGGAGGTGACCAGTCCCTCAGTCTTGCTGGGAGGTGACCAGTCCCTCAGCCTTGCTGGGAGGTGGCCAGTCCCTCAGCCTTGCTGGGAGGTGGCCAGTCCCTCAGCCTTACTGGGAGGTGGCCAGTCCCTCCCCCTTGCTGAGAGGTGGCCAGTCCCTCAGCCTTGCTGGGAGGTGGCCACCTCCTCAGCATTGCTGAGAGGTGGCCAGTCCCTCAGTCTTGCTCGGAGGTGGCCAGTTCCTCAGCCTTGCTGGGAGATGGCCAGTCCCTCAGCCTTGCTGGGAGATGGCCAGTCCCTCAGCCTTGCTGGGAGGTGACCAGTCCCTCAGCCTTGCTGGGAGGTGGCCAGTCCCTCAGCCTTGCTGGGAGGTGGCCAGTTCCTCAGCCTTGCTGGGAGATGGCCAGTTCCTCAGCCTTGCTGGGAGGTGGCCAGTTCCTCAGCCTTGCTGGGAGGTGGCCAGTCCCTCAGCCTTGCTGGGAGGTGGCCAGTCCCTCAGCCTTGCTGGGAGGTGGCCAGTTCCTCAGCCTTGCTGGGAGGTGGCCAGTCCCTCAGCCTTGCTGGGAGGTGGGAGGTGGCCAGTCCCTCAGCCTTGCTGGGAGGTGGCCAGTCCCTCAGCCTTGCTGGGAGGTGGCCAGTTCCTCAGCCTTGCTGGGAGGTGACCAGTCCCCCAGCCTTGCTGGGAGGTGACCAGTCCCTCAGCCTTGCTGGGAGGTGACCAGTCCCTCAGCCTTGCTGGGAGGTGGCCAGTTCCTCAGCCTTGCTGGGAGATGGCCAGTTCCTCAGCCTTGCTGGGAGGTGGCCAGTTCCTCAGCCTTGCTGGGAGGTGGCCAGTCCCTCAGCCTTGCTGGGAGGTGGCCAGTCCCTCAGCCTTGCTGGGAGGTGGCCAGTTCCTCAGCCTTGCTGGGAGGTGGCCAGTGGCCAGGCCCACAGCCTTGCTGGGAGGTGGCCAGGCCCACAGCCTTGCTGGGAGGTGCCCAGTCCCTCAGCCTTGCTGGGAGGTGGCCAGTCCCTCAGCCTTACTGGGAGGTGGCCGGTCCCTCAGCCTTGCTGGGAGGTGGCCAGTTCCTCAGCCTTGCTGGGAGATGGCCAGTTCCTCAGCCTTGCTGGGAGGTGGCCAGTCCCTCAGCCTTGCTGGGAGGTGGCCAGTCCCTCAGCCTTGCTGGGAGATGGCCAGTTCCTCAGCCTTGCTGGGAGGTGGCCAGTTCCTTAGCCTTGCTGGGAGGTGGCCAGTTCCTCAGCCTTGCTGGGAGGTGGCCAGTCCCTCAGCCTTGCTGGGAGGTGGCCAGTCCCTCAGCCTTGCTGGGAGATGGCCAGTTCCTCAGCCTTGCTGGGAGGTGACCAGTCCCTCAGCCTTGCTGGGAGGTGGCCAGTCCCTCAGCCTTACTGGGAGGTGGCCGGTCCCTCAGCCTTGCTGGGAGGTGGCCAGTTCCTCAGCCTTGCTGGGAGATGGCCAGTTCCTCAGCCTTGCTGGGAGGTGGCCAGTCCCTCAGCCTTGCTGGGAGGTGGCCAGTCCCTCAGCCTTGCTGGGAGATGGCCAGTTCCTCAGCCTTGCTGGGAGGTGGCCAGTTCCTCAGCCTTGCTGGGAGGTGGCCAGTTCCTCAGCCTTGCTGGGAGGAGGCCAGTCCCTCAGCCTTGCTGGGAGGTGGCCAGTTCCTCAGCCTTGCTGGGAGGTGGCCAGTTCCTCAGCCTTGCTGGGAGGAGGCCAGTCCCTCAGCCTTGCTGGGAGGTGGCCAGCCATTCTCCCACTTAAAAAGCCTTTACAGTATTTTCAATGTTAATTATAGCAATAAGGTTGAAAATTCTCTACTAGAAGATAGTATTTTAGATTATATTGACCTGTTTTCGATATGTAGTTCGACGAAGGAGAAACGTCTTGAAAAGGAAGCTCATAGTAAGTCAACGTTTCGCTCAGTAAAGAGCTTAATCAAGCCTGGGTTAAAGCTCTACACAGAAAGAAACTTAGTCGCAATTGAAACTTGTTCCGCTACTTGTGTCATTTATCTTCAATAGCACAGTTTAAGGCTCAGGTACGACTGCAACTGACCATCCAGTGTATCAAGGGGAATTGATCACATTAGCTGGTTGTTAATTACCCATCAATTCAGTATTCAGCACTGGAACAAGTGTCACAGTGGGACCCACAGTGGGACCCACAGTGGGACCCACAGTGGGACTCACAGTAAGACCCGCAGTAAGACCCACAGTGGGACCCACTGTGGGACCCACAGTGGAACCCACATTGGGACCCAAAGTGAAACCCACATTGGGACCCAGAGTGGGACCCGCAGTAAGACCCGCAGTGGGACCCGCAGTAAGACCCGCAGTAAGACCCACAGTGGGACCCGCAGTAAGACCCGCAGTAAGACCCACAGTGGGACCCGCAGTAAGACCGGCAGTAAGACCCACAGTGGGACCCGCAGAAAGACCCGCAGTAAGACCCACAGTGGGACCCACAGTGGGACCCACAGTGGGACCCACAGTGGGACCCACAGTGGGACCCACAGTGGGACCCACAGTGGGACCCACAGTGGGACCCACAGTGGGACCCACAGTGGGACCCACTCCACCAGGTTGAAATCAATATGTTTTAATCTTTCATGTTGCAACAATAGTGTTGAATTTAGATCTATACTTATTTAATGTATAGAGCGAAATTCCACTCTCTGTGTGTTGCGGTAATTCAAGAGTACTGTATGTAAGAGTACTGTATGTAAGAGTACTGTATGTAAGAGTACTGTATGTAAGAGTACTGTATGTAAGAGTACTGTATGTAAGAGTACTGTATGTAAGAGTACTGTATGTAAGAGTACTGTATGTAAGAGTACTGTATGTAAGAGTACTGTATGTAAGAGTACTGTATGTAAGAGTACTGTATGTAAGAGTACTGTATGTAAGAGTACTGTATGTAAGAGTACTGTATGTAAGAGTACTGTATGCAAGAGTACTGTATGTAAGAGTACTGTATGTAAGAGTACTGTATGTAAGAGTACTGTATGTAAGAGTACTGTATGTAAGAGTACTGTATGTAAGAGTACTGTATGTAAGAGTACTGTATGTAAGAGTACTGTATGTAAGAGTACTGTATGTAAGAGTACTGTATGTAAGAGTACTGTATGTAAGAGTACTGTATGTAAGAGTACTGTATGTAAGAGTACTGTAAGCAAGAGTACTGTATGTAAGAGTACTGTATGTAAGAGTACTGTATGTAAGAGTACTGTATGTAAGAGTACTGTATGTAAGAGTACTGTATGTAAGAGTACTGTATGTAAGAGTACTGTATGTAAGAGTACTGTATGTAAGAGTACTGTATGTAAGAGTACTGTATGTAAGAGTACTGTATGTAAGAGTACTGTATGTAAGAGTACTGTATGTAAGAGTACTGTATGTAAGAGTGTATGTAAGAGTACTGTATGTAAGAGTACTGTATGTAAGAGTACTGTATGTAAGAGTACTGTATGTAAGAGTACTGTATGTAAGAGTACTGTATGTAAGAGTACTGTATGTAAGAGTACTGTATGTAAGAGTACTGTATGTAAGAGTACTGTATGTAAGAGTACTGTATGTAAGAGTACTGTATGTAAGAGTACTGTATGTAAGAGTACTGTATGTAAGAGTACTGTATGTAAGAGTACTGTATGTAAGAGTACTGTATGTAAGAGTACTGTATGTAAGAGTACTGTATGTAAGAGTACTGTATGTAAGAGTACTGTATGTGTATGTAAGAGAGTACTGTATGTAAGAGTACTGTATGTAAGAGTACTGTATGTAAGAGTACTGTATGTAAGAGTACTGTATGTAAGAGTACTGTATGTAAGAGTACTGTATGTAAGAGTACTGTATGTAAGAGTACTGTATGTAAGAGTACTGTATGTAAGAGTACTGTATGTAAGAGTACTGTATGTAAGAGTACTGGATGTGTATGTAAGAGTACTGTTAGTAAGAGTACTGTATGTAAGAGTACTGTATGTAAGAGTACTGTATGTAAGAGTACTGTATGTAAGAGTACTGTATGTAAGAGTACTGTATGTAAGAGTACTGTATGTAAGAGTACTGTATGTAAGAGTACTGTATGTAAGAGTACTGTATGTAAGAGTACTGTATGTAAGAGTACTGTATGTAAGAGTACTGTATGTAAGAGTACTGTATGTAAGAGTACTGTATGTAAGAGTACTGTATGTAAGAGTACTGTATGTAAGAGTACTGTATGTAAGAGTACTGTATGTAAGAGTACTGTATGTAAGAGTACTGTATGTAAGAGTACTGTATGTAAGAGTACTGTATGTAAGAGTACTGTATGTAAGAGTACTGTATGTAAGAGTACTGTATGTAAGAGTACTGTATGTAAGAGTACTGTATGTAAGAGTACTGTATGTAAGAGTACTGTATGTAAGAGTACTGTATGTAAGAGTACTGTATGTAAGAGTACTGTATGTAAGAGTACTGTATGTAAGAGTACTGTATGTAAGAGTACTGTATGTAAGAGTACTGTATGTAAGAGTACTGTATGTAAGAGTACTGTATGTAAGAGTACTGTATGTAAGAGTACTGTATGTAAGAGTACTGTATGTAAGAGTACTGTATGTAAGAGTACTGTATGTAAGAGTACTGTATGTAAGAGTACTGTATGTAAGAGTACTGTATGTAAGAGTACTGTATGTAAGAGTACTGTATGTAAGAGTACTGTATGTAAGAGTACTGTATGTAAGAGTACTGTATGTAAGAGTACTGTATGTAAGATGTAAGAGTACTGTATGTAAGAGTACTGTATGTAAGAGTACTGTATGTAAGAGTACTGTATGTAAGAGTACTGTATGTAAGAGTACTGTATGTAAGAGTACTGTATGTAAGAGTACTGTAAGCAAGAGTACTGTATGTAAGAGTACTGTATGTAAGAGTACTGTATGTAAGAGTACTGTATGTAAGAGTAACTGTATGTAAGAGTACTGTATGTAAGAGTACTGTATGTAAGAGTACTGTATGTAAGAGTACTGTATGTAAGAGTACTGTATGTAAGAGTACTGTATGTAAGAGTACTGTATGTAAGAGTACTGTATGTAAGAGTACTGTATGTAAGAGTACTGTATGTAAGAGTACTGTATGTAAGAGTACTGTATGTAAGAGTACTGTATGTAAGAGTACTGTATGTAAAGTGCAGCAAAGTGCTACCATGTAATTGCTGTATGTAGATGCTGTATGTAAAATTGCTATGTAAAGTACTGTATGTAAGGTACTGTATGTAATTACTGTGTGTGAGTGCTGTGTCATGAGTGCTGTATGTAAGGTACTGTATGTGGAGTACTGTATGTAAAGGTACATGTGAGTGCTGTGTCATAAGGTACTGTAAAGCAAGATTACTGTGTGTGGAGTACTGCATGTAAAGGGTGCTGTATGTAAGAGTGCTGTATGTAAGATGCTGTATGTAAGAGTACTGTGGCAAGGTACTGTGTCATAAGAGTGCTGTGTGAGTGCTGGCAATAGCAAGGTACCAGCATGTAAAATTACTGTATGTAAGATGCACTGTATGAGTGCTGTAAAGTGCGTATGTAAAGTACTGTATGTGGTACCAACTGGGTACTGTGAGCAAGGTACTGTATGTAAGAGTACTGTATGTAAAATTACTGTATGTAGAGTACTGTATGTAAAATTACTGTATGTAAGAGTGCTATATGTAAGGTACTGTATGTAAAATTACTGTGTGTGGAGTACTGTATGTAAGGTACTGTATGTAAGGCACTGTATGTAGTACTGTAAACAAAGGTGCACAGCCTGGCAAAAAATTACTTTGTATGTGAGTGCTGTATGTGAGTGCTGTATGTGAGTGCTGTGTGTAAGAGTGCTGTGGCAAAGTACTGTATAAGGTACTGGCAATAGCAAGAGTACTGTATGTAAAAGTGCTGTATGTAAGAGTGCTGTGTATATTAAAGGGTACTGTACAGGAGTACTGTATGTAAGTGCACTTTGTATGTGGAATTTGTATAAAGTGCTGTATGTAGAGTGCTGTAAGCAAGGTACTGTATGTAGTACTGTATGTAAAGTACTGTGTAAAGTGCCTGCATGTGAGTACTGTATACCATAAAGGTGCTGTATGTAAAATTACTGTATGTAAGTACTGTATGTAAGGTACTGTATGTAGTACTGTAAGCAGGAGTACTGTATGTAAAGTACTGTGTGCAAGAGTGCTGTATGTAAAATTACTGCAATGTAGGAGTACTGTGCATGTAAAATTACTGTAAAGTGCTGTATGTAAAATTACTGTATGTAAGAGTACTGTATGTAAAGGTACTGTAAGCAAAGGTGCTGTGTAAAATTACTGTATGTAAAGAGTGCTGTATGCTGAGTGCTGTATGTAAGGAGTACTGTATGTAAGATTACTGTATGTAAGGTACTGTATGTAAAGGTACTGTATGTAAGGTACTGTGTGTAAGGTGCTGCTAAGCAAAGTGCTGTATGTGGAGTACTGTATGTGAGTACTGTATGTAAAAAGGTACTGGCATGTAAAGTACTGTATGAGTGCTGTATGTGAGTACTGTATGTAAAATTACTGTATGTAAGAGTGTAATGTGCAAAGTGCTGTGAAACAGTGCTGTATGTAAAGGTGCTATTGTGTAAGAGTGCTGTATAACCAGAGTACTGTAATGTAAAATTACTGGCCAATGTGCAGAGTGCTGTATGTAAGGTACTGTATGTAAGTGCTGTGTGTGTAAGTGCTGTGTGTGGAGTGCTGTATGTAAGTGCTGTGTAAAATTACTGTATGTGGGTACTGTATGCTAGGGTGCTGTGCTGTAGGTGCTGGCTTGCTGCAGAGTACTGTATGTAAAGTGCTGTAAGCAAGGTGCTGTAATGTGAGTACTGTGTGTAAGGTGCTGTGTGCTGAGTGCACAACATGGCAAAAAGGTACTGTATGTAAAGTGCTGTGTGTGTAAGTGCTGTGTGTAAGGTGCTGTATGTGGAGTGTGTGTAAGAGTGCTGTGAAGCAAGGTACTGTATGTAGAACTGTGTGTATGGAGTACTGTATGTAAGGTGCTGTATGTAAGAATTGCTGTATGTAAGAGTACTGTATGTAAGATTACTGTGTGTGGAGTACTGTGTGTAAGTGCTGTGTGGAGTGCTGTCAGGCAAGGTGCTGTATGTAAGGTACTTGTATGTACAGAGTGCTGTATGTGCAAGAATTGCTGTATGTAAGGTGCTGTGTGTGGAGTGCTGTGTGTAAGTGCTGGCAGTGTGAGTACTTGTGTGTGAGTGCTGGCCAGTGTGGAGTGCTGTGTGTGAGTGCTGTGTGGAGTGCTGTGTGTGGAGTGCTGTAAGCAGGTGCAGCCCATGTGAGTGCTGTGTGAGTGCTGTGTGTAAAATTGCTGTGTGCAGAGTGCTGTGTGTAAGGTACTGTGTAAGGTACTGTATGTGAGTGCTGTATGTAGTGCTGTGTGTAAAATTACTGTATCACCAAAGAATTACTTTTAACTATGTAAAGTGCTGTGTGTGAGGTACTGTGTGTGAGGTACTGTGTGTGAAGTGCTGTGGCAGTACTGTATGTAAGGTGCTGTGTGTAAAGAGTACTGTGTGTAAGTGCTGTATGTAAGGAGTGCTGTATGTGGAGTACTGTGTGTAAAGAGTACTGTATGTAAGAGTGCACATGTAAGAGTGCTGTGTAAACACAAGGAGTACTGTATGTAGAGTACTGTATGTAAGTACTGTATGTAAGTACTGTATGTAAGGTACTGTGTAAGAGTGCTGTAATATGAGTGCTGTGTATGTAAGAGTGCTGTATGTAAAGTACCAGCAATGTAGAGTACTGTAAGCAGAATTGCTGTATGTGAGTGTATGTGAGTACTGTGTAAAATTACTGTATGTAAAATTGCTGTATGTAAGGTACTGTATGTAGAATTACTGTATGTAAAATTATATATGTAGAGTACTGTATGTAAGTGCTATGCTTGAGTACTGTATGTAAAGTGCTGTGTGTAAGAGTGCTGTATGTGAGTGCTGTGTGTAGGTACTGTATGTAGAGTGCTGTATGTAAGTGCTGGCATGTAAGGTGCTGTATGTAAGGTACTGTATGTAAAGTACAATGTAGAGTACTGTGTAAAATTACTGTGTGCTAGTGCTGTGTGTAAAGTGCTGTATGCAAGGTGCTGTATGTAAAGTACTGTATGCAAGAACTGTATGCAAGGTACTTTGTATGTGGAGTACATGCAAGTGCTATGCCAAAATTACTGTGTGCAGAGTACTGTGTGCCAAGGTACTGTATGCAAGTACTGTGTGAGTGCTGTATGCAAGGTACTGTGCCAAAGGTGCTGCTATGCAAAGTGCTGTATGCAGGTGCTGTAATATTAGAGTACTGTATGTAAGAGTACTGTATGTAAGAGTACTATAAGCAAGAGTACTGTATGTAAGAGTACTGTATGTAAGAGTACTGTATGCAAGAGTACTATAAGCAAGAGTACTGTATGTAAGAGTACTGTATGTAAGAGTACTGTATGCAAGAGTACTATAAGCAAGAGTACTGTATGTAAGAGTACTGTAAGCAAGAGTACTGTATGCAAGAGTACTGTAATCAAGAGTACAAGAGTACTGTATGTAAGAGTACAAGCAAGAGTACTGTATGTAAGAGTACTGTATGTAAGAGTACTGTATGTGTACAAGAGTACTGTATGTAAGAGTACTGTAAGAGTACTGTATGTAAGAGTACTGTATGTAAAGCTGTAAGCAAGAGTACTGTATGTAAGAGTACTGTATGTAAGAGTACTGTATGCAAGAGTACTGTATGCAAGAGTACTGTATGTAAGAGTACTGTATGTAAGAGTACTGTATGCAAGAGTACTGTATGCAAGAGTACTGTATGCAAGAGTACTGTATGCAAGAGTACTGTATGCAAGAGTACTGTATGCAAGAGTACTGTATGTAAGAGTACTGTATGTAATATTACTGTAAGGCAAAGAGTGTATGTAAGTACTGTATGTAAGAGTGCATATGTAAATGTATGCTGTATGTGAAATTACTATAAACAAGGAGTACTGTATGTAAAATTGCTGTATGTAAGAGTGCTGTATCCAGGAACACTATAAGCAGTGCTGTATGTGAGTGCTGTATGTAGGTACTGTAATAAAGGTACTATAAGCCAGTACTGTGTGTAAGGTACTGTAAACAAAGTGCTGTGTGAGTACTATAAACAAGGTGCTGTATGTGGAGTGTATGCAGCCAAAGTGCTGTGTCCCAAAGGTGCTGTGTGCAGTACTGTGTGCAAATTACTGTAATGCCAGAGTGCTGTGTGCAGTACTGTAATGCCAAGGTACTGTGCAAGGTGCTGTATGCAAAGGTACTGTATGCAAGAATTGCTGTGTAGGTGCTGTAGGCAAAGTGCTGTGTGCAAGTGCTGTATGCAGAGTGCTGTGTACAGAGTGCTGTTAATGGCCAAGGTGCTGTGGCAAAGGTGCTGTGCATGCAAGTGCTGTATGCAAGGTGCAGCATGCAAGTACTGTATGCAAGAGTACTGTATGCAAGAGTACTGTATGCAAGAGTACTGTATGTAAGAGTACTGTATGCAAGAGTACTGTATGTAAGAGTACTGTAAGCAAGAGTACTGTATGCAAGAGTACTGTATGTAAGAGTACTGTATGTAAGAGTACTGTAAGCAAGAGTACTGTAAGCAAGAGTACTGTATGCAAGAGTACTGTATGCAAGAGTACTGTAAACAAGAGTACTGTAAGCAAGAGTACTGTAAGAAAGAGTACTGTAAGCTAGAGTACTGTAAGCAAGAGTACTGTAAGGAAGAGTACTGTAAGCAAGAGTACTGTAAGCAAGAGTACTGTAAGCAAGAGTACTGTATGCAAGAGTACTGTATGCAAGAGTACTGTATGCAAGAGTACTGTATGTAAGAGTACTGTATGTAAGAGTACTGTAAGCAACAGTACTGTAAGCAAGAGTACTGTATGCAAGAGTACTGTATGTAAGAGTACTGTAAGTAAGAGTACTGTATGCAAGAGTACTGTATGCAAGAGTACTGTATGCAAGAGTACTGTATGCAAGAGTACTGTATGCAAGAGTACTGTATGCAAGAGTACTGTATGCAAGAGTACTGTATGCAAGAGTACTGTATGCAAGAGTACTGTATGCAAGAGTACTGTATGCAAGAGTACTGTATGCAAGAGTACTGTATGCAAGAGTACTGTAAGCAAGAGTACTGTAAGCAAGAGTACTGTAAGCAAGAGTACTGCAAGCAAGAGTACTGTAAACAAGAGTACTGTAAGCAAGAGTACTGTAAGCAAGAGTACTGTAAGCAAGAGTACTGTAAGCAAGAGTACTGCAAGCAAGAGTAATGTAAGCAAGAGTACTGTAAGCAAGAGTACTGCAAACAAGAGTAATGTAAACAAGAGTACTGTAAGCAAGAGTACTGTAAGAAAGAGTACTGTAAGCTAGAGTACTGTAAGCAAGAGTACTGTAAGGAAGAGTACTGTAAGCAAGAGTACTGTAAGCAAGAGTACTGTAAGCAAGAGTACTGTATGCAAGAGTACTGTAAGCAAGAGTACTGTAAGCAAGAGTACTGTAAGCAAGAGTACTGTAAGCAAGAGTACTGTAAGCAAGAGTACTGTAAGCAAGTGCCCATTAGGCAGGAGCACTTAAGCGAAAATACAGTATTACCAAGTATTACCCTCCCTAGGGAGGGTAATACTTGGCCAGTATTACCGTCACTAGGGAGGGTAATACTTGGCCAGTATTACCGTCACTAGGGAGGGTAATACTTGGTCAGTATTACCGTCACTAGGGAGGGTAATACTTGGCCAGTTTTACCGTCACTTGGGAGGGTAATACTTGGCCAATATTACCGTCACTAGGGAGGGTAATACTTGGCCAGTATTACCGTCACTAGGGAGGGCAATACTTGGCCAGTATTACCGTCACTAGGGAGGGTTATACTTGGCCAGTATTACCGTCACTAGAGAGGGTAATACTCGGCCAGCATTACCGTCACTAGGGAGGGTAATACTTGGCCAGTATTACCGTCACTAGGGAGGGTAATACTCGGTCAGTATTATCGTCACTAGGGAGGGTAATACTCGGCCAGTATTACCGTCACTAGGAAGGGTAACACTCGGCCAGTATTACCGTCACTAGGGAGGATAATACTTGGTCAGTATTACCGTCACTAGGGAGGGTAATACTTGGCCAGTATTACCGTCACTAGGGAGGGTAATACTTGGCCAGTATTACCGTCACTAGGGAGGGTAATACTTGGTCAGTATTACCGTCACTAGGGAGGGTAATACTTGGCCAGTTTTACCGTCACTTGGGAGGGTAATACTTGGCCAATATTACCGTCACTAGGGAGGGTAATACTTGGCCAGTATTACCGTCACTAGGGAGGGCAATACTTGGCCAGTATTACCGTCACTAGGGAGGGTTATACTTGGCCAGTATTACCGTCACTAGAGAGGGTAATACTCGGCCAGCATTACCGTCACTAGGGAGGGTAATACTTGGCCAGTATTACCGTCACTAGGGAGGGTAATACTCGGTCAGTATTATCGTCACTAGGGAGGGTAATACTCGGCCAGTATTACCGTCACTAGGAAGGGTAACACTCGGCCAGTATTACCGTCACTAGGGAGGATAATACTTGGTCAGTATTACCGTCACTAGGGAGGGTAATACTTGGCCAGTATTACCGTCACTAGGGAGGGTAATATTTGGTAAGTATTACCGTCACTAGGGAGGGTAATATTCGGCCACTATTATCGTTGCTAGTGGGGTTAATACTCACCCAGCAGTACCGTCACTAGGGAGCGTAATATTCGTCCAGTATTACCGTAGCTAGAAGTGAGCATAACACCGAGCACGTCTCCGGAGGCACACATCAACCAGATAACTGCTGCAGCATATGGGCGCCTGGCAAACCTCAGTAAGGAATAGTTCAACACTCTGTACATTGTGTACGTCAGGCCCATACTGGAGTACACAGCACCAGTTTGGAACCCACACCTGGTCAAACACGTCAAGAAATTAGAGAAAGTGCAAAGGTTTGCAACAAGGCTGGTTCCAGAGCGAAGGGGAATGTCCTATGAAGAAAGGTTAAGTGAAATCGGTCTGATGACACTGGAGAATAGGAGGGTCAGGGAAGACGTGATAACGACATACAAAATACTGCGTGGAATAGATAAGGTGGACAGAGACAGGATGTTCCAGAGATGGGGCACAGAAACAAGGGGTCACAATTGGAAGTTGAAGACTCAGATGAGTTTTAACTCATCTGTTAGGAAGTATTTCTTCAGCCACAGAGTTTTCAGGAAGTGGAATAGTCTGGCAAGTGATGTAGTGAAGGCAGGAACCATACATAATTTTAAGACGAGGTATGATAAAGCTCATGGAGCAGGGAGAGGGAGGACCCAGTAGTGATCAGTGAAGAGGCGGGGCCAGAAGCTGAGTCTTGACCCCTGCAACCACAATTAGGTGAGTACAGAAGCAGGTATGATAGACAGCAGGTGTGACAGACAGCAGGTGTGATAGACAGCAGGTATGATAGACAGCAGGTGCAATAGACAGCAGATATGATAGACAGCAGGTGTGACAGACAGCAGGTATGATACACAGCAGGCGTGACAGACAGCAGGTGTGATAGTGTGTTAGACAGCAGGTGTGATAGACAGCAGGCGTGATAGACAGCAGGTGTGATAGACAGCAGGTGTGATAAACAGCAGGTGTGATAGACAGCAGGTGTAATAGACACCAGATATGACAGACAGCAGGTGTGACAGACAGCAGGTATGATACACAGCAGGCGTGACAGACAGCAGGTGTGATAGACAGCAGGCGTGATAGACAGCAGGTGTGATAGACAGCAGGTGTGATAGACAGCAGGTGTGATAGACAGCAGGTGTGATAGACAGCAGGTGTGATAAACAGCAGGTGTGATAGACAGCAGGTGTAATAGACACCAGATATGACAGACAGCAGGTGTGATAGACAGCAGGCGTGATAGACAGCAGGTGTGATAGACAGCAGGTGTGATAGACAGCAGGTGTGATAGACAGCAGGTGTGATAGACAGCAGGTGTGATAGACAGCAGGTGTGATAGACAGCAGGTGTGATAGTAGATGTGCTAGACTAGTTGACGTCTTCAACTGGTAACTGTGCCACTCTGAGTGAACCCTCCTCAATTAAGACGTGAAGGTAGGTTCTTCCAGGGAAAGATGAACCTCACGCAATAGAGCTTATCCGAAGGATTCAATAAAAGTGAATCTCACGTGGTACAGAATGAGCTCGTAAAAAGGGTTGTAGATTAAAGGAAGGCTATTTCTCAGTTCGATAGGTCTTGGGATAATAATGACCCGTGGGCAGGTATCAGCCTACCCCGTGGGTTGGTATCAGCCCGCCCCGTGGGCCGAGATTAGACTGACCATGGGCAGGTATCATCTTGCAACTTGGGGCGGGATCAGACTGACCCGTGGGCCGAGATTAGACTGACCATGGGCAGGTATCAAACCAGAGAACAGCCATGGGTGGCGAGCTAACAGCAATACCTACGTTAGAAGACAATACTAGAAACTGTGATAACGCACATGTAAACAGAACTAGCAATAAGCACTAACCCAACGTACAACAGCCAAGCTGAAAGCACAAGTAACAAAGCTTAATCTAAACCAAAATAAAAATGTGATGTACTGAACACATTGCCTCCAGGCTGAGGGACTGATTGCCTCACTCTCCTCTTCACCATCCCTCTCTGTACTGGACTGAAGAGGCCACTGGCTAGCTTAACGTTTGCTCAGCTAAAATTCCCAAATGTTGTACAAGTGTCTAATTCTTCAAAATAAAAATGGCTTGAAGCTTGAAGCTCAACACGGAGGTGTAAAAGTGGACAGCAGGAGATCTGAGAAAACTTAGGGACGCTGCTCTTCTAGCCACACATGGAGGGATAAAGTAGAAAGAGGAGAAATTAAGCTGGAATAGGCAGGAATTGAGTGGCATATGTATATGGCAGGTGTCGTAAGAGGCGACTAAAATGCCGGGAACAAGGGGATAGTAACCCCCTTCTCCTGTGTAAATTACTAAATTTAAAAAGAAAAAAATTCGTTTTTATTTTTGGGCCACCCTGCCTCGGTGGGATATGGCCGATGTGTTAAAAAAATGCTTATGGCAGACCTACAGATAGTGCTGGCAGACGAAGTCCCCCAGAAAGATGCATGTTAACTATAGCCAGTAAATTATCAAACTGATAAATCACTGCGGGGAAACAAGACTACTGAACATCGGAAAAATTTGCCTTTTAGAGGAGAGGAAGGAATGGAAGGCAGAAGAGGGGTGGAAAAAGGAGGAAGAGGAAGAAAAATCGGAAGGGGGATTAAAAAGGGAGGAAGATGAGAAAAAAGCAGAAAAAACAAGATACAAAAAGACGAAACGTATCCGGACACGATTCCCCTTTCACATTGACGAAACGTATCTGGACACGATTCCCCTTTCACAGGAGAAGCACTGAAAAGAAAGGGGAAAGAAGGAAAAAAGGCTAGAAGCAGAAGAAAGATATCAATGAAGTAAGATGAGTCTGGAGGCTGCATCCTGTGCTTTCACCCGGCTGTGTTTACATGATTATCTACTAACTCGCTACCTCCAGCTGCTCGTTCCAGCCAAACAAAACTTGCTCTGGATGCCGGGGAGTGGAAAAAGCGGTCTGGCTGGCAGAGGAGAATTTGGTCTTGGGACCTATCTGGTGTTTATATCTGCCTGGCCCTCAGCTCCAGGAGCAGTGAGCTTACCCCCCCCCCTACACACACACAGCTCTCTAGCTCATTTACACAACTCATGACGCTTCCCTGTGAGCTGCCTGGTCACCTCGTATACCCCAGGAAGCCTAACCCCTACGGAGTTAGCGCTTGCTCTGTATATGCCAATAGTAAGAATTATGAATGATACACAATACTGACAAGTTGTTTAATAACATATATATATATATATATATGTATTTTACCAATGATATTCCTACTTATATAAGACACATGTACGTACATATATACTTCGAGAAAGATACACAGATGTTATATATTTAACTCATTCATCAAAAACCATGCGATATAATGGATAGTTCAACAGTGAGACCAAAACACCCGAATATGTATACATATTTCCCTGTATATGTGTACACTGAAACTTCAATGACAGATACATTCTGAGCGCTTTCGTGATGCACTAGCGACATCTTCAGAGAACAAGAGAGTACATTATGCCTGAGAGAATCACCTCCTGGCAGTGGCTGAATGAGTGACGATGAGAGTGTATTCCTCTCTTCCGGCTCCCGCTGCCTCGGTGGGAGACGGCAGATGTCTTAATAGAAACGAACATAATGGTCTGTGCTCTGAGTTCTGCTTTATGCTTTCCTGTGGTGTGGTGTACTGAGGTGTGTGTGTGTGTGTGTGTGTGTGTGTGTGTGTGTGTGTGTGTGTGTGTGTGTGTGTGTGTGTGTGTGTGTGTGTGTAAATATGTAAATCTCGTATTAAATAGTTTACAATCTCAGTGTGTGAAGCAACGATCTGTTAGACGGAGTACATATACACTGTTGTAAATTCACTGTTGTAAAATTCACTTGCAAATACTATTTTGTAAATTAACTGTTGTACAAATCACTGTTGTAAAAATTCAATGTTGTTAGTTCACTGTTGTAAATTCACTGTTGCAATAAATAATAAAATAAAAATGGTCGAGACATCAAAATATCAATTTATTTTGCTGACGTTAAACAATGTTGAATTTAGCCACAAATGCAATGTTTCGCTCACCATGCATGAGCCTTTTCTTTAATCCAAGGGAATGGAAAAAAACCACCCTCCTGGTGGGCGAAATGTGCCATCATAATAAGTCTCGAAACATCGGAGCGTGTGATTCCTACGTTAGGCAGGTGCCTGTAGCACTATTGACAAGCGAGAGAAACGTCGTCAGCACGTTTCGGTCAACTTAGAGGAGACGTGAGTACTGTGCGAGAGTTGAGGAGACAGTAGGAATGTTTGAGAGAGAGAGAGAGAGAGAGAGAGAGAGAGAGAGAGAGAGAGAGAGAGAGAGAGAGAGAGAGAGAGAGAGAGAGAGAGAGAGAGAGAGAGAGAGAGAGCTTGTGGAAGTGATAAGAGAGGAAGGGAGAGTATAAGTATAAATGAGGACAATGGAGAGAGGAAATAGAGGAAGATTTAAGAGGGTGAAGAGGGGAAAGCGCGAAGGAAGAGGGGAAGAAATAGGGGAAGAAAGAAGGGGAGAAAGAGGGCACGGAAGAGGGGAAGAAAGAGGGAAAGAAAGAAGTGAAGGAAGAGGGGAAGAAAGAGGAAAAGAAACTGGAAGAAAAGGGGGAACGAAGAGGGGAAAGATAGCATGGCCGGAGGGGCGTTTACTGTATTAAGGTGATCTTGTAAGGGTGGGGATAGTGGGGGAGGGGGAAGTGGGGGTGGGGGTGAGTGGGCGCAGTGCAGCACTGTTGGTCAGGCGAGAGGGGGAGAGTGGGTAGGGAGGTGTGGGAGGGGGGATGGGAGGGGGAGGGCTGGGGCTGATTAGGATTGGGTGTGGTGGGGTGGGATTTTGCCACAGCAGACTGACGGGGGTGGGGGAGGTAAGGAACTGAACCGAGCTGGGGAAGGAAAGGAGGGGTGACCCCCTCCTTCCAATCTCTCCCCCTCTTTTCCTCCCTCTTCCCTCCCCCTCCCCATCCATCTCACCCCCATCCCTCCTCCCGCATTATAATCAATAGCTTCTCTCATATTCTACGCTCCCACTGCCCTCTGCGTACACACACACACACACACACACACACACACACACACACACACACACACACACACACACACACACACACACACACACACACACACACACACACACACACACACACACACATGGCTCCTGGAGCAGGGAGTGGACGTAGTAGCGACCACCAACCAAAGAGGCGGGGCCAGGAGATATGAATCGACCCCTGCAACCACAAATAGGCGAGTATACACACACACAAACACACACACACACACACACACACACACACACACACACACACACACACACACACACACACACACACACACACACACACACACACACACACACACACACACACACACACACACACACACACACACACACACACACACACACACACACACACACACACACACACACACACACACAGTAAACAGAAAAGCTGTCAGAAATATTAACGGTATTTGAGAAATGAGAGACAGGCAGTGTTAGACTACAGACCAGGACCACCGGAGTGAAATGTAACACCGGTCGGAATGAAACCCAGAAGAGCCAACGGATCGAACAATACCTGACAGGAAGGAGACAAAGAGTATCCGAAAGAGGCATCAGAATGGCCAAGGGTATAAGCAGGGGTGCCACAAGGACAGACACTGGGTCACTTACAGCTGCGGATAATCATATAACTAAGATCCGTGTCATTAAACACTTTTTTTCTTTCCTGACAAGCCTTACTTAACCTAACCTAACCTAACCTTACTTAATCTAACTTAACTTAACATAACCTAACCTAACCTAACATAACATAACCTAACCTAACCTAACCTAACCTAACCTAACCTAACCTAACCTAAGCTAACCTAACCTAACCTTACTTAATCTAACTTAACTTAACATAACCTAACCTAACCTAACATAACATAACCTAACCTAACATAACCTAACCTAACCTAAGCTAACCTAACCTAACCTTACTTAACCTAACTTAACCTAACCTAACCTAACATAACCTAACCTAACCTAACCTAACATAACCTAACCTAACCTAACCTAACCTAACATAACCTAACCTAACCTAACCTAACATAACCTACCCTAACCTAACCTAACCTTACTTAATCTAACTTGACCTAACCTAACCTATCCTAACATAACCTAACTTAACCTAACTTAACATAACCTAACCTAACCTAAGCTAACCTAACCTAACCTTACTTAACCTAACTTAACCTAACCTAACCTAACCTAACCTAACCTAACCTAACCTAACCTAACCTAACCTAACCTAACTTAAGCTAACCTAACCTAAGCTAACCTAACCTAACCTTACTTAAACTAACTTAACCTAACCTAACCTAACCTAACCTAACCTAACCTAACCTAACTTAAGCTAACCTAACCTAACCTAACCTAACCTAACCTAACCTAACCTAACCTAACCTAACCTAACCTAACCTAAGCTAACTTAACATAACCTAACCTAACCTAATCTACCCTAACCTAACCTGACCTAGTCTAACTTAACCTAACCTAACCTAACCTAACCTAACCTGACCTAATCTACCCTAACCTAACTTAATCTACCCTAACCTAACCTTACCTAACCTAACCTAACCTAACTTAACATAACCTAACCTAACCTAAGCTAACCTAACCTAACCTTACTTAAACTAACTTAACCTAACCTAACCTAACCTAACCTAACCTAACCTAACCTAACCTCTCCTAACCTAACCTAACCTAACCTAACCTAACCTAACCTAACCTAACCTAACCTAACCTAACCTAGCCTAACTTAACCTAACCTCTCCTAACCTAAGTTTCTGGCACATGAATGACGTGGTCAATGGCGTGAAGTCTGGAGAACTTCTGATCGAAGTTAACGTGAAATTACATAGACTAATAAAAGTTGAAATTATGCATAAACAACTTTTTTAGAAAACTGAAAAATTAGTCAGTCAAATGATTGCTGGAATTTACCTCCAGCACAGGTGTGAAAATTGATTGTTGTAGTTAAAGTGGACTCAAAACTGGGTATTGTATACCTGGAGTATACCAGGATGGTATTTCGAGGGTCAGCGCCTCCGCGGGACAGTCCATGATCAGGCTTTGAGGTGAATCGGAGCCTAATCAACCAGGCTGTTTCTGCTAGCCGCATGGAAATCGTAGTACGAACCACAGCCTGGCTTGTCAGGTGCTGACTTTAGGTGCCTGTCCAGCGCCTTCTTGAAGACAGCCAGGGGTCTGCTGGTAATCCTTTTTATGTACGCTTGGAAGTAGTTGAACAGTCTTGGGCCCCTGACACTTGTTTTATTGCCTCTTGTGGTACTCGTGGCGTTCCTCTTTTTCACTGGGGAGACGTTGCATCGCCTGCCGAGTCTTTTATTTTCGTAGGGAGCGATTTCCATGTGTAGATTTGAGACAAGTCTCTCTAGGACTAGTATATTATCATGTATCTTTCTCGCCTCTGTATCAAGGAGTACATGTCAAGCGATTCCAACCGTTCCCAGTAATTTAGGTGCTTTAATGTACTTATACGTGCCGTGAAAGTCCTGTGTACATTCTCCAGGACTGCAATTTCGCCTGCCATGAAAGGGCCATTAGTGTACAACAATATTCCAGCCTAGAGAGAACAGGCTATTTGAAGAGAATCATCAGCGGCTAGACACACCTAGTTGGACTAAAGCTCCAGACCTCACCTCATCCCCTGAGGAGCACATCAACCCAGTAACCTCTACAGTGAATGAGTGTTTTAGCGACTCTAAAACCGGATTTCGGAAATCTCTAAAGAGTCGCTTACAACCCAATATGGGATATATGTTAAGTATATCTTGGGGGTATACTGCACCGGCCTGGGATCACTAATTGGTAAAGAGAGAGAGAGAGAGAGGAGAGACGGAGATATGACGACTTAATTATGAGGAGATGCTAACGTGACTAACCTGACGATGTTAGTGTATATATATACTGTGGGAGTGTATACTATATACACTATGGGAGGGAGTGTATACTACATACACTGTGGGAGTGTATACTATATACACTGCGGGAGGAAGTGTAAATATACACTGTGGGAAGGAAAGTATACTATACACACCGGTAAGGAGTGTATACCATATACACTTTGGGATGGAGTGTAAATACTGGGGGGGAGGAATGTTCGCTAAATCTGTACGGACCATACAGCGCCAAGGCTGATGAGAGGCAACCAGGTTTGATCCAAGGAAGTAAGAGAACTTCTAGCTCATTGGATCAAGAACCCTCCACCACCATCACGGTGCCTCCCCCTATCTCGATGCTGGGGAAGAGCTCTTGGGTCACTGAATGGGAGCTGCCCTCCTTTACCCTGGAACAAACTGTAGTACAATATATATATATATATATATATATATATATATATATATATATATATATATATATATATATGTGTGTGTGTGTTTGTGTGTGTGTGTGTTTGTGTGTGAGTGTGTGTGTGTGTGTGTGTGTGTGTGTGTGTGTGTGTGTGTGTGTGTGTGTGTGTGTGTACTCACCTACTTGTACTCACCTCACCTAATTGTGGTTGCAGGGGTCGAGACTCAGCTCCTGGCCCCGCCTCTTCACTGATCGCTACTGGATCCTCTCTCTCTCTGCTTCCTGAGCTTTGTCATACCTCTTCTTAAAACTATGTATGGTTCCTGCCTCCACTACTTCACTTGCTAGGCTATTCCACTTGCTGACAACTCTATGACTGAAGAAATACTTCCTAACGTCCCTGTGACTCGTCTGAGTCTTCAGCTTCCAGTTGTGACCCCTTGTCCCTGTGTCCCCTCTCTGGAACATCCTATCTCTGTCCACCTTGTCTATTCCCCGCAGTATCTTGTATGTCGTTATCATGTCTCCCCTGACCCTTCTGTCCTCCAGTGTCGTCAGTCCGATTTCCCTTAACCTTTCCTCGTACGACATTCCCTTGAGCTCTGGGACTAGCCTTGTTGCAAACCTTTGTACTTTCTCTAACTTCTTGACGTGCTTGACCAGGTGTGGGTTCCAGACTGGTGCTGCATACTCCAGTATGGGCCTAACATACACAGTGTACAGTGTCTTGAACGATTCCTTATTAAGGTATCGGAACGCTATTCTCAGGTTTGCCAGGCGCCCGTATGCTGCAGCGGTTATTTGGTTGATGTGTGCCTCCGGTGATGTGCTCGGTGTTATGGTCACCCCAAGGTCTTTCTCCCTGAGTGAGGTCTGTAGTCTTTGTCCACCTAGCCTATACTCTGTCTGCGGTCTTCTTTGCCCCTCCCCAATCTTCATGACTTTGCATTTGGCTGGATTGAATTCGAGAAGCCAGTTACTGGACCACATGTCCAGCCTCTCCAGGTCTCTTTGCAGACCTGCTTCATCCTCGTCCGATTTAATTCTTCTCATCAACTTCACGTCATCTGCGAACAGGGACACTTCAGAATCTATTCCTTCCATCATGTCGTTCACATATATCAAAAATAGGACTGGTCCTAGAACTGACCCCTGTGGGACCCCGCTCGTAACAGGCGCCCACTGTGATACCTCTTCACGTACCATGACTCGTTGTTGCCTCCCTGTCAGGTATTCCCTTATCCATTGCAGTGCCCTTCCTTTTACGTGTGCCTGATCCTCCAGCTTCTGCACTAATCTCTTGTGGGGAACTGTGTCAAAGGCCTTCCTGCAGTCTAGGAAAACGCAATCTACCCAACCCTCTCTCTCATGTGTGTGTGTGTGTGTGTGTGTGTGTGTGTCTGTGTGTCTGTGTGTCTGTGTGTTAACCTATTTGTGGTTGTACTGGTCGAGTCACAGCTTCTGGCCCCGGCTCTTCACTGGCCGGTACTCGGTCACTCTTCCTGCTCCATGAGCTTTATCATACCTCTTCTTAAAGCTATGTATGGATTCTACCTCCACTACATCACTTCCAAGACTATCCCACTTTTTGACAACTCTGTGACTGAAGAAATAATTCGTGTGCGTGTGTGTGTGTGTGTGTGTGTGTGTGTGTGTGTGTGTGTGTGTGTGTGTGTGTGTGTGTGTGTGTGTGTGTGTGTGTACATATAATTCTCTCTCTCTGTTTCATCTTCACACCTTACTAGGTCACTCTCCCATTAATCTCTTGTAACTAGGTCACACTGGCAGCTGTAGAAACAAGGTCAACCTCAAAAATATAACTACCACCACACAACCTGTAACAACCACAACTACCAGCTTGAGATAGTTACTACTAACACACAACCTGCAACAACCACAACTACCAGTTAAAAGCGGAAACTACCACCACAGCCTGTAACAACCACAACTACCAGTTCTAGGCAGTAACTACCACCACACAACCTGTAATAACCATAACTACCAGCTGGAGGTAGTAACTACTAACACACAACTTGCAACAACCCCAACAACCACCTAGAGGCAGTAACTATCACCACACAGCCTGTAACAACTACAACTACCAGCTCTAGGTAGTAACTTCCACCACACAACCTGTAACTATATCTACCAGATGGAGGTAGTAACTACTAATACACAACCTCCAGCAACCCCAACAACCACCTCGAGGCAGTAACTACCACCACATAGCCTGTAACAACCACAACTACCAGCTCTAGGTAGTAACTACCACCACACAACCAGTAACAACCACAACTATCAGCTGGAGGTAGTAACTACCACCACATACCCTGTAGCAAGTACAACTACCAGCTGGTGGTAGTAACTACCACCACACACCCTGCATCAACCACGATTACCAGCTGGAGGCAGTAACTACCACCACACAGCATGTAACAACCACAATTATCAGTTGGAGGCAGTAACTACCACCAAACAGCCTATATCAACTATCAGCTGGAGGTAATAACTACTAACATAGCCT
Source organism: Cherax quadricarinatus (assembly GCF_038502225.1). NCBI lineage: Eukaryota > Metazoa > Arthropoda > Malacostraca > Decapoda > Parastacidae > Cherax > Cherax quadricarinatus. The sequence continues at coordinate 13,000,790 of NC_091362.1, read as the reverse complement.
GTAACAACCACAACTGCCAGCTACCTGTACTAACTACCACCACACTGCCTGTAACAACCACAACTGCCAGCTGGAGATAGTAACTACCACCTTGGTGGTTATCAATGCAAACACTGAAACTAGTAAACATGATTTCATTACCGATAATGACTCAAAAACCCGAGATTAATACAGGATAACACCAAGGCTTGACCTGTCCTGGGGAAGGGAGAGAAAGGGACGGAGAGGACGGGAGAGGGAGAGAGAAGAAAGAGAAGGCTTGTAACTCGTAATGTAAATCTTAAGGGTCTACATGTCATGTCTACCAGTTGCAGTTACCGATTAGTTCTAGCAGTCATGTATATCACGTATACCCTTTGAGAAAAAAGAAGAGAAGATGAGAACTGGAAAGAGAGAGACGCTCCCTCTACAGGTGAAGGTGACGAATCTCTGAACTTCCTAAGGAAGTTAGATTATCTGAAATGCGGAAGGAAACGCTGCCCAGGGAAGTAGGAAGTATTGAACTTGAGTTAAATTATTCATACAAGATCCAGGAGAGACATAAGGAACTAAAAATAATTAGTGAAATTGAAAGAAATTCAAAATATTTCTTTTCATATGCACAAAACAAGGCAAAAAAAAAATGCATTCCGTATTGGGCCTTTGCTCAGACAAGATGGGACTTACATTGACGACAGCAAAGTAATGAGTGTGATACTGCAGTCTCAGTATGACTGTGTTTAGCGAACCATTAATCAGACTAAACATCGACAATCCCAATTATTTTTTTATGAACGAGACTCAATAGCTGTACAACCCGGGGCAGCAGGGTTTAGAGCAGGTCGCTCCTGCCTCTAGCTACTACTGGACACTATGACGTAGTCTTGGATGCACTGGAGGACAAACAGAACGTAGATGTAGTATACACAAACATAGAGAAAGCCTTCAACAGGTGTCATTATGATGTGATAATAACTAGAAAATAGGAATAGCTAGAAAAGTGGGCAGATGGATGTTTAACTTTCTAACCAATGGAACACAAAGAGGGAAAATTCCTAGGCTTATACCTTGACAACAACCTGAATTTCAGCACCCATATCCAGCATATAGGCACAGTACTCGCTCCCATTGTGTTCCTCTCCAAGATACGATACTACGTGCCGCAAAATGCCCTTCTCACACTATACCACTCACTTATTTATCCATACCTCACCTATACTATTTGTGCTTGGGGATCAACTGCAGCAACACACCTAAAGCCAATAATAATCCCAACAAAAAGCTGCAGTAAGAATAATCACTAAATCCCATCCCTGGCAGCACACCCCCCACTCTTCAAAGATCTAAACTTACTCCCCAGTTCAGTACATCCACACTTACTACTGTGCAATCTATATCTACAGGGCCTTAAACTCTAATATCAACCTTGACCTAAAACGCTTTCTTGATAGTTGTTGACAGAACCCACAGGCATAACACCAGACACAAACATCTCTACGACATTCCCCGTGTCCGACTAAACCTTTACAAAAATTCAATGTATGTCAAAGGCCCTAAAATCTGGAATACCCTACCAGAGAACTCTAGAACTGCAGACACATTCATCACCTTCAAAACTACCATTAGAAAACATCTTATCTCCCTGATACACCCCGTCAACTAACTACACGAATACCACCTGGTGGATTCCACACTTACACTCGCTCACTCATTTGACCATAAACAGAAATATTAATCTCAGTCTTAAAATAATGAATCCTGTGATACTCCAATACTGAAACTATATACTGTGCCAAAACAAAAGCATTCACATTGCTAAACTCATAAACTAGTATTTAGTCACTTAGCCATAATACCAACTTACCTCATAATTTGTAATATTTTACAATTAAGAATAAAACTAAGTATGCCCGAAATGCCTAGCCATGCTAAGCGTTCTAGTGGTACACTCTGTAATCACAATTTTACTACATGTAAACCAAACAATAACCAAATTTCTGTAAACTCAGCATTGTAATCCCATAGCACCATGTGTTTTTTGCAGATAATACTAGAATCAGCACAAGTGTGTTATCCACCGAGGACACTGAAAAATTTTAAGCAGATTTAAACGAAGATTTCCGATGAGACGCCACAAACAATATGATGTTCATCAAGGACAAATGTCAGTTACTTCGTTATGGAAAACTTGAGGAAATAATAGTTGGAACGGAGTAAATAACAGAGTCTAAACTTACAATAGAGCAAAAAAAAATAATGTGAAGAACCTGGTAGTGATAATGTCAGAGAATCTTACTTTCAAAGATCGCAACAATGTTTCTACCACATCTGCTAGGAATATGATAGGATGGATAATGAGAACCTTTAATACTAGAGATGCCAAGCCAATGATGATTCTCTTCAAATCGCTTGTTCTTACTAGGCTGGAGTACTGCTGTACGATAACGGCCCCTTTCAAGATAGGAGAAGTTGCATTCCTGGAGAATATAACTATCACTTCATGTATAAGTACACTAAAACACCTAAATTACTGGGAGCGTTTGAGATCTCTTGACCTGTACTCCTTGGAATGCAGGGGAGAAAGATAATCTTCACCTGGAAGATGGTGCAACAACCCTAATAAAAAGCAGGGGCGCAATGAGTATACTAAGAGAAAACACAATAAGTGTCTGGGGTCCAAGACTGTTCAACACCCTTCCATCATATGTAAGGGGAATTACTAAGAGATCGCTGGCTGTCTTTAAGAGGGAGCTGGACAGACACCTAAAGTCAGTACCCCGATCCGCCTGGTTGTGGTTCGTACGTCGGATTGCGTGCGGCCAGCAGTAACAGCTTGGTTGATCAGGCCTTGATCCACCAGGAGGCCTGGTAGAGGACCAGGCCGCGGGGGCGTTGACCCCCGGTTCAATCTCCAGTTAATCATGTCTACCACTCAGCAACCAGTAATTTCTAATTGTCACGTACAACAGTCATGTCTTCTATCCGTGTTAATTAGCCGTGTCTACCAGTCATGTTTACCAGTCGTGTCTACCAGTCGTGTCTACCAGTCGTGTCTACCAGTCGTGTCTACCAGTCAAGTATACAAGTCGTACCTGCTACTCATCCATCAATCATCAGCCTCAAAACTCACTCTAGCTAAACCTCTCACTGTAGTGCATTCCGTAATAATAAAGTTGTGTACTTTGCAAAATTTTAATGCACTAAACCAAGAGCTAAGAGAAAAACCATTAATGTGCATAATATACACACACACACACACACACACACATATATATATATTTATATATATATTTATATATATATATATATATATATATATATTATATATATATATATATATATATATATATATATATATATATATATATATATATATATATATGTGATTGATGTATATATATATATATATATATATATATATATATATATATATATATATATATATATATATATATATATATATATATATATATATGTGTGTGTGTGTGTGTGTGTGTGTGTGTGTGTGTGTGTGTGTATATAGGATATTGTGGGACCCATAGTCTCGGAGAAGTGGATAAAAAGGCTTCTAGGAAGAATATTTAGATAGATAGAAAATAGATATAGTGTCCACTCTAGAGAAACATGTTTCGTTCAGAGAGTTCTGTTTGAATTCACAATCCTTTCCTGTTCCCCTTTTCTGCGATTCTATCATTTTATACATTCTGCTTCCCCTCTCTCTCTCTCTCTCTCTCTCTCTCTCTCTGTCTCTCTCTCTCTCTCTCTCTCTCTCTCTCTCTCTCTCTCTCTCTCTCTCTCTCTCTCTCTCTCTCTCTCTCTCTCTCTCTCTCTCTCTCTCTCTCTCTCTCTCACTCTCTTTTACATAAAGGTTTTCCGGAATTAGATTAAGAGTTTCTACCTTTATTTACAGGCTAAGAGCTGTTAACTGCCTCAGCTGATTTGAAAGTCTTTTAACTGTTATGAGACAAATAAATAAGAAACAGCCTGAAGTTGGAGGCATCTGTGAGCCAGCAATTTCATTTAGTTAACTGTTTTTATTTCAGCAGTCATTATGCTGTACGAACATGGTCCAGACGAGCCATCCTAGGAATAAATAATCTCAGATGATGTTCTTGAGACAAGTACATCCAGAGAGTAGTTGCTGTTTGCTGCCAGACTTGTACGTATCAGTAAAATCACCCACATCCCTCGGTGTTGGTCTTCTGAAATGACAGATCTGTCCAAGCTGGGTCCAGGCGAGAGATGTGTCATCTTGCTCTGTTCCCTATTCTATCAGGAAGTCGTAGACAAGACAGGTGGCAGGTAATCCAAGAAAGTAGAGCATACTTATGATGTGAGCACACCTGTACCTCATACAGTCTTGTAGCCTCTGCTATTGAGCAGATGCGAGAAATGTCTAAGTGCTGTTAGCTTCCTGGCCGCCTTGTTTGCAAGATTTACTACTTGATTCTTTATGGTCAGTTTGAAATTAAATTTCACCCCAAAGATATCAGATTTATCCCCGTGTTCCAACATTCTCTCATTCATTCTTACCACTGCTGCAGTATTACCATCATGGCGTTTCCTCAGAAGCAAATGCAGCCTGCCATCATTTTCTCATTTCTGGTATAGCTATAAACTGGTGAGTGATGTAACCGATAGCAGCTGGCTTATTCTCTCTTGGATAAACAAATTTCTGAGTACAGTCATCTACATACGCATGGAATTCTGGGATGAGTTGAACATAATTGAACTGGATATTCCATAACAATGGCCCAAGCACACTTCCCTGTGGAACACTGGCACAAATAAAGTGTTTTGTTGATTTCATCCTATTGAGAAGTACTCAATGGGAACCGGCGACTCCTAGTGCTTGTAGTTTTGCCAAGAGTCCTATTGCCATAATCGGTTGACAGCACCAACAAAGTCCAGTGCTATTACATAGCTGACCTTGGATTGGTCCAGCGACTGATGCCATATAGTGGAAAGATTTAACAGCAGATCAGCAGCAGAGTAAACTTTTCTGAGTCCATATTGACAATCACAAAGAAGAGAGTGGTAGTTGAAAAACGCCGTGTGATTATTGTCCCAAGAATCTTGCCAGTGATTGACAGGAGTGACACTGGATGTAAATGCTGATTTCTGCTCTACTCTTCTTTTTGAGAAAAGGGACTACATTTGCTTTTTTCCGCAGAAAAGGCCATTTACACTGTGCTAGGCAGTGCTGATAGATTCGAGTTAGAAGTGACGCTAGCTGGTCTGCACATACGTACATTCAGCAATCCTGGGCTCAACTTATCTGGGTTCACAGCCTTTTCTTGGTCCAGGGATTAAGGAGAAGATTTACTTCATCTTACCTTATTGTCACTACTGAAAAGTTTGACACAGTTCTTACGACTAGCAAAGGAGGTTCCCTTGCTAGATCAAGAACCTGCATCTTGGTATTAGTGTTCAACAAAGAGATCAGCTTTGTCCTGACTGCTAGTAGAGTCCCATCCTGCTAATTAAGAGGTGGAATAATTTCATCAGGTAAATAACCTTATTGGTCCTTCACCAAAGACCACCAGGTTTTGGAGCCCACCCTACCTGATGCCAGTTTTCTTTTTGTGTCAACATTCCATCTAAAGATGGCCCAGTTTTGGACTTCTTCGATTTGCCAGCAGGCTTGCCTGTGCAAGTTCCTGTTATAGATAATAGGATGCCTCTAATACCTCCTCCAAGCATTAACTTATCAGTAAGAACCCAGGCTGATCTGTAGACTTCGTCGGTGATGGGTGTATTTATGTTGGTGACCAAGAATGTCTTCGGTAAAACCATTCACTTGGTCTGGCAAATTTCCTCTTTCCCACAGCCAGGTTGTGTGTGTGTGATGATTCTTAACCTCGTTCTGTTGGAATCTTCAGTGTCGTAAAGGCAACCTTGTAATCAGATGATCCAACATAACCAAGGTGTTTGTGAGTATACCTTCAGACAGATCACTCACTGCTGGGTGGAGGGACGAGCCAGAGATGTGAGTAGGAAGGTCAACAAAGTTTCTCATGTCAAACACTGCAAGAAGGTCATCAAAATCTTTCTGAATAAGATGTTGGTTGAGGTCTCTCTCTCTCTCTCTCTCTCTCTCTCTCTCTCTCTCTCTCTCTCTCTCTCTCTCTCTCTCTCTCTCTCTCTCTCTCTCTCTCTCTCTCTCTCTCTCTCTCTCTATTATTAAGCTAACACACACAATACCCACGCCCGCAAAACTGCCAGTGAGTATATTCACTCCGGTACCTTCACTCTGGTACCTTCACTCTGACACCTTCACTCTGGTACCTTCACTCTGGTACCTTCACTCTGATACCTTCACTCTAGCACCTTCACTCTGGCACTTTCACTCTGGTACCTTCATTCTGGTACCTTCACTCTGGTACCTTCACTCTGGTACGTTCATTCTGGTACCTTCACTCTGGTACCTTCATTCTGGTACCTTCATTCTGGTACCTTCACTCTGGTACCTGCACTCTGGTACCTTCACCCTGGTACCTTCACTCTGGTACCTTCATTCTGGTACTTTCACTCTGGTACCTTCACTCTGGTATCTTCACTCTGGCCTCCACTCTGGTATCTTCACTCTGGTATCTTCACTCTGGCCTCCATTCTGGTATCTTCACTCTGGCCTCCACTCTGGTATCTTCACTCTGGCCTCCACTCTGGTATCTTCACTCTGGCATCATCACTCTGGTATCTTTACACTGGCCTCCACTCTGATATTTTCACTCTACTCCGGCCTTCACTCTGGTATCTTCACTCTGGTATCTTAACACTGGCCTCCACTCTGGTATTTTCACTCTGGCCTCCACTCTGGTATCTTCACTCTCTGGTATCTGGTATCTGGCCTTTACTCTGGTATTTTCACTCCGGCCTTCACTCTGGCATCATCACTCTGGCCTCCACTCTGATATCTTCACACTGGCCTCCACTCTGGTATTTTCACACTGGCCTCCACTCTGGTATTTTCACACTGGCCTCCACTCTGGTATCTTCACTCTGGCTTCCACTCTGAAATCTTCACTCTGGCGTTCATTCTGGTATCTTCGCTCTTTCCTCCACTCTGGTATCTTCACTCTGGCTTCCACTCTGAAATCTTCACTCTGGCGTTCATTCTGGTATCTTCGCTCTTTCCTCCACTCTGGTATCTTCACTCTGGCCTTCATTCTGGTATCTTCACTCTGGCCTCCACTCTGGTATCTTCACTCTGGCCTCCACTCTGGTATCTTCACTCTGGCGTTCACTCTGGTATCTTCACTCCGGCCTTCACTCTGGCATCATCACTCTGGTATCTTCACACTGGCCTCCACTCTGATATTTTCACTCTGGCCTTCACTCTGGTATCTTCACTCTGGTATCTTCACTCTGGTATCTTCACTCTGGTATCTTCACTCTGGTATCTTCACTCTGGTATCTTCACTCTGGTATCTTCACTCTGGTATCTTCACTCTGGTATCTTCACTCTGGTATCTTCACTCTGGTATCTTCACTCTGGTATCTTCACTCTGGTATCTTCACTCTGGTATCTTCACTCTGGTATCTTCACACTGGTAGCAGCTCAACCTAGCTACCTAACTCTTCCTTCACAATCATAGAGCAACATTTATCTGCACACTGTCGTGTTATATTCCCACACTGTATCTCTCGAAGCGCTAGACTTGTCCGGGTCCCTCAGTGCAAGGAGTGGCGGAGGCTCAAGTCTCCACCCATCAGGTGCTACCACTCAGAGATCCGCGAAATCAGATTTCCCCCAGCTAATCTATTTTAGCTCATATAAACTGTCCGAACTACAGGCGTGGCATCCTAGGTACACGCAGATTGCAACCAGCAATTACCAAGATCTGACACAAGACAGTTGCTGCTTCGGTTGCACTGTTCTCTGACAGCCGGACTGTTCTCTGAGAGCTGCACTGTCTCTGACAGCGCAAGCAGACTCACACACACAAACCTTTATGTACCTGTGAGAGCAGTTTCATGCACCCTTCTGGCACCAAGAGCTTCATTGAACCCGCTGTGGTGACAGGTGGTGGGTTTGGTTTGAAACCTATCGACTGCACGAAGGTCATTAAGGATGCATACCAGCTGTGCTCCACCAGTCCAGTATGTCAGTGGATTATGTAGAGAATGAGTCTTGGTCATGGACCGGGCCGCGGAGGCGTTGATCTCCGAAACACACTACAGGTATACTCCAGGTATATACGTTAAGAGATATACACCTCGCGATGTATTTGCGCTGAAGGATATATGTTCTACTGCCTGCCCTTTGTTACACAGGTGCTGGAATGGGGACCTGGAAACACCTGGCTGGAATGAGGACCTGGAAACACCTGGCTGGAATGAGGACCTGGAAAGACCTGGCTGGGATGGGGCCCCTGGGAACACCTGGATGGGATGAGGACCTGGAACACCTGGCTGGAATGAAGAACTGGAAAGACCTGGCTGGGATGGGTGTCAACATAGTTGCTGATCCCTGTGTTATATAGCATAGCATATAGTATCATCCATGTGCTTTAGATAGGAGATCCCTTTTAGGCCTGTGACTGTTGTGTGACGTCACGGGATGCGCATGTGCACATTCGTACCTCTGTCCCGGTCTCAGACGGCGTGTAGGCCTCGACAGGCGTAGATAGACAGAGGCTGGGCTCCACGTTCGTCATCACAGTCTGACAATATATATGTTACCATCCAACAAGTGTGTCTACCTTCAACCCTCGATATCTCCATTAAGAACCCCTACGATATGGGGACCTGGGAACACCTGGATGGAATGAGGATCTGGAAACACCTGGCTGGAATGAGGACCTGGAAACACCTGGCTGGGATGGAGACCTGGAAACACCTGGCTGAGATTATTAGTTTGGCTGGTTGGGTGAGAAGTGAGGTGGTTGGTCTGGGAGGGGTCATATGGGGTCGTGTTGGGTCGTAGGGGGGTAGTGTGGGGGATAATTAAAGGTAATGAAGGTTTTAGGTTTAGAGGTTGGTTGCTCTACGGGTAGCTGGGGGGTTGGCTGCTCTACGGGTAGTTGGGAGGTTGGCTGCTCTACGGGTGGTCGGCATAGTAGAGCTCTCTCACTCTAACCGCCTCTCTGCAACGCCTCTATTTTTAGGAGCCCTGGGACTCCACCCAGGCTCTGAGCTTCTTTCACTAAGTACACAGAGTGCCAGTGGTGGTGGTGGTAATTTGCATATATTTACGAGTATGGCACTCCGGGTGCCTGGCATAAAAGCCCAGTGCCAGGGACGTGCTGTCAGTTTCTGTATCCAGGTCTGAAGGACTTGAGTTAACATTCAGGGTCTCTGGTAAAGTGGGGAGGTCCAAGATATATTTACTGTGTCAACTCTCATGGCGACGAGTGAATCACTACTGTAGTTCAATTATATATATATATATATATATATATATATATATATATATATATATATATATATATATATATATATATATATATATATATATATATATGTATATATATATATATATATATATATATACATATATATATATATATATATATTTTTATTTTATTATTATCACACCGGCCGATTCCCACCAAGGCAGGGTGGCCCGAAAAAGAAAAACTTTCACCATCATTCACTCCATCACTGTCTTGCCAGAAGGGTGCTTTACACTACAGTTTTTAAACTGCAACATTAACACCCCTCCTTCAGAGTGCAGGCACTGTACTTCCCACCTCCAGGACTCAAGTCCGGCCCGCCGGTTTCCCTGAATCCCTTCATAAATGTTACCTTGCTCACACTCCAACAGCACGTTGGTAGTAGGTTGGTAGACAGCAACCACCCAGGGAAGTACTACCGTCCTGCCAGATGACTGTGAAACAAAAACCTGTAACTGTTTTGCATGATGGTAGGATTGCTGGTTTCTTTTTCTGTCTCATAAACACGCTAAGATAACAGGGATATCTTGCTACTCCTACTTACACTTTGGTCACACTTCACAGACACGCACATGCATATATATATATACATACATCTAGGTTTTTCTCCTTTTTCTAAATAGCTCTTGTTCTTTTTTATTTCTTCTATTGTCCATGGGGAAGTGGAAAAGAATCTTTCCTCCGTAAGCCATGCGTGTCGTATGAGGCGACTAAAATGCCGGGAGCAATGGGCTAGTAACCCCTTCTCCTGTATACAATTACTAAAAAAGAGAAGAAGAAAAACTTTTATATATATATATATATATATATATATATATATATATATATATATATATATACATACATATATATATATATATATATATATATATATATATATATATATATATATATATATATATATATATATATATATATATATATATATATATATATATATATATATATATATATAATATAATATAATATAATATATATATAAAGTACCACCTCTATAGCTGGACTGGGGACCCTCATCCTCAGAGAAGACGATAAACGTACCTCAGGGAAAACTCAAGGTTCTCCTCGGAGCTGTTTGAATATTTTCTTCTCCTGCCACCCCTTATATATTTTATATTCTATGTGAACATTTATTAATAAACAGAATACATTTACAGAAAAAACAAACATGAATACAATGGCACAATGTATCAAAGATCATGAATTTCCTCCAGCTCCTCCGAGGCTGGACGTGAGCCAAGTATGCAGCAAGCATTTCCCCTCTGGATGGCTACGCTGAGGCGCTGGAACATGAAAGTGGCTGCCCTTGGGTCCCTGGTGGTGTCGATGAGTCTGGAACCCAATTCTTTAAGGAAACGTGTGGCATTTTTTCCCCATGATCCCAAGGTCTCTGATCCCACTGGGACAAATTGATACTGTTTGCTTATGTCCCTGTACTTGGTGATCTTGTACTCCACCCTGTGGTCAGCAGCTCCTCCCTGTCGCCCCACACTGTGATGGATATAGGTGTCAGCCAGTGTGGACACACAGGTATAGTCCCATGCTAAGAGCTTGCCATTCTTCCAAGGATAGATGGTGATCCCATCGGGGCGGTTTGCTGAGTTGTGGGTATTGTTGGCTGCTAGTGATCGGGGCTCCCTCTCGGCTGGGCATCCAGCTGTAGCAAGAGCTCTCTTAATGATGTCATTGACCTCATTGTGTCTTGCATGCCAGCCCTTGGTTTTGGAACAGTTAAGACCATGTAGACCGTATTGGTCTGCTTGCGTTTCGCCGCAAATACACGCATATTCTGTGTGAATTGGGGCACCAAGGCACAGAGCCACTGCAATACGGAGGGTCTTAGGGTCGAGTCGCGTTCCCATTGCCGATATGGGAACTGTTTGGAGGAAGTCCCCGGAGTGAGGTGCGCTCACAGCCTGGAGACGGGCAATCTCCCTTTATATATATATATATATATATATATATATATATATATATATATATATATATATATATATATATATATATATATATATATATATATATATATATATATATATATATATATTATGCAAATATCGCAAACCAAGCGATATAAGATGCAAATCAACCACGGGGGGAGTAGAATGATAGCTCTAGGCCTTTCGTGTTGCAATCAACACATCATCAGGAGCTTGCAAAGTTGCAGAAAAGAGGTGAAGACGTTCTTTGGGATCGTATTTGCTTGGACATCCTTTTCTTTTCTGCAGCTTTGCAAGCTCCTAATGATGTGTTGATTGCAACACGAGAGGCCTAGAGCTATCATTCTGCCCCCCCCCCCCGTGGTTGTTTTGCATATAACCAGTGAAGCGTAGCAATATACCAAGCAGACGTGACACCACAGCAGATATGATACTCATAGCACACGTGACACCCACAGCAGACGTGACACCTACAGCAGAAATGACACTTAAGGCAGACATGACACTCATAACAGACATGGCATCCAAAGCAGACATGATACCAACAGCAGACATGACACACACATCAGACACGACACCCCACAGCGGACATGACACCCACAGCAGACATGACACCTACAGGAGACATGGCACCCACAGAAGACATGACACCTACAGCAGACATGTCACCCACAGAAGACATGCTACACCTCAGTAGACATGACACTCCACAGCACACACGCCACCCATAGCAAACATGACACCCACAACAAGCATGACACTCACAGACGTGACACATCACATCAAACGTGACATACCACAGCAGACATGACACACCACAACAGACGTGACACACCACAGCAGACACAACACACCACAGCAGACACGACACACCACAACAGACATGACACACCACAACAGACGTGACACACCACAGCAGACACCATACACCACAGCAGACACAACACACCACAGCAGACACAACACACCACAGCAGACACGACACACGCCACCTACAACAAGACTTTGGAACTGTTTATCTTCTATCAAGTCCGAGTAACTGACGGACTTATATACAATTTGCTCTCCTCGTCTGCTACATGAAACATTACAAAGCTGACTCTGCTCTCCCATTCACAAGAACATCCGCTTGTGTGTGTGTGTGTGTGTGTGTGTGTGTGTGTGTGTGTGTGTGTGTGTGTGTGTGTGTGTGTGTGTGTGTGTGTGTGTGTGTGTGTGTGTGTGTGTGTGTGTGTGTGTGTGTGTGTGTGTGTGTGTGTGTGTGTGTGTGTGTGTGTGTGTGCGTGTGTGTGTGTCATACGCAGTTTGTATAATTCGCCAACACACAGTTCATGATTGGCTCCGCACTTGACAGCCTGCCAGGATTGTCGGTCAAATTTTCAGTGACACAGAGCGGTGTTTGGCCACCCAGTGTATATCACTACAGTTTTCACTGATGCTGTCACACCAGCCTGCATGGTGGTCCAGTACCACTGCAGCCTGCATGGACTCCCAGGAAAGAGTAACAACTCTTAGGAATGAGACTGGTCATCAGTGTGGAAGCAAAAAGCATAGAGGAAGTTCTTTCAATACCTGGACCCATGAAAGAACAGTCATGTAGTAGGTATGAGAGATAGGTAGAGAAGTGCTGAGTCTAGGAGATTTAGAGATTAGATATTGCCACCGAAGTTGCTAGTTTACTATGCACCCCATATCCATCCTGTGGACGATAGTGCAAGAGCATGTAGATACACGAAAGGCCCAGGAACTAGACCCCAAAAGGGTTAACAGGAGAACATCTGGATTTATAACTACAGTTTACTTATCTATTACAAGCAAATTTAGGAAATTTGCTTAATATATCAGGTATCTTATTTTCATTAATAAGATATCTTGACGTGTCACATAGGTTACTATCTCCATATACCTCAATAAGTGGACATTTAAGCACATAGTGTTCAAGATAGTGACCATGCGACTGGACATATACTTTGCATTTGGTTTGATCAACATCTGTGTGTTTCACACAGAAAGAACGAGAGCAAACTGAAGATGATGTCAATTTGGGACTCAGTCAGAATATATTCACACTATTAATTGCTGAAAGCAGCGTAAATGTTATGTCTGTGATCAATACATAGTGGGAATATTATGAGAAATATTGCATCTGTGATCAATACATAATGGGACTATGAGAAATATTATATCTGAGATCAATACATAGGTTAGGTTAGGTAAGGATTGACAGGAAACAGGACGAGTGTTTTCTGACGCGCAGATGACCCACAGCTAAAGCTTTTGGTTATTTGACCGAGGCCTTCCACTGGCTTACCTCTCCATCCCTTTAAAAATTGTGGCTATGATTATAGCCATTATAGACTTATTAGTAGAAATATTACGCCGAATATCAGAGGGTAGAAATCAGAAGATGGCGAAGTGAACCGAGATGGGTATCAGGAGATGAAGAGGGGCTGGAGGCTGGAGCAAGATAGCTTGATGTGGATGTTAAAAGATGCAGAGAACATCCCAGTACCTGTAATAAAGTTGGTAGAATTACCGACAATATGTAAAGTAAAAGGACACAAGTGCAACTAATGTGACATTTATTGTGGCAACGTTTCGCTCTCCAGGAGCTTTATCAAGCCATTACAAACAATACATGGACACAGAGGGTATATAAAGGCTCTGAGTGAGGTGCAATACTAGTGAGGTACCATTTCGATGTTCACTAGTGGTAGTAGTAGTAGTAGTAGTAGTAGTAGTAGTGACAAAAGTAATACAATATGGTAGAGCAATTAATTCGTACATGAGTAAAAGGATATAAAAGTTATTACTTGGGTAACATAAAAATAGGTTGGACAAATATAGACTGGAAAGAGGCAGGTTTTTTTCAGTGTTTACTCTCTGTAATGTGCTTTGTGTAGTATAACAGGAGAGACTATGTGATGGCAGGGTTTACTGTTTTCAGGAGGATTCTTGTTATACTACACAAAGCACATTACAGAGAGTGAACACTGAAAAAAACCTGCCTCTTTCCAGTCTATATTTGTCCAACCTATTTTTATGTTACCCAAATAATAGCTTTTATATCCTTTTACTCATGTATTATTTTTGTTACTACTACTACTACTACTACTACTACTACTACTACTTGTACTACTACTACTTACTACTACTACTAACTACTACTACTACTACCACTAGTGAACATCGAAATGTTACCTCACTAGTATTGCACCTCACTCTGAGCCTTTATATACCCTCTGTGTCCATGTATTGTTTGTAATGGCTTGATAAAGCTCCTGGAGAGCGAAACGTTGCCACAATAAATGTCACATTAGTTGCACTTGTGTCCTTTTACTTTACATCCCAGTACCTGAAGGATGGTGTACTCATCAATATGTGGTTGCAGGGGTCGATTCACAGCTCCTGGCCCAGCCTGGTGTGAAGGAGGTTTTGAGAGGTACGAGCTCCAGCATCCAGCAGGCATGTTTGGGTTCTTTAGATGAGAGTGGAAGCACACTCTCTTTCTCTTTTTAAAGATTGAATGTGCTGTTGGAGTGTGAATATGGAAATATCTAACAGATATTTCTAATATCTAACAGACATTACTTTGTAATGACTGACATTTCATTACAAAGGTTAAGTAATACAAAGGTTAGGCTCAAAATACACACTGTGGATTATGACCTTTTATTGTGAAGACGTTTCGTCCACCAGAAACTTTACCAACTGACAGTCACCGAAATGTGTCGACTGTTTACATACATTAGACTGTGATGTCTGTGAATTGCTCGAAACATCGCTCTCGTGCGAGTGATGGTACACGTGTTTTCTTCGTTGGGTTTCTTTTCCACGGTGAGAAACGATGATGGTAAATAAATGAGAACATCAGCTGGCACAGTGATGAGAAATAGCAACAATAATAATGAGACACGTTACTTGGCCCAGAGCTAGAGCTTAACAGCAGTAGCAGCTTCTCGGCTTGACAGCCACGAGTTCAACTTTGTCTCACTGAGGGAAATTGAGAATTGAGAGTTGAGTGAGAGACGCAGGTGCAGGGCAGCTTGAGCTCCGACAACGTTTCGCTCTTCGTAAAGCTCGAAACGTTCTCAAAAAAATAAAGGATGCTGTGATATTTCTTCAGTGCTCTCGACGCGATGGTTAGAAACGTTGTACGTTGCCTACACGATGCTAACAGTGAACTGCAGTGTGATGAGATCCTTTACTGACAACGTTTCGCCCGCGTAGTGCTTTTCTTTAATCAAGGGGAAACGTTGTTTGTCTGTTTCCACTTTCTGCACCAAAAATTTGTATTTATATTACCTAGAGCCTTTAGATTATTATTATTATTATTATTATTATTATTATTATTATTATTATTATTATTATTATTATTATTATTATTATTATTATATAAATCATCATGAGTAGACACAATTCCACCATTAAAACCTTCAATTACAAGAGCAGATTTGTATACAAGATCAACATTATTCCCTTAACATCCAGAGTTGTTTGGTAACGGGAGTAAGAGGCTGAGTTATTGACCAGTCTCATGCACGGTCAATCAGGCTGTTGCACCCGTTCAGGGCATCAGTTAGAGGGAACATTTCCCTGTGAAATGAGGGGATTAAAATATTTCTCAATGGTAATGGTGCCTTTGGGAAATTATCCTGATGACATCCCCTTTGCCTTTGTTGAGACACTTTTCTAGGCTAGTGTGTGTGTGTGTGTGTTGGCTGTGCTGAAGTACTGACTGAGACGAGTGTGTCTCTGTCACAACAGTCAGCTACTAAATAAGTTTACTAGGTTA
>NC_091362.1:12904678-12979678 GCF_038502225.1 Cherax quadricarinatus | reverse complement strand
TACACATACAATGTATACACCTCGAGGTTATACACATACAGTTATGTATACACCTCGAGGTTATACACATACACTGTATACACCTCGAGGTTATACACATACAATGTATACACCTCGAGGTTATACACATACAATGTATACACCTCGAGGTTATACACATACACTGTATACACATTCATCACTCGCATAATAAACAATTACAATGGTCGTGTGGGTCAGCTTAACGCAAAAATAAATTTTGCTACAATATCAGACAGTTATTGCAGTTAATACAGTAGACAGCGAGGACGGTGACAGACAGCGAGGACGGTGACAGACAGTAAGGACGGTGACAGACAGCGAGGACGGTGACAGACAGCGGGGACGGCGATAGACAGCGAGGACGGTGACAGACAGTAAGAACGGTGACAGACAGCGAGGACGGTGACAGACAGCGAGGACGGTGACAGACAGCAAGGACAGTGACAGACAGCGAGGACGGTGACAGACAGTAAGAACGGTGACAGACAGCGAGGACGGCGACAGACAGCGAGGACGGTGACAGACAGTAAGGACGGTGACAGACAGTAAGAACGGTGACAGACAGCGAGGACGGTGACAGACAGCGAGGACGGTGACAGACAGTAAGGACGGTGACAGACAGCAAGGACGGTGACAGACAGCGGGGACGGTGACAGACAGGGAGGACGGTGACAGACAGTAACAACGGTGACAGACAGCGAGGACGGTGACAGACAGCGAGGACGGTGACAGACAGTAAGAACGGTGACAGACAGCGAGGACGGTGACAGACAGTAAGAACGGTGACAGACAGCGAGGACGGTGACAGACAGTAAGAACGGTGACAGACAGCGAGGGCGGCGACAGACAGCGAGGACGGTGACAGACAGCGAGGACGGTGACAGACAGCGAGGACGGCGACAGACAGCAAGGACGGTGACAGACAGCGAGGACGGCGACAGACAGCGAGGACGGTGACAGACAGCGAGGACGGTGACCAACAACATTATGGTGACAGACAGGAAGGATGGTGACAGGCTGGGAAAGGCTCTGGACAAACTGCAGGATTGGTCAGATAAGTGGTTGCTTGAGTTCAACCCCTCCCAATACATGGTAATGCAGATTGGAGAAAAAGAGCAATAACACCGAAGACTGAGATTAGACTCGGTGGACAGAGGCTGCAGACCCTATTATGGGCCAGTAGGCATGCTGCAGTGTTCCACCTTTCTTATTCTTTTTATGTTCTAAGTATTTGTTGTACCCCCAGAGGCTCACATCAGCCGAATAACTTCTGCAGCAGTGCTTGTCTGGCACATCTAAGAGTGGCTTTCAGGAATCTCAACAAAGAGCCGCTCAAGATAAGTGACGGCGTATGGTGGGTTACTGTCCCAGGTTGTGTGCTCTGTATGATACAACTAGCTGTGTGGGTATGCACTACTATCTCACAACAACTGCCACAATATTTCATAACAGGGGACCAAAAAAAATTAATTTTCCTTTGTGATTCATAATCACTGAGTGAGCTAAATATTTAGGATGTATGTGATATATTTAGCGGGTGTGAGGCGCTCACCCAGCACACGCGGGATATACGCTCCTGCTTTTAACAACATATGTCAGACCCGTCGTGGAGTATGCAGCGCCAGAATAAAACCCACAGGAAACACGCAACAAGGCTACTTTAAGAGTTAAGGGGCTTCAGCTATGAGGAGAAACTAATGGAAAGATATCTAAGAACAATGGAGGACAGAAGAACTAGAGGGAGACAAAATAACAACATACAAAGTACTTAGAAGAACTGATAGGGCAGACAGATATAGACTGATAGGAGAAATCTTGCAATTGGGGATACAGTTGATGGTTGAAGACACAGATGAGCCACAGGGATGTCAGGAAGTATTTCTTCAGCCTCAGAAGAGTAAAGAAGTGAAGTGAACTCGGCGAAGTGGTGGAAATAGACTTCATACATAGCTTTAAGAGTATGTAGGATAGGGTCCAAGAGGCTAGGAATTATTACCCAACCAATAACTCTATACAACACAGTCACCACCACCAGCAACTCTACACAACACAGTCACCACCACCACCAGCAACTCTACACAACACAGTCACCACCACCACCAGCAACTCTAAACAACACAGTCACCACCACCACCAGCAACTCTACACAACACAGTCACCACCACCACCACCAGCAACTCTACACAACACAGTCACCACCACCACCACCAGCAACTCTACACAACACAGTCACCACCACCACCACCAGCAACTCTACACAACACAGTCACCACCACCACCAGCAACTCTACACAACACAGTCACCACCACCACCACCAGCAACTCTACACAACACAGTCACCACCACCACCACCACCACCAGCAACTCTACACAACACAGTCACCACCACCACCAGCAACTCTACACAACACAGTCACCACCACCACCAGCAACTCTACACAACACAGTCACCAACATCACAAGCAACTCTACACAACACAGTCACCACCACCACCAGCAACTCTACACAACACAGTCACCACCACCACCAGCAACTCTACACAACACAGTCACCACCACCACCAGCAACTCTACACAACACAGTCACCACCACCACCAGCAACTCTACACAACACAGTCACCACCACCACCAGCAACTCTACACAACACAGTCACCACCACCACCACCAGCAACTCTACACAACACAGTCACCACCACCACCAGCAACTCTACACAACACAGTCACCACCACCACCAGCAACTCTACACAACACAGTCACCACCACCACCACCAGCAACTCTACACAACACAGTCACCACCACCACCACCAGCAACTCTACACAACACAGTCACCACCACCACCACCAGCAACTCTACACAACACAGTCACCACCACCACCACCACCAGCAACTCTACACAACACAGTCACCACCACCACCACCAGCAACTCTACACAACACAGTCACCACCACCACCACCAGCAACTCTACACAACACAGTCACCACCACCACCAGCAACTCTACACAACACAGTCACCACCACCACCACCAGCAACTCTACACAACACAGTCACCACCACCACCACCACCACCAGCAACTCTACACAACACAGTCACCACCACCACCAGCAACTCTACACAACACAGTCACCACCACCACCAGCAACTCTACACAACACAGTCACCAACATCACAAGCAACTCTACACAACACAGTCACCACCACCACCAGCAACTCTACACAACACAGTCACCACCACCACCAGCAACTCTACACAACACAGTCACCACCACCACCAGCAACTCTACACAACACAGTCACCACCACCACCAGCAACTCTACACAACACAGTCACCACCACCACCAGCAACTCTACACAACACAGTCACCACCACCACCAGCAACTCTACACAACACAGTCACCAACATCACAAGCAACTCTACACAACACAGTCACCACCACCACCAGCAACTCTACACAACACAGTCACCAACATCACAAGCAACTCTACACAACACAGTCACCACCACCGCCACCAGCAACTCTACACAACACAGTCACCACCGCCACCAGCAACTCTACACAACACAGTCAGCACCACCACCTGCAACTCTACACAACACAGTCGCCACCACCACCAGCAACTCTAAACAACACAGTCACCACCACCACCAGCAACTCTACACAACAGTCACCACCACCACCAGCAACTCTACACAACGCAGTCACCACCACCACCAGCAACTCTACACAACACTTGGCTAAGTGTCTCAAGGCAGGTCAATGACAAGGCTTTTCCAGCAAAGTTTTGAAATTCAGTTTATGTGAGAAGCTGCGAGTGTAATGGCTGGTAGAGAGGCGGGTTTGGAGGGGAGAGAGGGAGGGAGGGGGGAGGGATTGAGGGAAGGAAGGAGGGGCTTGGGGAAGCTAGGAGGGGATGGAAGGGGATGTGCGGAGGAAGGGGGAAGGAACTTCATTACGGAACGTGTGAGGAGAGACAATGTGTGGGAGGGAAGGAGAAGGGAGAAGAGGTAATGACTTTATTGCAGTTTCTCTCCCTCTTTCTCTCTCTCTCTCTCTCTCTCTCTCTCTCTCTCTCTCTCTCTCTCTCTCTCTCTCTCTCTCTCTCTCTCTCTCTCTCTCTCTCTCTCTCTCTCTCTCTCTCTCTCTCTCTCTCTCTCTCTCTATCTATCTATCTATCTCTCAAATGGAAATAAGTCACTTCGTCTGACATGTTTGGGTTATCCTACTTAATCTACACACATGCTGCTGTGTATGATAATTTATGTAATAGTATTTATGAATACCTGTACCTGAATAAACTTACTTCTCCTACAAATGTAAAGGGACCAAGACTCATCACCTTCCCGTCGTGCATTAGGGGAATTAACAACAGACCCTAGGTTGTCTTCAGGAAGGAACTTGATAAATGGAATTTACTTCCTGATCAGCGAGGCTGTGATGCATAGTTTCTCCTGCAGGTAGGTGGCATCACTAGCCTGGTCGATCAGACCGGCAAAGGGAAGGCCTCAGGCTAGTACCTGGCCTCAGGCGGCGGCGGTGGTGACCCCCGAAATTACCTTCAGGTGACCTACAGGCTGGTTGGACGCAAATGTCATTCTGCCCATAACAAGAACAGCCACACGCTGCGGAACAAATTATTTTGACACCGTTTTTGCCCTACGATAAAACTTCTATACAAGTTTACCCCTTAGAGGAAAGCTTGAGAAAGCTATACTTGTCACCCCTCCGGTCCACCCGTCTTACTCTTATTTTCCTGAATGCATCTGTGTTCCCCACCTGCGCCCTCTATTCATTTTTCTAGCCTTATCCTTGATGGTCAGTTCTCCATCTTTGACCCGTGTTGTCCAGCCTTTGTGGCAAGCCGCGCCCCTCTCCTCAATTTATTTCACAAGAGACATCTTTTTTATGCTGGAGCGACAGCCATAAAGAAAACGGGAAGTTTCTGGGTAAACAAGGGATTGAATCCTTTCTGCTGCTGAGGTGACGTCTGAAGCAGTGAACCTGATGCTGAAGTTGAAGCCTCTTGATTCGAAGCTTAGTGGTCCTGAATTGGAAGTTACGACCCTGGAGTGGAAGCTACGGCCATGGATAGGATGCTAAGTAGCATTATATTTGAAGTTACGACCCTGGCTTAGAAGTCACGACCCTGGATTAGAAGTTACAACCCTGGATTAGAAGTTATGACACTGGGTTAGAAGTTACGATACTGGATTACAAGTTACGACCCTGATTAGAAATTATGACCCCTAGATTAGAAGTTGTGGAAAATTGCATTTATCTGAATGTAACTAATTATGTACATAGCAGTAAATGATAACAAAAATAATTATTATTTATCAATGTTACATAGACAAGTAGGAATTTGGGACACCTAGGTCGCAAAAAATGTCCCCCTTCGATACCTACCACTGTCATATCCACAAGTTGCTCTGGATCTATTAATTAAATGAAATATACATCACCAGGAATACTGGTAAATATATAAATTTGTGGACTGTATATTAAAAATAATAAATGGTTATATATATATACACAATTACATAACAGAAGGAAAATATATCTTAATATCACTCACCAATTTGACTGGAGATTAATGTGTATCATACTCAGAAAACCTCACTCTAACTAAATCTATGAAAATAATGCTGGCCAGAATTATACACAAATCTAGAGAGCTTATCTGAGGTTCCTGGAGCTGTCTTGTCCAGTCGTTTGATATCTCAAGTTATGCAGGAATGCATATCCACCAATTTCGCCTCCTATTTGAGAGGTGTCAGCACAATTTTAACCTCTAGAGCACGAAAAATTCTTCTCCATTACACCAATGTTTGTACAAAATTCAAAATCAAGATGGCGAGTCTCTCCTTTTTTTCGATAACATACTTCTTTTAAAAATACAATATAGGGCATCTATTTACCTATAAATTACCGTATTTCCGGAAAATATGTACATTATTTTCCACAGAAGTTACGACCCCCCTGGATTAGAAGTTACAACCCTGGATTAGAAGTTATGACACTGGATTAGAAGTTACGATACTGGATTACACGTTACGACCCTGATTAGAAATTACGACCCCTAGATTAGAAGTTACGACCTTGGATTAGAAGTTATGACACTGGATTAGAAGTTACAACCCTGGATTAGAAGTTACGACCCTGAATTTGAAGCTACGACCCTGGATTTGATGCTAGGTGGTTATGAATTTGAACCTACGACCCTGGATTAGATATTACGACCCTGGATTTGATACTACATTTAGGTGGCCCTGAATTTGAAGCTACGACCCTGAATTAAAAGATACGACCCTGAATTTGAAGTTAAGACCACTATCATTCCGAATGCAAAAAAAATTACTTAAAATGTAACGTTGGTCATGTATGAATTCGCAAGTGAACGAAATAAAAAAAAATGATCATTCAAAAAAGTCATGAACGTAATCGAAACTTTATGAATTTAATTCATGATTTAAATTTTTTCGAAAATTTCTGGCAATGAAATCTGCATTGTGAAAAATAATAATCAATGGGATGATTGACGTGTAAACACTGATCAATTTGGAATCAAATTAGACACGTTAATTAAGCCGGAGGATTTACAAGCTTGATTTACATGACTGATATACAGCGTTGATTTATAAGCTTGATTTACAACGTTGGTTGACAAGCTTGATTTACATGATTGATATACAGCGTTGATTTACAAGCTTGATTTACAACGTTGATTTACAAGCTTGATTTACAACGTTGATTTACAAGCTTGATTTACATGACTGATATACAGCGTTGATTTATAAGCTTGATTTACAACGTTGGTTGACAAGCTTGATTTACATGATTGATATACAGCGTTGATTTACAAGCTTGATTTACAACGTTGATTTACAAGCTTGATTTACATGATTGATATATAGCGTTGATTTACAAGCTTGATTTACAACGTTGATTGACAAGCTTGATTTACATGATTGATATACAGCGTAGATTTACAAGTTTGATTTACATGATTGATATACAGCGTTGATTTACAAGCTTGATTTACAACGACGTTGATTTACAAACTTGATTTGAAAACGTTGATTTACAAAGTTTGATTTACAGGCTTGATTTGCAAACGTTCATTTACCAAAGTTCTATTTACAAACTTGACTTACAACGTTGATTTATAAGCTTGATTTACATAGTTGATTTACAAAGCTTGATTTGCAAAAACTTGATTTGCAATGTTGATTTACAAAGTTTTATATACAAGCTTGATTTACAACGTTGATTTACAAACTTGATTTACAGGCATTTTTTTGAGTAGAAATGAATTTCTAAATTATGAATTGTGTAAAAAAACGGTAATGGGGGATCGAACCACGTAGCGATGTTTGTAGAACCAGTCGATGTATAACCCCTGCGAGTTTAGCGCTTCATGAATAATAATAAAAATAATTATGATAATAATATAACTTAATAATAATAACAACTGTAATAATAATAATAATAATAATAATAATAATAATAATAATAATAATAATAATAATAATAATAATAATAATAATAATAATAGGGCCTCACAAACCGCAGAATATGTTATTACTATTCACAACCTGGCCCTAAACCCGTATGAGCTCTGCTTCTCGTTCCCAAGGCGCTGAAGTCAAGTTTACTCTTCTTTTAAGAGACGTCTAAATTCTGACCTCACTCAACACAGACACACACAGACACACACAGACACACACAGACACACACAGACACACACAGACACACACAGACACACACAGACACACATAGACACACATAGACACACAGAGACACACAGAGACACACACAGACACACACAGACACACACAGAAATGAATATGCACAGATAAGAAGGGAGGCCCAAAGACAATATGAAAATGACATAGCAGCGAAAGCCAAATCTGACCCGAAACTGTTGTACAGCCACATCAGGAGGAAAACAACAGTCAAGGACCAGGTAATCAGGCTAAGGAAGGAAGGAGGAGAGACAACAGGAAATGACCGGGAAGTATGTGAAGAACTCAACAAGAGATTCAAAGAAGTGTTCACAGAGGAGACAGAAGGGACTCCAGAAAGACGGAGAGGTGGGGCACACCACCAAGTGCTGGACACAGTGCACACAACCGAGGAAGAAGTGAAGAGGCTTCTGAGTGAGCTAGATACCTCAAAGGCAATGGGGCCAGATAACATCTCCCCATGGGTATTGAGAGAGGGAGCAGAGGCGCTATGTGTACCCCTAACAACAATATTCAATACATCTATCGAAACAGGGAGATTGCCTGAGGCATGGAAGACAGCAAATGTAGTCCCAATCTTTAAAAAAGGAGACAGACATGAAGCATTAAACTACAGACCAGTGTCACTGACATGTATAGTATGCAAAATCATGGAGAAGATTATCAGGAGAAGAGTGGTGGAACACCTAGAAAGGAATGATCTCATCAACAGCAGCCAGCATGGTTTCAGGGACGGGAAATCCTGTGTCACAAACCTACTGGAGTTCTATGACATGGTGACAGCAGTAAGACAAGAGAGAGAGGGGTGGGTGGATTGCATTTTCTTGGACTGCAAGAAGGCGTTTGACACAGTTCCACACAAGAGATTGGTGCAAAAACTGGAGGACCAAGCAGGGATAACAGGGAAGGCACTACAATGGATCAGGGAATACTTGTCAGGAAGACAGCAGCGAGTCATGGTACGTGGCGAGGTGTCAGAGTGGGCACCTGTGACCAGCGGGGTCCCGCAGGGGTCAGTCCTAGGACCAGTGCTGTTTCTGGTATTTGTGAACGACATGACGGAAGGAATAGACTCTGAGGTGTCCCTGTTTGCAGATGACGTGAAGTTGATGAGAAGAATACACTCGATCGAAGACCAGGCAGAACTACAAAGGGATCTGGACAGGCTGCAGAACTGGTCCAGCAATTGGCTCCTGGAGTTCAATCCCACCAAGTGCAAAGTCATGAAGATTGGGGAAGGGCAAAGAAGGCCGCAGACGGAGTACAGTCTAGGGGGTCAGAGACTACAAACCTCACTCAAGGAAAAAGATCTTGGGGTGAGTATAACACCAGGCACATCTCCTGAAGCGCACATCAACCAAATAACTGCTGCAGCATATGGGCGCCTAGCAAACCTCAGAACAGCATTCCGACATCTTAATAAGGAATCGTTCAGGACCCTGTACACCGTATACGTTAGGCCCATATTGGAGTATGCGGCACCAGTTTGGAACCCACACCTAGCCAAGCACGTAAAGAAACTAGAGAAAGTGCAAAGGTTTGCAACAAGACTAGTCCCAGAGCTAAGAGGTATGTCCTACGAGGAGAGGTTAAGGGAAATCAACCTGACGACACTGGAGGACAGGAGAGATAGGGGGGACATGATAACGACATACAAAATACTGAGAGGAATTGACAAGGTGGACAAAAACAGGATGTTCCAGAGATTGGACACAGTAACAAGGGGACACAGTTGGAAGCTAAAGACACAGATGAATCACAGGGATGTTAGGAAGTATTTCTTCAGCCACAGAGTAGTCAGTAAGTGGAATAGTTTGGGAAGCGATGTAGTGGAGGCAGGATCCATACATAGCTTTAAGCAGAGGTACGATAAAGCTCACGGCTCAGGGAGAGTGACCTAGTAGCGATCAGTGAAGAGGCGGGGCCAGGAGCTCGGACTCGACCCCCGCAACCTCAACTAGGTGAGTACAACTAGGTGAGTACAGACACACACAGACACACACAGACACACACAGACACACACACTCAGACACACACAGACACACACAGACACACACAGACACACTCTCTCAGACACACACAGACACACACAGACACACTTTCTCTGACACACACAGACACACTCTCAGACACACACAGACACAAACTCTCAGACACACACAGACACAAACTCTCAGACACACACAGACACACTCAGACACACACAGACACACACACACAGACACACACACACACACACACAGACACACACAGACACACACAGACACACACAGACACACACAGACACACACAGACACACACAGACACACACAGACACACACAGACACACGCAGGCACACACAGACTCAGTAGAACTGTCTGAAGCCAGTAGCCACTTAATTAAACCCTTGGACAAGTGTGGCCATGGTAGGAAGCGTGGAAAAGGCCAGAGTCTTGGACAAATGTGTCCATGGTAGGATGTGTGAGAAATGAATAAATGGGGAGGTGGACACATACATATTTACATTACATCTGTCAGACATGGCAACATCTTGGAATCTTGATACAAGGAATAATTCAACACTTGCCTAATGTTATAGATATGACCTATTTACAATAGTGTATTTTTTTCACTGGTGGCTCCGCCCCCTGCTGCTTCTACTCACCTGACTCCAGTATATAAGTAGGTTCTTCGAGCATGTGCTGTATCTTAACAAAATGGTTATAATCATAACCATAATTTTTAAAGGGGTGGAAGGGTAAGCCAGCGGAAGGCCTCGGTCAGATGACCAATAGTTCCAGCTGTGGGTCATCATATGACAAAGACTTGTCCTGTTTCTAACGAATCTTACGAAATCTAACTTAATCATATGCTGCACATTTCTCAAGATTAATGGACTGAACACATCGACTAAAGCTTGAGGGACTGATTACCTCAAACTCCTCCTCCTCCTCCTCCTCCTCCTTCTCATCTTCCATTGTTCTTCTGTACTGGACTGAAGAAGCCACTGGCTGGCGAAACTTTTTCAAAATGAAAATTCCCAGAATATTGCACAAGTGTCTCATTCTTCAACTAGACGGTTTTATTAACTATTACAGAGGCAGACAGCAGCAGTAAACAAGGGTGACGTCACAAGCTGTCACACTCATAATGTGTGTTCCTCAAGGTACAGTTTTAGCCCCACTTCTCTTTCTCATGGCAGTAAGTCATGACACACAAATAACCCGCACCATCTACAAAGTCACACTGTAAATGGTCCAAGACGGATCGAAACGTCGTGGTAAATTCCTTTCTCCTATGTGCGGGTTATTTATGTATTGTTCCAGTCACGGTATTGTGACTTTTTATTCTTTACGTCACAACAACTCGTACATAAATGATTTACTTAATAAACTGAAGAATGAACGGAGACTCGACCCGACGTCCTGGCATGTGGCAGCTGCAACGCTCACTCCAGGACCACGGTTCGACTCCCAGTCCATTCTTCTGTTCGTTCACTGACGATCGTTCGCTGCAGCTTATCTTAAAATTTCATAATATTGCACAACGGCCTATTTTTATGGGATATTTTTTTATTTTTTGACGATATTGTGAGAGAAGATAAACGTATCGTTTAAATGGTCTATGATATAACCTTTGTTAAACAGAGTCACAGTGTGTGTTATTGTTCCTTTGTTTGACAGATGACTTTGTTATGAGGTGTTAAAATGTTCTTGTGTAGAGAGTTTAATTTTTTGATATTTGTTTTAAATCCACGAGTCTGTGTGTGTGTGTGTGTGTGTGTGTGTGTGTGTGTGTGTGTGTGTGTGTGTGTGTGTGTGTGTGTGTGTGTGTAACTTGACAAGCAACAATAACATTACGAGAAATAAAACACACACACACACACACACACACACACACACACACACACACACACACACACACACACACACACACACACACACACACACACACAAACACACACACACACACACACACACACACACACACACACACACACACACACACACACACACACACACACACACACACACACACACACACACACACACACACACACACACACACGTACGCAATAACAAAAATTACTGCCTCTAACAGACAGAGAAAATTAGCTATTTCCGCCTTGAGAGGCTTTCTGCACACTGCTAATGATCACTTAAGAAACTCAACTGCCTGATTAGAATGTGAACCTTGAACTGCCGTGGGAACCCTTGCTCTCTGAACCACTGTGGGAGCACAGGCGTTGAATATCCAAAGCAAGTTTTAATTTTGAGGCTATCACTGTGGGAGGAGTGTGGGTTCTTGTAGGCTGGTGGACCCTCCTGCTGCACCTGCATGCACACACACACACACACACACACACACACACACATACACACACACACACACACACACACACACACACACACACCTCATACACACACACACCGCGAGAGGTTCAGGGAAATCATTCCATAAGACGTGAAAGCAATCCAAACATATTTCTTCTTTCAGGCAGATTCCAAGGTAAAAACTACATCTAGTATTGATCTCTTGCTTGAAGGAAGGCACACTGATGACAACCCCAGAAAATCAGCGAAACATCAAAGTCACGATACTACTGTGTTTAGTGAGACGTCTATCAGACTGAAGATTAACGACCCAGATTGTTATTTTCCCACGAGTGAGGCTCCGAACCCTGGCATTGCATCTATAAAGAAGACGAAGAAGGCAATATGTTAGGTAAATGGATGCAAATGTAACTAATGCGACATTTTATTGTGGCAACGTTTTGCTCTCCAAACAAAGCTCCTGGAGAGCGAAACGTTGCCACAATAAAATGTAGCGTTAGCTTCACTTGTGTCCTTTTACCTAACATATTGTAGGTAATTTTACCAAAATTATTACAACAAAATGGCACAACACAGTGACTGGAACAGTACATAAATAACCTGCACACAGGAGAGAGAAACATATCGTTACATTTCAGACCATTTACAGTGTGACTTGTAAATAGTGCAAGTCGGACCGAAACGTCGTCCTAAGCTTCTTTATCCTATGTGTGCGGGTTATCTGTTTAACGCATCCATAATTTCTGACATAACACGTACCTCCACTCGACCTTCAGGAAACCATTGACAGGCAGCGCACTAACTCTGATCAACGCTGTAGTTCGTGGAACTTCAGACGCGTCAAAAAAATTGAAAAGCTCACTGCCAGATGCCTTAAATGTGCTATGGAGACGTAGTCTTAACAAAGGCGTCATCAGTCGTTAAAATTCACGGCCATAGTCCCACTCCAGGAAGCAATATTCCCTTATATGTGGACTCGCAACAGTTACACAGCCAAGGGTGGCTTGGATTCGTAAGTCGTTCCTGACCATTTTGATTTAGAATAGGGCGTTGCTGACCATACTGACTCAGAACAGGTCGTTACTGACCACACTGATTCTTAACAGGCCGTTAATGACTCTTCCACACACTACCATACCACCCTCACACACACTGCCATTCCATCCACACACTACCATACCACCCTCACACACTGCCACTCCACCCCCACACACTACTACTCCGCCCCCACACACACACACTGCCATCAGCTGAATTCAATTTTCTGGGTCATGAAGCAGATAGCCACATCAATCATACAGCTACGCCAGCTTGTCCAGACTATTGGATCAGGACGGAGAGAGGAGCTCCTGTGTAGACGACAGAGTTCACACTATCTCAGAGTTGTTTTATGTACAGTTATGTCTCCCACAACAACGCAACACATAACTCACATTCTGATTAATAAACCCAACAAATCAAACCCTACACACTTGTTAAAACTGAAATAAAAAACGAATAAAACACTAAAACTATTACTTTCTTAAAAAAAAATTATTCGCATTAATATACTTTATAATGGCACCGAGGTGACTGCAGATATCTCGGTAATGCACTCGTGAAAGACGATGGATGCTCGAGCTTCCGTCTACGAATTAAAACTTCCTTTACCACCATGAACACGAGAGCCACATGTGAGATCCCTTGACAAGTCAGGTAGCAAATGCAGATCCCCGGGTCAATATTCAACACATAATGTAATATGGCCCACGTCTCTAGGGCATATTGTTATGTGGGTCACAAGTTTCTCGCTGCACTGAGAGGAGCAGGATCCCCCCCTCCCCAGTAAGCAAGTCCCCATGGGTGTGGTGTGATTCTGGGGGAATATAGGGAAGATGCAGAAGTCCCCATCCGACCGTGCCTTCAGGGACCACAGGGACCATAGGGACCACTCAGAAACTTATAACCATGGACACTGAATAATTGCCATCGAAGGTAGCCACTTGGGTCACATCTGAAAGAACGAGCGTTTGACCTAGAGAGAGTGGAATACCACTACCTGTAGCCAGGGACACAGCAGCTGTGGTCCTGGTCACCACCTGTGGCCCTCAACACACCAGCTGTTGTCCTGGTCACCACCTGTGGCCCTCAACACAGCAGCTGTGGTCCTGGTCACCACCTGTGGCCCTCAACACAGCAGCTGTGGTCCTGGTCACCACCTGTGGCCCTCAACACAGCAGCTGTGGTCCTGGTCACCACCTGTGGCCCTCAACACAGCAGCTGTGGTCCTGGTCACCACCTGTGGCCCTCAATACAGCAGCTGTGGTCCTGGTCACCACCTGTGGCCCTCAACACACCAGCTGTGGTCCTGGTCACCACCTGTGGCCCTCAACACAGCAGCTGTGGTCCTGGTCACCACCTGTGGCCCTCAATACAGCAGCTGTGGTCCTGGTCACCACCTGTGGCCCTCAACACAGCAGCTGTGGTCCTGGTCACCACCTGTGGCCCTCAATACAGCAGCTGTGGTCCTGGTCACCACCTGTGGCCCTCAACACACCAGCTGTTGTCCTGGTCACCACCTGTGGCCCTCAACACACCAGCTGTTGTCCTGGTCACCACCTGTGGCCCTCAACACACCAGCTGTGGTCCTGGCCAACAGACACATCCACTTGTCAAGATTCATGGAACATTCTTCATCTCAGCGCTGCCTTGCAGGCGTAATTCCCAGTGCCACGAGAGTGCCAGTTGTCACTCACCTGGCACTCCATCTCAGCCTCCTCGCAGCCCTTGACGGTAGGCAGTGAGTGGTCCCTCAGCCCACTCAGCCCTTTTCCTTCAATTTATCTTTAACGTTTTCTTAACGTTTGTCTTAGACGTTTGTCTTAGACGTTTGTCTTACCTTCTTTTGACGTTTTTTTCTTAGATTCTCTGCAGGGTTGTTTATCTTAACGTTTCTCTTATATATATATATATATATATATATATATATATATATATATATATATATATATATATATATATATATATATATATATATATATATATATATATATATATATATATATATATATATATATATATATACATATATATATCTGCATGGGGAGCTCTAAATTCATAGGGTAGGGGTTATGCAGCGCCTACAGAGAATGGGAGACAATCAGAGTTGAGCCAGGGAATTGGAGTCCAGCTCCAGTGCCTCAGAACAAAAACCTCTCACTTAGCATCAAGAAACAACCCTTGAGAGGTCTGAGAGAAAATAAAATTTTTCACTGTGGCAGCCGTTGTTGTGTTTATTGTTACTTTCTGACTTCTGTGTTTGTTAAGAAGTTAGACACGTCCATCCACCAACTTTACCAGTTATTCCTTTTGCACGCACTTTCTGCCCCATTGTACCAAGTCCACGCACTTTCTGCCCCATTGTACCAAGTCCACGCACTTTGTGTTCCATTGTACCAAGTCCACGCACTTTCTGCCCCATTGTACCAAGTCCACGCACTTTCTGCCCCATTGTACCAAGTCCACGCACTTTCTGCCCCATTGTACCAAGTCCACGCACTTTCTGCCCCATTGTACCAAGTCCATGCACTTTGTGCCCCATTGTACCAAGTCCACGCACTTTCTGCCCCATTACATCAGATCTTACTTTTCGAAGACTTTGGGTAAGTCATGTACACTACACCATCACTGTGTTCGTCTTCCACCTCGTCCCAGACAATGTCGTAATGACTTCTGCTTGCAAAAACTTGCATTGTACATATTGTATATCACACACACACACACACACACTCACACACACACACACACACACACAAACACACACACACACACACACAGGAGCTCGAACTCGACCCCCGCAACCTCAACTAGGTGAGTACATACATATATATATATATATGTATATGTGTGTGTGTGTATGTGTGTGTGTGTAAGTATTTACTGCTGACTTTTGCTCGTTCCCTCATCTCTTCAACCAGGTGTGCAGGCCACAAGACTACGCCTATGTTCGTAACACCTGGAGGGTGTTTCGGGGGGGGGGCCAGCGCCCCCGCGGCCCGGCCCATGATCAAGCCTGGTAGGTCAAAAAATACATCACACCATCTTACGATGTGATACCGACTTTGTGACTGGTGGAAAACCTAAGTGAGATCAAAAATAAAAACTCCACTAAAGGGGTCGTAACGGAACTAAAACCAGCGTCAGGAAGACAGTCAATATTTCACGTGAAACAAAGTTCCATCTCTCTCACACAAATCATGTATCTGCAACTTTGAATGTGCAATGGCTTGCAACATTTTCCTCCCTCGACGCCTGTGGCTTCTTAAATCTGTGAGCCGCAACATGTGGATGTCTGTTGCTTCTTAAAACTGTGAACTAAATCTGTCCAACATATCAAATCGACATCTGTTGTACCTTATACCTGTGAATTATAACATGTGGAGCTTTATCGTTCCTTATATCTGTTGTTCACTATGTAGACCAGCCATAAACTGCGGTTAAAATGGTGTTTAGGCGAAGTCCTGGTGGACATAGACTCAATATTGACCAACATTGTGACAGAGAATACTTCATTCCTGCTCTCTCTCTCTCTCTCTCTCTCTCTCTCTCTCTCTCTCTCTCTCTCTCTCTCTCTCTCTCTCTCTCTCTCTCTCTCTCTCTCTCTCTCTCTCTCTCTCTTTCTCTTTCTCTCTCTTTCTCTTTCTCTCTCTTTTTCTCTCTCTTGAAGACGAAAGTTTTGATGCTGCTGAAGAGCTCTTGATCCCAGGGACAGAAGCTGTCCATTCTGTGTCGAGCCTCACTGCCTCCCATGCCATACCCCACAGCCCCCACCCCCACTACCCCCTACCCCACAACCCCTCCCCGCCCCCTCACCCCATACCCCCCCCCACCCCTCACCCCCACTCACCCCCACCCCCACCCCCTACCCCCACACACCCCACCACCCCACTCACCCCACCACCCCACCACCCCACTGACCCCAGCTACCCACTACCCCCACCCCACTACCCCACTACCCCCCACCCCACTACCCCACTACCCCCTCACCCCACTACCCCACCACCCCACTACACCACTACCCCACCACCCCACTACCCCCCTCCCCTACTACCCCCACCCCCTATTTCTTTTTATTACATTAATATAGAGGTTGAAATGTCTTAGCTGTCTTACGTTTTTAATCTCCCTCTATCCTTCCCTTTTCCTCTCTCTCCCTTCCTTTCTCCCTCCCTTTCTTTCTCCCTCCCTCTCTCCCTTTCTCCCTTCTTCCTTACTACACCCAGCTGGGTGTAGTAAGGCGAGGTATTATTTTTTCTGTGGTTATCAAATGGGTTGAGTAAATATTTTTGTTAGTGGATTTGGTTTTGAGAAGAACCTGCCTAGTATGGGCCAGTGAGCCTCCTGCAGTGTTCCTCCATTCTTATATTCTCAGATGTCCCTATGACTTAACATTTCACTCCCCACTGATCTACCTCTGTCTACCTATTGCTAACCTATTACCCCTACGCCTACCTATGGCTAACCTATTACCCCTACGTCTACCTATGGTTAATCTATTACCCTTACGCCTACCTATGGCTAACCTATTACCCCTACGTCTCCCTATGGCTAATCTATTACCCTTACGCCTACCTATGGCTAACCTATTACCCCTACGTCTCCCTATGGTTAATCTTTTACCCCTACGTATTCCTATGGCTAATCTATTACCCCTAAGTCTCCCTATGGCTATCCTATTACCTACAACATCACACTGCCACGCTAGTTTGCACTTTGTAAGTGTGACGCTGGTCACACCTCTGGGTCAACGAACGCACGAGTCAACACACGCTAACACGAACGCCTATAGAGACAGGGCCAATATAGAGCAGTTCATTAGGGTGCCAAACAAGGCAGAGAGCGAGCAAAATGCAATGTACAAGGGGATACCTGGCACTGGTGACGTGTGTAGGGAAGAGATATGAACTATATTGGGACATCAAAGAGTGAGGCAGACAGGGATAACACGACGGTGTTCTTGATGACAGAACAAGATAACGGGAGTACTGTAGGTGGTGGTGAGTCAGGGATAACAGGATAACCCAAAGTAAGGTGATTCCAGAAGTGATCCTGGGAGGGATTAGTCAAGTTAGGTTTTGTTTTGTGTCTTGATTCACGGTGTTAATTACTGCTGGTGATTCTTTTTTTTCTTTTTTTGGCCCTCAGAAGCGTCAGCAACACCAGTGTCAACAGTAACAACAGCTACACACACACACACACACACACACACACACACACACACACACACACACACACAAACACACACACATACACACACAAGGTTTATTCCCAAGGGCAACAGAAACAATGGGAAGACCAGAACGAGCCCCTGGTTTACCCGACGGTGTAAGGAGGCAAAAACAAAGTGCAATAGAGAATGGAAAAAGTACAGAAGGCAGAGAATACATGAAAATAGGGAGATTAGTCTCAGAGCCAGGAATGAGTATGCACAGGTAAGGAGGGAGGCCCAGCGACAGTATGAAAATAACATAGCATCGAAAATCAAGACTGACCCGAAACTGTTGTATAGCCACATCAGGAGGAAGACAACAGTCAAAGACCAGGTGAACAGGCTGAGGACAGAAGGTGGAGAACTCACAAGAAATGATCAGGAGGTATGTGAGGAGCTAAACAGGAGATTTAAGGAAGTTTTTACAGTAGAGACAGGAAGGGCTCTGGGAAGACAGCACAGAAGGGAACATCAAGAGGGAATATACCAACAGGTGTTGGATGACATACAAACAACTGAGGAGAAGGTGAAGTAGCTCCTAAGTGACCTTGACACCTCAAAGGCGATGGGACCGGACAACATCTCCCCATGGGCCCTTAGAGAAGGAGCAGAGATGCTGTGCGTGCCTCTAACCACAATCTTCAACACATCCCTTGAAACTGGGCAACTGCCTGAGAAATGGAAGACAGCTAATGTAGTCCCCATATTTAAGAAAGGAAACAGAAACGAGGCACTAAACTACAGACCTGTGTCTCTGACATGTATAGTATGCAAAGTCATGGAGAAGATTATCAGGAGGAGAGTGGTGGAACACCTGGAAAGGAACAAAATTATAAATGAAAACCAGCATGGGTTCATGGAAGGCAAATCCTGTGTCACAAATCTTCTGGAGTTTTATGACAAGGTAGCAGAAGTAAGACACGAGAGAGAGGGGTGGGTTGATTGCATTTTCCTGGACTGCAGGAAGGCCTTTGACACAGTTCCTCACAAGAGATTAGTGCAGAAGCTGGAGGATCAGGCGCATATAACAGGGAGGGCACTGCAATGGATCAGGGAATACCTGACAGGGAGTCAACAGCGAGTCATGGTACGTGAAGAGGTATCACAGTGGGCGCCTGTGACGAGCGGGGTCCCACAGGGGTCAGTTATAGGACCAGTGCTATTTTTGATATATGCAAACGACATGATGGAAGGAATAGACTCTGAAGTGTCCCTATTCGCAGATGATGTGAAGCTGATGAGAAGAATTAAATCGGATGAGGATGACGCAGGTCTGCAAAGAGACCTGGACAGGCTGGACACGTGGTCCAGAAACTGGCTTCTCAAATTCAACCCTGCCAAATGCAAAATCATGAAGATTGGGGAGGGGCAAAGAAGACCGCAGACAGAGTATAGGCTAGGTGGACAAAGACTACAGACCTCACTCAGGGAGAAAGATCTTGGGGTGACCATAACACCGAGCACGTCACCGGAGGCACACATCAACCAAATAACTGCTGCAGCATACGGGTGCCTGGCAAACATGAGAATAGCGTTCCGATACCTTAATAAGGAATCGTTCAAGACAATGTACACTGTGTATGTTAGGCCCATACTAGAGTATGCAGCACCAGTCTGGAACCCACACCTGGTCAATCACGTCAAGAAGTTAGAGAAAGTACAAAGGTTTGCAACAAGGCTAGTTCCAGAACTCAGGGGAATGTCGTACGAGGAAAGGTTGAGGGAAATCGGACTGACGACACTGTAGGACAGAAGGGTCAGGGGAGACATGATAATGACATACAAGATACTGCGGGGAATAGACAAGGTGGACAGAGACAGGATGTTCCAGAGAGGAGACACAGAAAGAAGGAGTCACAATTGGAAGCTGAAGACTCAGACGAGTCACAGGGACGTTAGGAAGTATTTCTTCAGTCATAGAGTCGTCAGGAAGTGGAACAGCCTAGCAAGTGAAGTAGTGGAGGCAGGAACCATACATAGTTTTAAGAAGAGGTATGACAAAGTTCAGGAAGCAGAGAGGGAGAGGATCTAGTAGCGATCAGTAAAGAGGCGGGGCCAGGAGCTGAGTCTCGACCCCTGCAACCACAATTAGGTGAGTACAATTAGGTGAGTACATACACAGATACACACACACACACACACACACACACACACACACACACACACACACACACACACACACACACACACACACACACACACACACACACACACGCACACCTCCTTCTCCCTCACAAACTTTATTGGTAAAGTGACATGAGCCAAATCACCCTCATTAATTCTCCCTTTGCTCCTTCACGTAATTACTCACTACCACCCCACCTCTACCACCCCACCACTACCACCCCACCACTAGCACCCCACCACTACCACCCCACCACTAGCACCCCACCACTAGCACCCCACCACTACCACCCCACCACTACCACCCCACCACTAGCACCCCACCACTACCACCCCACCACTACCACCCCACCACTACCACCCCACCACTACCACCCCACCACTACCACCCCACCACTACCACCCCACCACTAGCACCCCACCACTAGCACCCCACCACTACCACCCCCACCACTACCACCCCACCACTAGCACCCCACCACTAGCACCCCACCACTAGCACCCCACCACTACCACCCCACCACTACCACCCCACCACTACCAACCCCACCACTACCACCCCACCACTAGCACCCCACCACTACCACCCCCACCACTACCACCCCACCACTACCACCCCACCACTACCACCCCCACCACTATCGCCCCCACCACTACCACCCCACCACTACCACCCCACCACTACCGCCCCCACAACTACCACCCCACCACTACCACCCCAACCACTACCGCCCCACCACTACCACCCCACCACTACCACCCCACCACTACCACCCCACCACTATCACCCCACAACTACCACCCCACCACTACCACCCCACCACTACCACCCCACCACTACCACCCCACAACTACCACCCCACCACTATCACCCCACAACTACCACCCCACCACTATCACCCACAACCACTACGTAATCCCAACTACCACCCCCACCACTACCGCCCCACCACTACCACCTCACCACTACCACCCCACCACTACCACCCCACCACTACCACCTCACCACTATCACCCCACCACTACCACCCACAACCACTACGTAATCCCAACTACCACCCCCACCACTACCGCCCCACCACTACCACCTCACCACTACCACCCCACCACTACCACCCCACCACTACAACCCCACCACTATCACCCCACAACAACCACCCCACCACTACCATCCCACCACTACCACCCACAACCACTACGTAATCCCAACTACCACCACCCCCACTACCCACCATCATACAGATCAATGTCTCCCTACACCTCAACACACTGTGGCTTCCAATATCTCAGTCCCCCATCCCCCATATCAGTCCCCACCCCTCATATCAGTCCCACCATCCCTCATATCAGTTCCCCCACCCCTCATATCAGTCACACTCTCCTTATATCAGTACCCCACCCCTATTATCAGACCCTCACCCCTCATATCAGATCCCCACCCCTCATATCAGACCCCCATCCCTCACATCAGTCCCCCATCCCTCATATCAGTACCCCACCCCTCATATCAGACCCCCACCCCTCATATCAGTCCACATCCCCTCACATCAGTCCCCCCTCCCCTCAACAGTCGCGCCACTTCGCAGGGGAAACTCTAAAATTGTATTTAACATAGATTTTTTTTCAGGGGTAACTACCCAAAATAATCGCTTTTTAGGGGTTTTCCCTAATTAATTTTTACGTAGACAAACTCTTTATTGCTCTTCCTTTTTCAGCTTTTTTCTATTATTTATTTGTACAAGTTGCTGTTCTGTGTAGCAGTGTGTCGTTGATATCAGGTAGGTCTGTATGCCTTGTACAGGTACTTACCTGGAGTATACCTGGAGAGGGTTTGGGGATGAACGCCCCCGCGGCCAGGTCTGTGACCAGGCCTCGTGGTGGATCAGGGCCTGATCAACCAGGCTCTTACTGCTGGACGCACGCAAACTGACGTACGAACCACAGCCCGGCTGGTCAGGTACTGACTTAGGTGCCTGTCCAGTGCCTTCTTGAAGACAGTCAGGTGTCTATTCGTAATCCCCCTTATGTATGCTGGGAGGCAGTTGAACAGTCTTGGGCTCCTGACGCTTATTGTGTTGTATCTTAGCGTACACGTGGCGCCCCTGCTTTTCATTGGGGGATGTCTTTTGCTTTCGAATAGAGTGATTCTCGTGTGCAAACTTGGGAGTAGTCCCTTCAGGATTGTCCAAGTGTATATTATTATGTACCTTTCTCGACTGCGTTCCAGGGAGTACAACTCAAGGAATTTCAACCGTTCCCAGTAATTTATGTGCTTTATCGTACTTATACGTACTTGTACACTCTCCAGGTCTGCAATTTCGCTTGCCTTGAAAGGGGCCGTTAGAGTACAGGGCCTTTGTGCCATAGATCTGTAATTCTTTGCCATTGTTTTACTGCCACCTTTGTAGAGTGGGGCTATGTCTGTTGTTTTGAGTGAGTGTGGGATGACCCCTGTGTCCTGGCTCCCTCGCCATAGAATGCTGAATGCACGTGAAAGAGGCTTCTTGCAGTTCTTGATGAACACGGAGTCCCACAAGTCTGGGTCTGGGACCGAGTGCATAGACATGCCATTTATTTCTTTTTCTAAGTCTTGTGGTGTTAGGATAATATCGGAGATTTTTTTAATTGGCCAAATTTTGAGCTCGGTCATAAAAGATTCATTTAGATTTTCTACTCTTAGTCCGGTTAATGACTCACTAAACAGTGAGTAACATTGGGACTTCAGTATCTCGCTCATTTCTTTGCTGTCATCTGTGTAAGTTCCATCTACTTGTAGAAATAAAGATATTATTATAATAATATTATTATTATTATTATCTCAATATCCGAGACCTCTAATAAAGACGTTAACATTGACAAGTAGTAAAGATACAACGTATAGTATTTATTGATTCAACGTTGTCAATAAGTATTTATTAAGTATTTTGTCACCGACAATAACTTAGATGTGTTTCAATCCCCTACCTCCAGGATGCCACCACCAACAACTAACTAACACCCAGGTACCTACTGACTGCTAGGTGAACAGAGGCTGGTGGTGGAGACTCGTGTACAATACAGCGACACGCAGACAGGATACTCCCAGGTAAGACCAATAAGTGTGAAAGGGAGATTTGGATATGGAAGAGAAGCGAGGGAGAGGAATGACTGGGAGATTGAGTGAGAGAGCCGAGGCTAGACCCTGGCGTATTGCGCTGCTTGAAAAGCCGGCGTATTCCCCCAGGTGCCCTAGAAACCCACAACACACTTGCCCATACGTCTCACCCAGCCCGAAAATCGAATCACAAACACTTCGTTTGTGAGCTGACTTCCCTAATTATCAACCTAGGGAGGGTTTCGAGGGTCAACGCCCCCGTGGCCCGGTCTGTGACCAGACCTCTGAATGAATGCGAGAATTTGTAATGTCATGGCTGAAAACTAACTTTCCCAATACTAGTAAAATTAAGTGAAGGTATATTGTGTTCATTTTAGTCAGCACAGAGAATGAAAAAGGCAACTGTGTTCTGGGTTCTGACTATATGCTTATTTTCTCGCTCAGTCGTGGCTTGATAATGGTTCAAAATGGAACCAAACTTCTGAAATATTCTATTAATGTTATATTTATATATATATATATATATATATATATATATATATATATATATATATATATATATATATATATATATATATATATATTATATTTATATATATATATATATATATATATATATATATATATATATATATATATATATATATATATATATATATATATATATATATATATATATATATATATATATATTCAATGCCAGACTGGCACATGTGACGTTCCGAGTTGCTTTGAGACGTTACATAGAGTGTTGTCCAGGGTGTGGCCCAAGGTGTGGTCCAGGGTGTGGTCTAGGGTGTGGTCCGGAGTGTGGTCTAGAGTGTGGTCTAGGGTATGGTCCAGTGTGTGGTCTAGAGGGTGGTCTAGGGTATGGTCCAGTGTGTGGTCTAGAGGGTGGTCTAGAGTGTGATCCAGGGTGTGGTCCAGAGTGTGGTTCAGGGTGTGGTCTAGGGTATAGTCCAGAGAGTGGTCTAGGGTGTGGTCTAGGGTGTGGTCTAGGGTGTGATCCAGGGTGTTGTCCAGACTGTGGTTCAGGGTGTAGTCTAGGGTATGGTCCAGAGAGTGGTCTAGGGTGTGGTCTATGGTGTGGTCTAGAGTGTGGTCCAGGGTGTGGTCTAGGGTGTGGTCCAGGGTGTGATCTAAGGTGTGGTCTAGAGTGTGGTCCAGAGTGTGGTCCAGAGTATGGTCTAGAGTGTGGTCCAGGGTGTGGTCCAGGGTGTGATCCAGGGTATGGTCTAGAGTGTGGTCCAGGATGTGGTCTAGGGTGTGGTCCAAAGTGTGGTCCAGAGTATGATCCAGGGTATGGTCTAGAGTCTATGGTTCAGGGAGAGGTTCAAAGTGTGGTCCAGGGTGTGGTTCAGAGTGTGGATTAGGGTGTGGTCCAGGGTGTGGTTCAGAGTGTGGACTAGGGTGTGGTCCAGGGTGCGGCTCAGAGTGTGGTTCAGGGTGTGGTCCAGAGTGTAAACTAGGGTGTGGTCCAGGGTGTGGCTCAGAGTGTGGTTCAGGGTGTGGTCCAGAGTGTGGTCCAGGATGTGTTCTATGGTGTGGTCAAGGGTGTGGCTCAGTGTGTGGTCCAGGGTGTGATCCAGGATGTAGTCTAGGGTGTGGTCCTAGTTTGGTCCAGGGTGTGGTCCATGGTGTGGTCATGAGTGTGGTCCAAGGTATGGTCTAGGGTGTGGTCTAGGGTGTAGTTCAAAGTATGGTCCTAGCGTGGTCCAGGGTGTGGTACAGGGTGTGGTCCAGAGTGTAGTCTAGGGTGTGGTTAAGGGTTTGGTCCAGGGAGTAGCTCAGAGTGTGGTCCAGGGTGTGGACCAGAGTGGGATTTAGGGTGTGGTCTAGAGTGTGGTCCAGGGTGTGGGCTAGGGTGTGTCCAGAGTGTGGTCCAGGGTGTGGCTCAGAGTGTTAAAAATGGCTTTCAGGCAGGGCGTGGTAAAAGAGAGGGGGGAAGCGGCGTGGCTATAGAGGGAAGAAGGCGTGGCGAGAGATATGAAGGGGAGTGGATAAAGAGAGGGCGTTGCTAGGAAGAGGAGGGGGCGTGGCTAGGAAGAGGAGGGGGCGTGGCTAGGAAGAGGAGGGGGCGTGGCTAGAGAGGAAAGAGGGAGTGGCTAGACTTTCAAGATCGATTTCTGAACATTTATTGCAAATTCAGAACCTTGAGAAACGTATAAATATATTAGCACTTGTAAATATTAAAAATGACCTGTGTGTAGTACACACACCTGTGTGTACTACGCACACCTGTGTGTACTACACACACCTGTGTGTACTACACACACCTGTGTGTACTACACACACCTGTGTGTACTACACATACTTGTAGGTGACACACACCTTTGTGTATTACACACACCTGTGTGTACTACACACACCTGTGTGTACTACACACACCTGTGTGTACTACACACACCTGTGTGTACTACACACACTTGTAGGTGACACACACCTGTGAGTAATACACACACCTGTGGGTGACACACACCTGTGGGTGACACACACATCTGTAGGTGACACACACACACACCTGTGGGTGACACACCTGAAGTAAGCCGTATTCTCTTCTTCTTAATACTTCCACTGGGAGGATATTAGGGATACAAAACACGACACTCCACTCACTGACTGAATATATTCTCTTTTTCGGAAAATCTCTCTGTCTCTCTCTGTCTCTGTCTCTGTCTGTCTGTCTCTGTCTGTCTCTGTCTGTCTATCTGTCTCTGTCTGTCTATCTGTCTGTCTGTCTGTCTGTCTGTCTCTCTCTCTCTCTCTCTCTCTCTCTCTCTCTCTCTCTCTCTCTCTCTCTCTCTCTCTCTCTCTCTCTTCATTAATTTCACATCATCTGCAAACAGGGACACTTCTGAGTCTATCCTCTCTGTCATGTCATTCATGTATACCAAAAATAGCACTGGTCCTACGACTGACCCCTGTGGAACCCCTCTCGTCACAGGAGTCCACTCTGACACCTCGTCATGTACCATACCTCATTGTTGCCTCCCTGTCAGGTATTCTCTGATCCATTGCAGTGCCCTTCCTGTTATGTGTGCCTGATTCTCTAGTTTTCGCACTAATCTCTTGTGAGGAACTGTGTCGAAGGCCTTCTTGCAGTCCAGGAAAATGCAATCTACCCACCCCTCTCTCTCGTGTCTTACTTCCGTTGCCTTGTCATAAAACTCCAGTAGGTTTGTGACACAAAATTTTCCATCCCTGAACCCGTGCTGGTTGTCGTTTACAAGCATGTTCCGTTCTAGGCGCTCCACCAGTCCCCTCCTGATAATTTCCTCCATGACTTTGCATATTATACACGTCAGTGACGCTGGTCTCTAGTTCTGTCTCCTTTCTTAAAAATGGGAACTACATTTGCCGTCTTCCATACCTCAGGTAGTTGCCCAGTTTCTATGGATGTTTTGAAAATAGCTGTTAGTGGCACACATACCGTCTCTGCTCGCTCTCTAAGGACCCATGGAGAGATGTTTTCCTGTTCCACCGCCTTTGAGGTATCAAGTTCACTTAGCAGCTTCTCCACCTTCCCCTTGGTAGTGTGTATTTCATCCAGCACTTGTTGGTATATCCCTTATTGGTATACCCCGCTATTCTAACTTCCCAGAGTCCTTTCTGTCTCCACTGTAAATACTTCTTTAAATCTCATGTTGAGCTTCTCACATGCTTCTTGGTAGTTTCTTCCTTCCTCAGCCTGATTACCTGATCCTGGTTCTTGGCTATACACAGCTTCGGGTCAGACTTGACTTTCGATATTATGTCGTTTTCGTACTGTAGCTGGGCTTGTGTGTGTGTGTGTGTGTGTGTGTGTACTAACGAAATTCTAGTTCGGGGGGTCGAGTTTCAGCTCCTGGCCCTCCTTCCTGCTGGCTGCTGCTGGGCTCACTCTCCGAGCTGCGTGTGCCCTGCTATACTTGTTCTTAAAGCTGTGTATGCTTTTTGCCTCTACAACTTGGCTCTCTAAACCTGAGTCGTTCTTCTTCCTTATTGTGTATGTGTGTGTATGTACCTGTGTTTGTGTATGTGTATGTATGTACCTGTGTACGCGTATGTGTGTGTATGTTTCAAACTAGTTACAGCAGATCTACACTTGTGCAGTTCCGGCTTCAGGATTTTTGTTTCCATTCGAGTTTTTAAAGTTTTTGGAGAATGTAGAAGTTAGCAGCTCCTCGTGGAGCCTCTGACAGTGTTCTGACGTAGTTGATGACGTGTGTGGTGTCTTGATCTTTCTGTGTGTGTGGTGTCTTGATCTTTCTGTGAATGTGGTGTCTTGATCTTCCTGTGTGTGTGGTGTCTTGATCTTCCTGTGTGTGTGTGGTGTCTTGATCTTCCTGTGTGTGTGGTGTCTTGATCTTCCTGTGTGTGTGTGGTGTCTTGATCTTCCTGTGTGTGTGGTGTCTTGATCTTCCTGTGTGTGTGGTGTCTTGATCTTCCTGTGTGTGTGGTGTCTTGATCTTCCTGTGTGTGTGGTGTCTTGATCTTCCTGTGTGTGTGGTGTCTTGATCTTCCTGTGTGTGTGGTGTCTTGATCTTCCTGTGTGTGTGGTGTCTTGATCTTCCTGTGTGTGTGGTGTCTTGATCTTCCTGTGTGTGGTATCTTGATCTTCCTGTGTGTGGTATCTTGATCTTCCTGTGTGTGGTGTCTTGATCTTCCTGTGTGTGGTATCTTGATCTTCCTGTGTGTGGTATCTTGATCTTCCTGTGTGTGTGGTGTCTTGATCTTCCTGTGTGTGGTATCTTGATCTTCCTGTGTGTGGTATCTTGATCTTCCTGTGTGTGTGGTGTCTTGATCTTCCTGTGTGTGGTATCTTGATCTTCCTGTGTGTGGCGTCTTGATCTTCCTGTGTGTGTGGTATCTTGATCTTCCTGTGTGTGGTATCTTGATCTTCCTGTGTGTGGTGTCTTGATCTTCCTGTGTGTGGTATCTTGATCTTCCTGTGTGTGTGGTATCTTGATCTTCCTGCGTGTGGTATCTTGATCTTCCTGTGTGTGGTATCTTGATCTTCTTGTGTGTGTGGTATCTTGATCTTCCTGCGTGTGGTATCTTGATCTTCCTGCGTGTGGTATCTTGATCTTCCTGTGTGTGGTATCTTGATCTTCCTGTGTGTGTGGTATCTTGATCTTCCTGCTTGTGGTATCTTGATCTTCCTGTGTGTG
This sequence comes from Cherax quadricarinatus, assembly GCF_038502225.1. Taxonomy (NCBI): domain Eukaryota; kingdom Metazoa; phylum Arthropoda; class Malacostraca; order Decapoda; family Parastacidae; genus Cherax; species Cherax quadricarinatus. The sequence continues at coordinate 12,950,975 of NC_091362.1, read as the reverse complement.
GTATCTTGATCTTCCTGCGTGTGGTATCTTGATCTTCCTGTGTGTGGTATCTTGATCTTCCTGTGTGTGGTATCTTGATCTTCCTGCGTGTGGTATCTTGATCTTCCTGTGTGTGGTATCTTGATCTTCCTGTGTGTGGTATCTTGATCTTCCTGTGTGTGGTGTCTTGATCTTCCTGTGTGTGGTATCTTGATCTTCCTGTGTGTGTGGTGTCTTGATCTTCCTGTGTGTGGTATCTTGATCTTCCTGTGTGTGGTATCTTGATCTTCCTGTGTGTGTGGTGTCTTGATCTTCCTGTGTGTGGTATCTTGATCTTCCTGTGTGTGGCGTCTTGATCTTCCTGTGTGTGTGGTATCTTGATCTTCCTGTGTGTGGTATCTTGATCTTCCTGTGTGTGGTGTCTTGATCTTCCTGTGTGTGGTATCTTGATCTTCCTGTGTGTGTGGTATCTTGATCTTCCTGCGTGTGGTATCTTGATCTTCCTGTGTGTGGTATCTTGATCTTCTTGTGTGTGTGGTATCTTGATCTTCCTGCGTGTGGTATCTTGATCTTCCTGCGTGTGGTATCTTGATCTTCCTGTGTGTGGTATCTTGATCTTCCTGTGTGTGTGGTATCTTGATCTTCCTGCTTGTGGTATCTTGATCTTCCTGTGTGTGGTATCTTGATCTTCCTGCGTGTGGTATCTTGATCTTCCTGTGTGTGGTATCTTGATCTTCCTGTGTGTGGTATCTTGATCTTCCTGCGTGTGGTATCTTGATCTTCCTGTGTGTGGTATCTTGATCTTCCTGTGTGTGGTATCTTGATCTTCCTCTATCTCTGACATTTTTTTTTAAATATATTTACGATAAATTCAACAGTGGAATCGAGATGATAGAACACACACACACACACACACACACACACACACACACACACACACACACACACACACACAGTATGAGACACGAGAGAGAGGGGTGGGTTGACTCCATTTTCCTGAACTGCTAGAAGGCCTTTGACTCAGTTCCTCACAAGAGATTAGTGAAGCTGAAGGATCAGGGGCGTATAACAGGAAGGGCACTGCAATGGATCAGAGAATACCTGACAGGGAGGCAACAACGAGTCATGGTACGTGAGGAGATATCACAGTGGGCACCTCTGACGAACGGGGTCCCACAGGTCCTAGGACCAGTGCTATTTTTGGTATATGTGAATGACATGATGGAAGGGATAGGCTCAGAGGTGTCCCTGTTTTCAGATGATGTGAAGTTAATAAGGAGAATTAAATCAGATGAGGCTCAGGCAGGACTACAAAGAGACCTGGACAGGCTGGACGCGTGATCCAGCAACTGGATCCTCGAATTCAACCCTGCCAAATGCAAAGTCATGAAGATTTGGGAAGGGCAAAGAAGACCACAGAGAGAGTATAGGCTAGGTGGCCAAAGACTGCAAACCTCACTCAAGGAAAAAGATCTTGGGGTGAACATAACACCGAGCACGTCTCCGGAAGCACACATCAACCAGATAACTGCTGCAGCATACGGGCGCCTAGCAAATCTGAAAATAGCGTTCCGATAACTTAGTAAGGAATCGTTCAAGACTCTGTACACTGTGTACGTCAGGCCAATGCTGGAGTATGCGGCATCAGTTTGGAACCCACACCTGGTCAAACACATCAAGAAATTAGAGAAAGTGCAAAGGATTGCAACAAGGCTGGTTCCGGAGCTCAGGAGAATGTCCTACGAAGAAAGGTTGAGGGAAATCTGTCTGACGACACTGGAGGACTGGAGGGTCAGTGGAGACATGGTAACGACATACAAAATACTGCGTGGAATAGATAAGGTGGACAGAGACAGGAAGTTCCAGAGATGGGGCACAGAAAGAAGGGGTCACAATTGGAAGCTGAAGACTCAGACGAGTCACAGGGATGTTAGGAAATATTTCTTTAGTCACAGAGTTTTCAGGAATTGGAATAGTCTAGCAAGTGATGTAATGGAGGCAGGAATCATACATAGCTTCAAGACGAGGTATGACAAAGCTCAAGGAGCAGAGAAAGAGAGAGGACCCAGTAACGTTCAGTGAAGAGTCGGGGCCAGAAGCTGAGTATCGACCCCTACAACAACAATTAGGTAAGTACAGTTAGGTGAGTACACACACACTTGTTACCTACGCGAGGATAGTTACTCTCCCAGTTGCTTTCAGAAACCTCAGTAACAGGAGTCTTATATGACACTGAACGACATACGTCGGGACGATCATGGAGTATACAGCACCAGCATGCAGTCCCTCACCTGATCTGATTAAGGGAGACATGTTTACTACATACAAGATACTCAAAGACTTTGACAGAGCAGATAGGGAGAGACGTTCCTAAACGAGAGGCATAGAGGTAGGGGGAGAGATCAGAGATGAAAACTAAGACACAATTGAGGCACAGGGATCTTAGGAACTATTTTTTTTCAGTCTCAGGGTAGTAAATAAATGACATGGAACAAATGACAAAGTGGCAGAGGCAAACTTAATACACAGTTTCAAGAATAGGTATGATAAGGCCCAGGAATCAATAATGCCTGCGGTTGTTTAAGAGGTGGAAAATTGGACACAAATGCAGTATACTGTGATGCTTTATTGACAACGTTTCGCCCACACAGTGGGCTTTATCAAGGCACAAACAGATGTTTGTGACTTGATCAAGATCACTGTGTGGGCGAAACGTTGTTAGTAAAGGATCGCATTATACTGCATTTATGTTTATATTTACCATTTATCTCCATCGTTAAAGAGGCGGAGCCAGGAGCTGAGACTCGACCCCAGCAAAACACATCTCGGTGAGTACACAACACACAGGTGATGATTAAGACATATTTGCAACAGTTGGATATTATTATTATACAAACGTTTCGCCTACACAGTAGACTTCTTCAGTCACATACAGAGTCACCAGGTGTAGTAGCGAAATGAAGATGATGTAATCAGTCCATTAACCTTGGAGAAATAGTGTTTGAGGTGGTCAGTCCCTCAGCCTGGAGAAAAGTTCAGCGCCCTGGAGCTGATATCTTAATGACACTCGTGTAGTCGATAGGCTTTTAACCAGATTATCCAACCAATTAGCCAGCTTTACTGAGCTAAACTCTTCTCCAGGCTGAGGGACTGACCACCTCAAATACAATTTCTCCTTTCTTGAGGGACTGATTACATCATCTTCATTTCACTACTACACCTGCTGCCTCTGTATATGACTGAAGAAGCCTACTGTGTAGGCGAAATTTTTTCACCAGTAAAGGTACCCAGGTATTGCACATCTTTATCATCAACTTGTCAATATTTTATACTGACAAACCATACCACCGTCCGTGGTATGGTTTGTTTTTTAAATGCAAATTCGTAATATGGCTTTATTTGAAGTATTTTTGTGTCTTGGCAACCAGTGTTGTCTCTCCGTGTGTGTGATCATCATCTGTCAACCTCCTCCGGGAGGCGGAGGAGCCATCTTACTCTCATCTCTGTCAACAGGTCACTGCCTTCAGCGCCGCCGTCAGCAGTTCTCCTTCAAGACTGTGTGTCTCTGCCTCCCTGGCCTCCCATGTCCTCCTCTAGTGTCACGTTATTTACTCTGGGTTTTGGATTCTTTTAGTAACCTGCTGAAAACGGGCAATGGAAATTTTAATTCCCAATTCCATGGTTGTAATTAAAAATCACATTACCCGTGGTTGAAGTTGAAACTCCCAATACCGTGACTGGAATTAATAGTCACAAAATCGTGGCTGGAATTAAAATGTCCCAATATCGTAGCCGGAATTGAAAATCATTATACCGTAACAGGAATTAACAGGTCCCAATACTGAGGCTGGAGTTACAACTCCCAATACCGAGGCTGGAGTTACAACTCCGAATACCGAGGCTGGAGTTACAACTCCCAATACTGAGACTGGATTTACAACTCCCAATACCATGGTCGAATATCCAACTAAAACTGAATATGTCGTGTAGAATTTAAGAGAGACACAGGGAACCAAGAGCCATAAAAGAAATTAGAAGAAATTCTAAACTCTTCCGTGCGCAAAATCCAGGATGCAAACTTGATTTAAACTGCGTTCTTGCGTAGAGGACGCGACGCATACACTGTTGACAGTAAGGAAATACTGAAGTCACAGTGTATTCAGTGTGTTATGATCAGTCTTGTTCATGACGTTTTCATGAACGAGATTCAAAACACACGCAGCATCTTCACATATTCCGACTTCAAAGAAGCCATTGACAGCATACCCATGCATTCTGCCCGAGTCCCAAAAAATTCTGGCCCAGATTCATGAAATTTCCACATTCATCCAAAAATTGCAAAAAAGGCAAAAATTCTGACCAACCCCTATGGCACAGAAGATGTCAGTAAAGTAGTTGGAAAAACTTCAGACTGATAGTGCTAACGTCACACTTTATCAAAATCTTTGATTAGATCATAAGAATCTAGACTGCTTATCGTGTGACGTCTCAGCAGCCGCGTGACGAAGGGCATCATGGGTTAACAGAAGTCAATCCTGAAACTTAAACCATTATGACAAAGTCTTGGATGCATGGAAAGACACGATAAAGGCAGATATGTAAAGTGTAAAGGGATCTAGATTTTTCAACGACTTTTCTCCGTCCCTAACGAAAATTACCAATAAATCCCTGGCCATCTTCAAGTGGCAACTTTGGTAAGTTGCCTCTTGATCAACCGGGTTGTGATGTATACCTTGGTCTGGGGGGACCAACAGCTTGATCCACTTCCTCAGTCTCCCCATTCTCTACCACTATCTTCCCATCCTTAATTTCTCCCCCATTCTCCTCCATATCCTTCCTCCTCCTCCTCCTCCTCCTCCTCCTCCTCCTCCTCCTCCTCCTCCTTCTGCCTCTCCCTTAAACTGTTGTTATTGTTGCTGTTGTATGTGTGAGGGGTCAGGCTGACAGCCCTGACAGCCCTGACAGCCCTGACAGCCCTGACAGCCCTGACAGCCCTGACAGCCCTGACAGCCCTGACAGCCCTGACAGCCCTGACAGCCCTGACAGTCCTGGCAGCCCTGACAGCCCTGACAGCCCTGACAGCCCTGACAGCCCTGACAGCCCTGACAGCCCTGACAGCCCTGACAGCCCTGACAGCCCTGACAGCCCTGACAGCCCTGACAGCCCTGACAGCCCTGACAGTCCTGGCAGCCCTGGCAGCCCTGACAGCCCTGACAGCCCTGACAGCCCTGACAGCCCTGACAGCCCTGACAGCCCTGACAGCCCTGACAGCCCTGACAGCCCTGACAGCCCTGACAGCCCTGACAGCCCTGACAGCCCTGACAGCCCTGACAGCCCTGACAGCCCTGGCAGTCCTGGCAGCCCTGACACAGGTTAATGTGTGTGGAAGCACAACAAAGTCATAGAAAACCTCAAAACTTGTGCTCTCAGAGAACCAACTTCTTGTTATCTCTTCCTAAGTGAAGGAAACAGCTGGGAGAAGGCATCCAGGGCATAGCAGGGGAACATCCAGGGCATAGCAGGGGAGCATCCAGGGCATAGCAGGGGAACATCCAGGGCATAGCAGGGGAACATCCAGGGCATAGCAGGGGAACATCCAGGGCATAGCAGGGGAACATCCAGGGCATAGCAGGGGAACATCCAGGGCATAGCAGGGGAACATCCAGGGCATAGCAGGGGAACATCCAGAGCATAGCAGGGGAACATCCAGGGCATAGCAGGGGAACATCCAGGGCATAGCAGGGGAACATCCAGAGCATAGCAGGGGAACATCCAGGGCATAGCAGGGGAACATCCAGGGCATAGCAGGGGAACATCCAGAGCATAGCAGGGGAACATCCAGGGCATAGCAGGGGAACATCCAGGGCATAGCAGGGGAACATCCAGGGCATAGCAGGGGAACATCCAGGGCATAGCAGGGGAACATCCAGGGCATAGCAGGGGAACATCCAGAGCATAGCAGGGGAACATCCAGGGCATAACAGGGGAACATCCAGAGCATAGCAGGGGAACATCCAGGGCATAGCAGGGGAACATCCAGGGCATAGCAGGGGAACATCCAGCGCATAGCAGGGGAACATCCAGGGCATAGCAGGGGAACATCCAGGGCATAGCAGGGGAACATCCAGGGCATAGCAGGGGAACATCCAGGGCATAGCAGGGGAACATCCAGGGCATAGCAGGGGAACATCCAGGGCATAACAGGGGAACATCCAGGGCATAGCAGGGGAACATCCAGAGCATAGCAGGGGAACATCCAGGGCATAGCAGGGGAACATCCAGGGCATAGCAGGGGAACATCCAGGGCATAACAGGGGAACATCCAGGGCATAGCAGGGGAACATCCAGAGCATAACAGGGGAACATCCAGGGCATAGCAGGGGAACATCCAGGGCATAGCAGGGGAACATCCAGTGCATAGCAGGGGAACATCCAGGGCATAACAGGGGAACATCCAGGGCATAGCAGGGGAACATCCAGGGCATAACAGGGGAACATCCAGGGCATAGCAGGGGAACATCCAGGGCATAGCAGGGGAACATCCAGGGCATAGCAGGGGAACATCCAGGGCATAGCAGGGGAACATCCAGGGCATAGCAGGGGAACATCCAGGGCATAGCAGGGGAACATCCAGGGCATAGCAGGGGAACATCCAGGGCATAGCAGGGGAACATCCAGGGCATAACAGGGGAACATCCAGGGCATAGCAGGGGAACATCCAGAGCCCTGATGAACTGTATGCAAGGGTTCTAAAGGAATGTAAAGAGGAGCTTAGCACACCTTTGGCTAATCTTTTCAACATATCACTACAAACTGGCATGGTGCCAGATAAGTGGAAAATGGCAAATGTGATACCTATTTTCAAAACAGGTGACAGGTCCTTAGCTTCGAACTATAGACCAATAAGCCTAACCTCCATAGTGGGAAAATTTATGGAATCAATAATTGCCGAGGCAGTTCGTAGCCACCTTGAAAAGCATAAATTAATCAACGAATCTCAGCATGGTTTTACAAAGGGACGTTCCTGCCTTACGAATTTATTAACTTTTTTCACTAAGGTATTTGAGGAGGTAGATCATGGTAACGAATATGATATTGTGTATATGGACTTCAGTAAGGCTTTTGACAGGGTCCCACATCAGAGACTATTGAGGAAAATTAAAGCACATGGAATAGGAGGAGAAATTTTTTCCTGGATAGAGGCATGGTTGACAAATAGGCAGCAGAGAGTTTGCATAAATGGGGAGAAATCAGAGTGGGGAAGCGTCACGAGCGGTGTTCCACAGGGGTCAGTGTTGGGCCCCCTGCTGTTCACAATCTACATAAACGACATAGATGAGGGCATAAAGAGCGACATCGGCAAGTTTGCCGATGACACCAAAATAGGCCGTCGAATTCATTCTGACGAGGACATTCGAGCACTCCAGGAAGATTTGAATAGACTGATGCAGTGGTCGGAGAAGTGGCAGATGCAGTTTAATATAAACAAATGCAAAGTTCTAAATGTTGGACAGGACAATAACCATGCCACATATAAACTAAATAATGTAGATCTTAATATTACGGATTGCGAAAAAGATTTAGGAGTTCTGGTTAGCAGTAATCTGAAACCAAGACAACAGTGCATAAGTGTTCGCAATAAAGCTAATAGAATCCTTGGCTTCATATCAAGAAGCATAAATAATAGGAGTCCTCAGGTTGTTCTTCAACTCTATACATCCTTGGTTAGGCCTCATTTAGATTATGCTGCGCAGTTTTGGTCACCGTATTACAGAATGGATATAAATTCTCTGGAAAATGTACAAAGGAGGATGACAAAGATGATCCCATGTATCAGAAACCTTCCCTATGAGGATAGACTAAGGGCCCTGAAACTGCACTCTCTAGAAAGACGTAGAATTAGGGGGGATATGATTGAGGTTTATAAGTGGAAGACAGGAATAAATAAAGGGGATGTAAATAGTGTGCTGAAAATATCTAGCCTAGACAGGACTCGCAGCAATGGTTTTAAGTTGGAAAAATTCAGATTCAGGAGGGATATAGGAAAGTACTGGTTTGGTAATAGAGTTGTGGATGAGTGGAACAAACTCCCAAGTACCGTTATAGAGGCCAGAACGTTGTGTAGCTTTAAAAATAGGTTGGATAAATACATGAGTAGATGTGGGTGGGTGTGAGTTAGACCTGATAGCTTGTGCTAACAGGTCGGTTGCCGTGTTCCTCCCTTAAGTCAATGTGACCTGACCTGACTAGGTTGGGTGCATTGGCTTAAGCCGGTAGGGACTTGGACCTGCCTCGCATGGGCCAGTAGGCCTTCTGCAGTGTTCCTTCGTTCTTATGTTCTTATGTTCTTATAACAGGGGAACATCCAGGGCATAGCAGGGGAACATCCAGGGCATAGCAGGGGAACATCCAGTGCATAGCAGGGGAACATCCAGGGCATAACAGGGGAACATCCAGGGCATAGCAGGGGAACATCCAGGGCATAACAGGGGAACATCCAGGGCATAGCAGGGGAACATCCAGGGCATAGCAGGGGAACATCCAGCGCATAGCAGGAGAACATCCAAGGCATAGCAGGGGAACATCCAGGGCATAGCAGGGGAACATCCAGGGCATAGCAGGGGAACATCCAGGGCATAACAGGGGAACATCCAGGGCATAGCAGGGGAACATCCAGGGCATAACAGGGGAACATCCAGGGCATAGCAGGGGAACATCCAGGGCATAGCAGGGGAACATCCAGCGCATAGCAGGGGAACATCCAAGGCATAGCAGGGGAACATCCAGGGCATAGCAGGGGAACATCCAGCGCATAGCAGGGGAACATCCAGGGCATAGCAGGGGAACATCCAGGGCATAGCAGGGGAACATCCAGGGCATAGCAGGGGAACATCCAAGGCATAGCAGGGGAACATCCAGGGCATAGCAGGGGAACATCCAGGGCATAGCAGGGGAACATCCAGCTCATAGCAGGGGAACATCCAGGGCATAGCAGGGGAACATCCAGGGCATAGCAGGGGAACATCCAGCGCATAGCAGGGGAACATCCAAGGCATAGCAGGGGAACATCCAGGGCATAGCAGGGGAACATCCATCGCATAGCAAGGGAACATCCAAGGCATAGCAGGGGAGCATCCAGCGCATAGCAGGGGAACATCCAAGGCATAGCAGGGGAACATCCAGGGCATAGCAGGGGAACATCCAGGGCATAGCAGGGGAACATCCAGGGCATAGCAGGGGAACATCCAGGGCATAGCAGGGGAACATCCAAGGCATAGCAGAGGAACATCCAAGGCATAGCAGGGGAACATCCAGGGCATAGCAGGGGAACATCCAAGGCATAGCAGAGGAACATCCAAGGCATAGCAGGGGAGCATCCAGCGCATAGCAGGGGAACATCCAGGGCATAGCAGGGGAACATCCAGGGCATAGCAGGGGAACATCCAAGGCATAGCAGGGGAACATCCAGGGCATAGCAGGGGAACATCCAGGGCATAGCAGGGGAATATCCAGGGCATAGCAGGGGAACATCCAGGGCATAGCACGGGAACATCCAGCGCATAGCAGGGGAACATCCAAGGCATAGCAGGGGAACATCCAGGGCATAGCAGGGGAACATCCAGGGCATAGCAGGGGAACATCCAGCGCATAGCAGGGGAACATCCAAGGCATAGCAGGGGAGCATCCAGCGCATAGCAGGGGAACATCCAAGGCATAGCAGGGGAACATCCAGGGCATAGCAGGGGAACATCCAGGGCATAGCAGGGGAACATCCAGGGCATAGCAGGGGAACATCCAGCGCATAGCAGGGGAACATCCAGGGCATAGCAGGGGAACATCCAGGGCATAGCAGGGGAACATCCAGCGCATAGCAGGGGAACATCCAAGGCATAGCAGGGGAACATCCAGGGCATAGCAGGGGAACATCCAGGGCATAGCAGGGGAACATCCAGCGCATAGCAGGGGAACATCCAAGGCATAGCAGGGGAGCATCCAGCGCATAGCAGGGGAACATCCAAGGCATAGCAGGGGAACATCCAGGGCATAGCAGGGGAACATCCAGGGCATAGCAGGGGAACATCCAGGGCATAGCAGGGGAACATCCAGGGCATAGCAGGGGAACATCCAAGGCATAGCAGGGGAACATCCAGGGCATAGCAGGGGAACATCCAGGGCATAGCAGGGGAACATCCAGGGCATAGCAGGGGAACATCCAAGGCATAGCAGGGGAACATCCAAGGCATAACAGAGGAACATCCAAGGCATAGCAGGGGAGCATCCAGCGCATAGCAGGGGAACATCCAGGGCATAGCAGGGGAACATCCAGGGCATAGCAGGGGAACATCCAAGGCATAGCAGGGGAACATCCAGGGCATAGCAGGGGAACATCCAGCGCATAGCAGGGGAACATCCAAGGCATAGCAGAGGAACATCCAAGGCATAGCAGGGGAGCATCCAGCGCATAGCAGGGGGACATCCAGGACATAGCAGGGGGACATCCAGGACATAGCAGGGGGACATCCAGGACATAGCAGGGGGACATCCAGGACATAGCAGGGGGACATCCAGGACATAGCAGGGGGACATCCAGGGCATAGCAGGGGGACATCCAGGACATAGCAGGGGAACTTCCAGCGCATAGCAGGGGAACATCCAAGGCATAGCAGGGGAACATCCAGGGCATAGCAGGGGAACATCCAGCGCATAGCAGGGGAACATCCAAGGCATAGCAGGGGAACATCCAGGGCATAGCAGGGGAACATCCAGCGCATAGCAAGGGAACATCCAAGGCATAGCAGGGGAGCATCCAGCGCATAGCAGGGGAACATCCAAGGCATAGCAGGGGAACATCCAGGGCATAGCAGGGGAACATCCAGGGCATAGCAGGGGAACATCCAGGGCATAGCAGGGGAACATCCAGGGCATAGCAGGGGAACATCCAAGGCATAGCAGAGGAACATCCAAGGCATAGCAGGGGAACATCCAGGGCATAGCAGGGGAACATCCAAGGCATAGCAGAGGAACATCCAAGGCATAGCAGGGGAACATCCAGGGCATAGCAGGGGAGCATCCAGCGCATAGCAGAGGAACATCCAGGGCATAGCAGGGGGACATCCAGCGCATAGCAGAGGAACATCCAGGGCATAGCAGGGGAACATCCAGGGCATAGCAGTGGAGCATCCATCGCATAGCAGTGGAACATCCAGGGCATAGCAGGGGAACATCCAGCGCATAGCAGAGGAACATCCAGGGCATAGCAGGGGAGCATCCAGGGCATAGCAGGGGAACATCCAGGGCATAGCAGGGGAGCATCCAGCGCATAGCAGGGGAACATCCAAGGCATAGCAGGGGAGCATCCAGCGCATAGCAGGGGAACATCCAAGGCATAGCAGGGGAACATCCAGGGCATAGCAGGGGAACATCCAGGGCATAGCAGGGGAACATCCAGGGCATAGCAGGGGAACATCCAGCGCATAGCAGGGGAACATCCAGGGCATAGCAGGGGAACATCCAGGGCATAGCAGGGGAACATCCAGCGCATAGCAGGGGAACATCCAAGGCATAGCAGGGGAACATCCAGGGCATAGCAGGGGAACATCCAGGGCATAGCAGGGGAACATCCAGCGCATAGCAGGGGAACATCCAAGGCATAGCAGGGGAGCATCCAGCGCATAGCAGGGGAACATCCAAGGCATAGCAGGGGAACATCCAGGGCATAGCAGGGGAACATCCAGGGCATAGCAGGGGAACGTCCAGGGCATAGCAGGGGAACATCCAGGGCATAGCAGGGTAACATCCAAGGCATAGCAGGGGAACATCCAGGGCATAGCAGGGGAACATCCAGGGCATAGCAGGGGAACATCCAGGGCATAGCAGGGGAACATCCAAGGCATAGCAGGGGAACATCCAAGGCATAACAGAGGAACATCCAAGGCATAGCAGGGGAGCATCCAGCGCATAGCAGGGGAACATCCAGGGCATAGCAGGGGAACATCCAGGGCATAGCAGGGGAACATCCAAGGCATAGCAGGGGAACATCCAGGGCATAGCAGGGGAACATCCAGCGCATAGCAGGGGAACATCCAAGGCATAGCAGAGGAACATCCAAGGCATAGCAGGGGAGCATCCAGCGCATAGCAGGGGAGCATCCAGGACATAGCAGGGGGACATCCAGGGCATAGCAGGGGAACATCCAGGGCATAGCAGGGGAACATCCAGGGCATAGCAGGGGAACATCCAAGGCATAGCAGGGGAACATCCAAGGCATAACAGAGGAACATCCAAGGCATAGCAGGGGAGCATCCAGCGCATAGCAGGGGAACATCCAGGGCATAGCAGGGGAACATCCAGGGCATAGCAGGGGAACATCCAAGGCATAGCAGGGGAACATCCAGGGCATAGCAGGGGAACATCCAGCGCATAGCAGGGGAACATCCAAGGCATAGCAGAGGAACATCCAAGGCATAGCAGGGGAGCATCCAGCGCATAGCAGGGGAGCATCCAGCGCATAGCAGGGGAACATCCAAGGCATAGCAGAGGAACATCCAAGGCATAGCAGGGGAGCATCCAGCGCATAGCAGGGGAACATCCAAGGCATAGCAGAGGAACATCCAGCGCATAGCAGGGGAACATCCAAGGCATAGCAGGGGAACATCCAAGGCATAGCAGAGGAACATCCAAGGCATAGCAGGGGAGCATCCAGCGCATAGCAGGGGAGCATCCAGGACATAGCAGGGGGACATCCAGGGCATAGCAGGGGAGCATCCAGCGCATAGCAGGGGAACATCCAGGGCATAGCAGGGGAGCATCCAGCGCATAGCAGGGGAGCATCCAGCGCATAGCAGGGGAGCATCCAGCGCATAGCAGGGGAGCATCCAGGGCATAGCAGGGGAGCATCCAGGGCATAGCAGGGGAGCATCCAGCGCATAGCAGGGGAGCATCCAGAAGAGTAAGCAAGTAAGGCATGTATTACTCATAAGTTGTCAACAAGGCTACAATTTAAGATGTATGTTAAACTTTTAGTGAAATTATGTTTACAATGTATTAGAGAAGTAGTGTGGGCGAGAGGTAGTGTGGGCGAGAGGTAGTGTGGGCGAGAGGTAGTGTGGGCGAGAGATAGTGTGGGCGAGAGGTAGTATAGGAGCCAGGAAGCAACAGTCTGTGAACGGTAAGACGCTTGTGCAACACTTTGGTATCCTTATTCCGAAACGTTTCGCCTACACAGTAGGCTTCTTCAGTCGAGTACAGAAGACTGAGTAGAAACAGTAGATATATAAAGACGATGTCATCAGTCCATCACCCTTGAAAACGTCGTTTTGAGGTGGTTAGTCCCTTAGCCTGGAGAAAACTTTTGCTGTATAGGCTGGAACAATGTTCCAGCCTATAGAGGCAAAACGTTTCGGAATTAAGATACCTAACTGTTGCACCTATGTTTTAATTATCAACCTGACGGTGTTGTATACCTATTTAACATTCACTCTATGAACGGTCTATATATACCGGCCTTAGTTTCGTATAATGCAGTGTAAACACTGATTGTTTCCCTGTTGTTGTCTTGCAGCAACACCAGAGAAGTCTGAACGATGCTTTTGTTATTGCAGAGATCGAATACGAAAAATTTAGAGTTTAAAATAAGGGTTTGTACAAGACATGTCAGTGAGAAATAATCAGTGTTTTTTTATTATTTTCCTCGTTAATGCTTCTTTCGTATAAGTGAATGAAGACTTACAGTGTCCTCTGATAAGTAGAGAACTGAGATGAATAAAATTGATTTAGTCATAATGAATAATTAGATTGTAATGAACCCTTGTCATTTCTTAGTAATAACTCACATTGAGACACAAACTCAGAAGATTAATTGATCTGTGTTTTTCGACCCCGTGCTGAGGTCCTCTTCAGCAGATACACAAAAGGAGAACATAAGTTTGTAGGAAACTTGTTACACAGGTGAACCTGAGACGTCACCATTAAAAACATATACTTGACGTTTTTAATATATTAAATAATTTATGAATATTGAACATAAATGATATATTCATAAAAATTAGAAGCTAAAAGTTATAATGTTTAGAATAGTTAGACAAGGTTTATCTGTTTCAATATTTGTTTTTGTGTTTATGTAACATTTGTAATGGCAGTATGCAATTATTCTTTTGCAATTTTGGTGTGAGTTGGACTTGCCTAGAATGGGGTGTAATGACAGTGAATGTTGGACAATATATAAGTTAAAAAAAAGGTTGATGGGTAGACTTCAGGATGCGCATGTTCATAGAGAGGAAACATATATCAGATCATTTTTTATTTGTCCAGTAGGTTTGCTGCAGTGCTCCTCCCTTCTTATGGCCTGGCGTTCTTAATTAGGTAAGCAGGGAGGTATATAAGGGAGTGCCTACTAGTGGCACATTCAACCTGGGACCAACATGGGAGATGGGTGAGTTAGCTGTGGCACTGTGTACAGTCGAAGAATTCCTCAGAGAGGCTGTTGGATGTCCTATTGGAGTACAGAGAACTGACATAGCTTGAGGAAAGACATTTGATCCTCCTGACTGAAGCAGTGGATCCCGTGGCTTATTCTGCTGTCTGAATGAGTCTACCTGAAACATAAGAACGTAAGAAACGATGAACACTGCAGCAGGAATACTGGGCCATACTAGGCAAGGCCTTCTCAAACCCAGCCCACTTACAAAAATATTTGCCCAACCCATTTTTAATGCTACCCAAACAATAAACTTTGATAACCCTATTAACTCATGTGCAAGTCCCACTCAAATCCAACCCCTTTCACTCATGTATTTATCTAACCTATATTTGAAGTACAAGTCCATGGTAACATTGAACAGTGTGAGTAAAGGGGTAAGTGGCTTTGTTCACTGGTGACTCCGTCTACCACTGCTTCACCTCATCTGTCAGCAGTACATAAGCAACATCTCCGCTAATATGCTGCATTGAACACGTCGACTCCAGGCTGAGTGACTGATTACCTCAAACTCCTCCTTATTTTCCACTTTTCTCTGCATTAGACTGAAGAAACCACAGCATAACGAAACGTTTCCAGTACAAAAATATCCAAACATTGCTCAAATGTCTCATTATCAACCTGGAGAAACAGATACGTTCATTCTTTAGGAGTGAGAAATGAAGGATATATTCTGTGTAGTGTCAGAATGAACTGTAATAATTACGGCAGAGATTTTATTTTGTATCTATATTACCCCATTTGTAGATATAATACATTTAACCAGCCATTTCCGATATATTAGTAGTATTACAATTAACGTGGTAATATTTTAAGAGCACAGCACTCGCTATTTAATATTAAAGTGGCCCCGACCATTCATGAAATATTCGTGCGTTTGATGGGAAATATTTGGTATATATTGTGTTATTACTCGTGAACGAGTAAGACATCGAGGACGCAGGAGTGGAGTATACCAGTGTACTCAACTGTCCTCACCTGTACTCACATGAGTAAGGCAGCCATAATGTAGTAGATATCACACATGGGAGGTAAATGTGACCACACACACACACACACACACACACACACACACACACACACACACACACACACACACACACACACACACACACACACACATACACCTGATCACAAATACAAGACCAACACAACCTTACGCCAGCAGGAAGAGAGAGCGAGAAAGAGGGAGAGAGAGAGAGAGAGAGAGAGAGAGAGAGAGAGAGAGAGAGAGAGAGAGAGAGAGAGAGAGAGAGAGAGAGAGAGAGAGAGAGAGAGAGAGAGAGAGAGAGAGAGAGAGAGAGAGAGAGAGAGAGAGAGAGAGAGAGAGAGAGAGAGAGAAAGAGAGAGAGAGAGAGAGAGATGCAACACACTGTAAAGAAACTTTATGTCTTGAGAGGCAAAGTTAATATCCATCGACAATGAAGAATCACGGGGTGAACGCTGCAGTCAAGGCTGCCAAGTTACTGACAAATCTTAAGTGCATCTCATATGTCTTGCAAAACAGAGGCTGCAAGACTGTAAACAATGCACAGGTTTACTCTTACCCTTATTTTACCTTAAGTTAAGACCACTAGCAGGGACTGCATGCCTCCCAGGCTGTGGGTAGGGTCTTGAGAAGTGTAGAAGGTGAAGCACTGTGACTCATCTCTGATCCTGACACGATCTGGGAAGATGCTGTTATTGCAGTAAGTAAGATTTTGCAGATACCAGATCCACGGTAGTGGAGTTACAGTTACCTATAAGGTCAGTGTTCTTACTGTCCCTTCCGTCTATCATGTATCTTGTGGTCTTACTGTATCTTCCATCTGTGTTCTATCTTATGTTCTTACTGTCTCTGCCATCTATATACCACCTTGTGGTCTGACTGTATCTTCCATTTATCTACCACCTTGGGATCTGTATTTTCCACCTATCTACCATCTTGTGATCTCATTGTCTCTTCCATCTACCATCTTGTGATCTCACTGTCTCTTCCATCTACCATCTTGTGATCTCACTGTCTTTTCCATCTACCATCTTGTGATCTCACTGTCTCTTCCATCTACCATCTTGTGATCTCACTGTCTCTTCCATCTACCATCTTGTGATCTCACTGTCTCTTCCATCTACCATCTTGTGATCTCACTGTCTCTTCCATCTACCATCTTGTGATCTCACTGTCTCTTCCATCAATGGACCAGTACTGAAAGGTCGTACACGAGGCTACACCATCTTACGTTTACCGTGACTGAACTGACCTCTAATGCCTTCAATTTTACGACTGAGATTACTATCGCTACACTCACACAACTTTCCAAAAACCAAAATAAACTGATATCTAGATAAAGAGAGATATCTTTTCTGATCTCTTTGGCGCAGGAAATGTTAATAATATTTTTATTAACATTTTAAGCGCAGTCGACATTTCGTCGAAGTCGACAATTCTCTAGTGAGATGATCAAGGTAGACCAGATCTGGTCTGATGGCTGTAGCTGCAAGCACTATAAGCACCTGTGTGTGGAGCATCTGTTCTGACCTAGTTGTGGTAGTAGTGGTTCGAATCACAGCTACTGGGCCGGCATCTCTGTTACTCACAGTTATTCTTCATGGATTGATGGGCTCCTGTCGTCTATACTCACGACTCACGAAATCGTGATAGAACGATTGCAAACAAACCAGGGAACAGGTGAGGTTTAAACCTATGGCGAGTGTGTCGTAAAACTCCAGTACCCGTTGCTCATTCAGTTCGTTCCTATACCCTAACAAGCCTTATACTGAAGAAATACTTCCTGACATCCCCTGTGACTCACCTGCGTCTTTAACTTTTCCAGCTATGCCCATTTATTCCTGGGCCCTTCCATTGTTTTACCTCTTATCTGCTATATCGACTTCTCTGAGTATCTTGTACGTCGTAATCATATCTCCTTCCGAGCTCCTCTCCTCCACTGAGTTAAAGTTTAGTTTAGTATTTTCTTCCTAAGTTCAACCAGGAAATATTGTAGGGAATCGTCATGACATAAAATATTTGTGTCTGTGTGTTCTCTCCCTACCTCCATCCCTCCGTCCGTCCCTCTCTCTCTCTCTCTCTCTCTCTCTCTCTCTCTCTCTCTCTCTCTCTCTCTCTCTCTCTCTCCCTTCCTCCCTTCCTCTGCCTTCATACTTCCCTCTTCCACTCTGTCTCTCTCCCTCTGTCTTTTTTTCTATGTTCTTCTGAATCATTTTGCTCATGCCAGTGTGAGGGTCACACATAAACTGTTGTCAGTCAACGTGTAAGAGAGAGAGAGAGAGAGAGAGAGAATGTTCTTAATGAAGAACCAAGTATGATTAAATTTCTCTCTCTTCTTCACATTATTCTTATGCTTTCTCTCTCTCTCTCTCTCTCTCTCTCTCTCTCTCTCTCTCTCTCTCTCTCTCTCTCTCTCTCTCTCTCTCTCTCTCTCTCTCTCTCTCTCTCTCTCTCTCTCTCTCTCTCTCTCTCAGACCTTCCTGGTCCTCCTGATAATCCTCCACATGCAGAATAACAACAAAAGGTCATTGTTCCCTGAAGGAGGACCCAGCCGGCAGGAAATTATTGCTGGTCCTTGTACCTTTGTAGAGACATGTGTTGTGACACAGGTGCTGGGTTTTCCTACCCACCCATATACCCACCCACCCACCCACCCACCCTCTGCACTAACCAGCCCACCCACACACCAAATATAAGTCCCATTCACTATAAATATAATGTTTTGTGTAGGTTATTTCTCGTAATTAACCTCACGGAGTTGTTGTAATTAACTGTCTGTAATTTTTTAACACTGTGGTCGTCTCTCACCCAGGTGGGGTGACTCGACGAAGAAGAAATCTCTTTCACCATAATTCACTCAATCACCGTCTTCCCTGAAGCAGTTTAGATGATTCTCCAAACTGCAACATTTCTACATTCGAGAGCGTATCAGTCTGTAGTGGAAGGAAGGCGGGGTAGGGGTCGGCCTAGGAAAGGTTGGACGGAGGGAATAAAGGAGGTTTTGTGTGCGAGGGGCTTGGACTTCCAGCAAGCATGCGTGAGCGTATTTGACAGGAGTGAATGAAGACAAAGGGTTTTTAATACTTAGAGTGCTGTTGGAGTGTGAGCAAAGTAACATTTATGAAGGGGTTCAGGGAAACCGGCAGGCCGGACTTGAGTCCTGGAGATGGGAAGTACAGTGCCTGCACTCTGAAGGAGGGGTGCTAATGTTGCAGTTTAAAAAGGCAGTGTAAGCACCCTTCTGGCAAGACAGTGATGGAGTGAATGATGGTGAAAGTTTTTCTTTTTCGGGCCACCCTGCCTTGGTGGGAATCGGCCAGTGTGATAAAAATAATAATAATAATAATAATAATATATATACAATATTATTTCGCCTGTTCTTCATAATTGATTATATTAATAATTCTGAACAGTTGTTATTTATGGTAAGTAAATTCTCGCTCATTACACATTTACTTAAACTTAAACGCTTCTGTTTACTTAATCTTTTGATGGTTCAACCTGGTTGTTATGAGGCTTCAACCTGCATGTTGATCATGCAGTCACATCTCTCTGCTGACGTCACAGTATGTTTACATTTAACCAGTGACTTCACGAATGTGAAGTCTGTGAAGTCTGTGAACCATTAACTAATATTTTTAATTTATCTCTTCAAACAGGTGTAGTGTCTGATATGTGGAAGATGGCTAATGTATTGTTATGACTTCCTTTGTACATGTTATCTTAGGTTGAGTGCGTCATACATCACAGCTGTGTTTACAACACACACTTACGCTCCTACCTCTCCTAACCCTTCACATGACGTCCCTTAGTCAACCCTTCTCATGACTGAAGAGTGGACGGAGAGGGGTCAGCGCCCCCGTCCACTCTTCTGTTTATTCACTAATAGTTGTTCACAACTTAAGTTCCCAGGTATTATATAACACACAGTACCAACAAGTTGAGAAGTGAGACACATGTGCATATCTTAGACATCTTTATTGCGGAAATGTTACGCCTGTGCAGCAGGCTTCTTCAGTCACATTTAAGCGATTATAACACTGGAGACCGCAGAAATGGGGAGGCAATTTTGAGGTGATCAGTCCCTCAGCCCTCACAGAAGTGGTCATCAAGAGTTGTAAAATACGAAGGATTGTTTTTCAAAAAACCTAATTTCTTAGTCTTTTGTATATAGACTTGACTATAACTCTTACATGATAACATGCAGTTAATGGAGACAACAGATCTATGTATATATATTTTATTTACGGGCTCTAATCACATTTAAAACATTAATAAACTGCAACCTCATACAGTGTTATGACTGACAGCAGCAGCGAATCAGATTAGGTTAGGTAAGGTATGTCAGGAAACAGGACAAGTGTCTCCTGACGCTGGAACTTTTGATCATCTGGCCGAGGCCTTCCGCTGGCTTACCCTTCCACCCTTGCTCTGTTTTAATGGGAAGACTTGTAAACAGAGGGTCAGAGTTGGAATGAAAAACTCTCTGGGGATCTAATATGATTTTTTCCTTATTGTGATGTAGAATGATTAAGTGTCCTGGTGCATTAATAACAATAATATTTTTAATAATAGTAATAATTTTTGGCGAGTTTTCGATAACCTTTGAAACAAAACCGTCGTCAGTTTTGCAAGGTACAGTATCGAGGAGAGGAAGTGTATCGTTGGGTTCTTCCTCAAGTGTAAATAACGCGGAAACTTTCTCTAGTTGAGTTTCTATTGGAGAGTCGAGACGTGAAATGTTCTCTGTGTGAGGGTAAGTATGTCGTCCATACAGTGAAGCCAAGTGTGAGGGTAAGTATGTCGTCCACACAGTGAAGCCAAGTGTGAGGGTAAGTATGTCATCCATACAGTGAAGCCAAGTGTGAGGGTAAGTATGTCGTCCATACAGTGAAGCCAAGTGTGAGGGTAAGTATGTCGTCCATACAGTGAAGCCAAGTGTGAGGGTAAGTATGTCGTCCATACAGTGAAGCCAAGTGTGAGGGTAAGTATGTCGTCCACACAGTGAAGCCAAGTGTGAGGGTAAGTATGTCGTCCACATAGTGAAGTCAAGTGTGAGGGCAGGTATGTCGTCCACACAGTGAAGCCAAGTGTGAGGGTAAGTATGTCGTCCATACAGTGAAGCCAAGTGTGAGGGTAAGTATGTCGTCCATACAGTGAAGCCAAGTGTGAGGGTAAGTATGTCGTCCATACAGTGAAGCCAAGTGTGAGGGTAAGTATGTCGTCCACACAGTGAAGCCAAGTGTGAGGGTAAGTATGTCGTCCACACAGTGAAGCCAAGTGTGAGGGTAAGTATGTCGTCCACACAGTGAAGCCAAGTGTGAGGGTAAGTATGTCGTCCACACAGTGAAGCCAAGTGTGAGGGTAAGTATGTCGTCCACACAGTGAAGCCAAGTGTGAGGGTAAGTATGTCGTCCACACAGTGAAGCCAAGTGTGAGGGTAAGTATGTCGACCACACAGTGAAGCCAAGTGTGAGGGTAAGTATGTCGTCCACACAGTGAAGCCAAGTGTGAGGGTAAGTATGTCGTCCACACAGTGAAGCCAAGTGTGAGGGTAAGTATGTCGTCCACACAGTGAAGCCAAGTGTGAGGGTAAGTATGTCGTCCACACAGTGAAGCCAAGTGTGAGGGTAAGTATGTCGTCCACACAGTGAAGCCAAGTGTGAGGGTAAGTATGTCGTCCACACAGTGAAGCCAAGTGTGAGGGTAAGTATGTCGTCCACACAGTGAAGCCAAGTGTGAGGGTAAGTATGTCGTCCACACAGTGAAGCCAAGTGTGAGGGTAAGTATGTCGTCCACATAGTGAAGTCAAGTGTGAGGGTAAGTATGTCGTCCTCACAGCGAAGCCAAGTGTGAGGGTAAGTATGTCGTCCTCACAGTGAAGCCAAGTGTGAGGGTAAGTATGTCGTCCATACAGTGAAGCCAAGTGTGAGGGTAAGTATGTCGTCCTCACAGCGAAGCCAAGTGTGAGGGTAAGTATGTCGTCCACACAGTGAAGCCAAGTGTGAGGGTAAGTATGTCGTCCACACAGTGAAGCCAAGTGTGAGGGTAAGTATGTCGTCCACACAGTGAAGCCAAGTGTGAGGGTAAGTATGTCGTCCACATAGTGAAGTCAAGTGTGAGGGCAGGTATGTCGTCCACACAGTGAAGCCAAGTGTGAGGGTAAGTATGTCGTCCACATAGTGAAGTCAAGTGTGAGGGCAGGTATGTCGTCCACACAGTGAAGCCAAGTGTGAGGGTAAGTATGTCGTCCACACAGTGAAGCCAAGTGTGAGGGTAAGTATGTCGTCCACACAGTGAAGCCAAGTGTGAGGGTAAGTATGTCGTCCACACAGTGAAGCCAAGTGTGAGGGTAAGTATGTCGTCCACACAGTGAAGCCAAGTGTGAGGGTAAGTATGTCGTCCACACAGTGAAGCCAAGTGTGAGGGTAAGTATGTCGTCCACACAGTGAAGCCAAGTGTGAGGGTAAGTATGTCGTCCACAAAGTGAAGCCAAGTGTGAGGGTAAGTATGTCGTCCACAAAGTGAAGCCAAGTGTGAGGGTAAGTATGTCGTCCACAAAGTGAAGCCAAGTGTGAGGGTAAGTATGTCGTCCACACAGCGAAGCCAAGTGTGAGGGTAAGTATGTCGTCCACAAAGTGAAGCCAAGCGTGAGGGTAAGTATATCGTCCACACAGTGAAGCCAAGTGAAGAAAGGGTACTCACATTCAGCTTCAATATGCTCTGTACCGAGGTTCGCTAGCACTGCGCTCATAGGGAAACTCCATAGGACAGTTGAAGTTGTGATGCAAGAAGGAAGCTTCGAAGGAGGAACGAAGTGACGTTGGAAGTTGTCGCATAGTTCAATGAGGTCTACACATAGTTGGCAGAAATATATAAATGATGTAAGCCATCAATTTTCAGGTGTCAGGAATCAACAGGTTATGAAGTGAGTACCTTGACGAAGGATGGAAGTCACTTCCGTACTGGAGGGTTTCTTATTCCTTATATTAGTGTTGCGAATGCAACACTAATATAAGGGCTGCTGGTACTTAAGAGTTAGGAAATGTGTTTAGGTAGAATGTTTGCTAGACCGTGAGGGACGCTGCCTCTTCTAAAGAAGATACGCCTTAGTGGGATCCCTGGTATGTCTCTCTTGTGGTGATCCATGATAATTTAGCTCAGAATTGTTAGGAACAGAGTGATGTAGTTTATTTCTGTGATGTGAATGGTTTAAAAAACTGTCAAGTTCTGTGGGTTTCGAGATGTGTCGCGTTTTGCAGAGGAAAGGCTCTCAAAATTTCACCTTTTGTGGACTTTACTTAAATAAAGTAAGTCACACACTTTGAAATGTGTAAGTTTCAGTTCGCCCATTTTATATAATAAATAGTGAACACCTATTCAGATCGCCTTCAAACCCACAGATGCTGGTGTGAGGATCACGTGCGTGTGTATCACAGTCGCTGATTATGTTGAGCATGATGACCACGATGTTAATGCTGGCATGATGACCACGATGTTAATGCTGGCATGATGACCACGATGTTAATGCTGGCATGATGACCACGATGTTAATGCTGGCATGATGACCACGATGTTAATGCTGGCATGATGTCCACGATGTTAATGCTGGCATGATGTCCACGATGTTAATGCTGGCATGATGTCCACGATGTTAATGCTGGCATGATGTCCACGATGTTAATGCTGGCATGATGACCACGATGTTAATGCTGGCATGATGACCACGATGTTAATGCTGGCATGATGTCCACGATGTTAATGCTGGCATGATGTCCACGATGTTAATGCTGGCATGATGACCGCAATGTTAATATCGTAAGCTAAAGTTTTAAGAACATTGATGTAACAAAGAGGAAGAACAAACAGTTGCATAACGAGAGTAAACCTTATTTATAATACAACTTCCTCTGTGTCTCTCCTTCCTATCGTGCCTCTGTCTCCAGTCTTAACCACCTCTGCATTCGACTGAAGAAGCCAACTGTGTCAGCGAAGCGTTTCTTAAACAACGATGTCCATGTAGCGTCAACGCGACCTCTGGTTCCCCGAAGCGTCTAAGGAATAACACCACCGTGAGCGCCTAGTTGAAGATTCAACTGAGACCGGGAAGTTATCAAACGCTTCTCTCTCCAGCGACCAGCCACGGCATTGTGCCTTTGTATTAATTTTGAATCAAATAGCTGCATCATGTCTTCTGCTTAATGAATATTGCAAATAATTTACATACAACACTCACAAATCATAGATCATTCACCAGCAGGAGTGACTGAAGGCTCGATCCTCCGTGTTCATAGCGCAGTACACACAAACTTCCACATACAGATTTCCCCTCCTAACTGAGTAACACAGCAGCACTACCATGCGTGTAATTTTCCGATATAAATTAGGCATAACGAGAACAAGTCAAATTAACTTATTTTGCATAAAATTTTGAGTGTGTGAAGCCAGCACGATGGCTGGTCTCGTCAGCATGATGGCTGGCATCGTCAGCATGATGGCTGGCATCGTCAGCATGATGGCTGGCATCGTCAGCACGATGGCTGGTCTCGTCAGCATGATGGCTGGCATCGTCAGCACGATGACTGGCATCGTCAGCACGATGACTGGCATCGTCAGCACGATGACTGGCAGCGTCAGCACGATGGGTGGTCTCGTCAGCACGATGTCTGGTCTCGTCAGCACGATGGCTGGCCTCGTCAGCACGATGTCTGGTCTCGTCAGCACGATGTCTGGCCTCGTCAGCACGATGTCTGGCCTCGTCAGCACGATGTCTGGTCTCGTCAGCACGATGGCTGGCCTCGTCAGCACGATGGCTGGCCTCGTCAGCACAATAGCTCATCTCGTAAGCACAATAACTCACATCGTCATCATAATAGCCAACATCGTCAGTACGATAGCTGACACCACGGCAGCTTTCCAACAAATTTCATCAACTGTGTTGCCTGAATAATACCAGCGCAAACAAATTAATACGTATTAATTAGTTACATTAGCTATTTAGCTCATTTATCCTGCCAACACATACTGGTCTCCCAACAAGAGGACCAAATATAAAATCATTTTTTTTAGTAACATACTACAAAATATGACAATTGATCCTTGCATAAGTGTGCGTCTTTATGACGTATACACAAAAGTTGGAACAATTCACCACGGCCACAATATCGTGGTTGGAACTATTCGCCGTGGCTGTAATCCCGTGGTTGGAACAATTCATAGCTTGACTACAATACCGTGGCTAGAACAATTCACAAGCCACAATACTGTGGTTGGAAGAATTCACAGCTTGTATAATAAAATGGCAATTCACAACTCTATATATATATATATATATATATATATATATATATATATATATATATATATAGATATATATATATATATATATATATATATATATATATATATATATATATATACTACCGCAGTGAAAATAGGAAGTGTGAGGGAAAAGTTCATTAGACAGGATTGGTGGAAGCATGAATGAATGGTTGTGGTAGATGGTTGGGCAGTATGATTGCTCTGTTAGGTGAGGCATCGTTCCCTTCCCTCTCCTTCTGCACCCGTGGGAGGTGACGAGTATCTCTCCCACCGGTGGTCAGTTACCTGACTTGCGGCTCCCATCAAATCTGTAAATATTCGTTCCACTCCTGTTTAATTTATTATGTGTCTGGGTTAATTTGGGTATCAAAATAAGATCTCCAGTCTTAAGTTCTTATGCTACAAATTCTTCCTGTCCTAATTTCGACTTACGTACTGTAACATCATTTAATATTCACTATTTCTTTTAAAGACCATACGCCTATCATGTGAGTGTTTTCTCGAGTGGTGTGTAACTTTGTGTTTCATTATTTTAGCCTTGATTGTCGGCTCGGGTCATCCGATGCAGACGAGACAAGAGGGGTAGCATAGATCTTGACAAGATCCGACTGTCACTCTGTCATTTCTACCTACACTGGTCTCCTTCCACTTGTAGCCGACACTCAATCAGCTACACACCGTTCTAGCCGCCGCCCCTCAGTTATAACCCTCACCAACGTTTCATGGTGGTTCTCTACTGGCGACTCAACTGCTTTACAAGTGTTGTGGTAGTCAGAGGATCACAGTACCTATGTTCGTCAGAACCTCTACTCGTGTTGGGGTCACTTTCTACTCAGTGTGACCCCCCTGTGATCCCTCCCATCGTCATCAACAAAGGCTCAGCGTTCCAAACCACGGTTCAGAGCTACGTGCTCAGAACATCGGCACGACACCATTCTTAACTACGTATAGCGTACATATTAGCTTTGAGTCACTGATTTTTCTATCTTTTAATTTCCTCAAGAAGGAGCCAGCCTTATCAAATACTCTTTGAGCGTCTTATAGGCCTGATGAACCTTCACAGGAACTACAACCTCAGGAGTTTTCTCTCAAGATGTGTTTGTGTAAGCAACTGAAAGAGCTCGGGTTTAATTTCTTGCTTTCACTTTGGTATTTTTTTCTAAGACAGCTGAAACACTTGTTAGCTTCCACACGTTCCACTCCAAACTCTTCACTTTTGGCCTCGTCTCCCCATACCTCACATCAAACCATTTATATCTCAACACAAAGTAATGCTGTAATGGAGGTAGGAACCATGCATAGCTTTAATAAGAGGCATGATAAAGCTCATGGAGCAGGGAGAGTAGACCGAGTAACAACCAATGAAGAGGCGGGGCCAGGAGCTATGAGTCGACCCATGAAACCACAATTATGTGAATTAGGTCAGTACACACACACACACACACACACACACACACACACACACATAAGATTAGTGCAGGATCTATGGCCAGGATCTATGACTCGACCCCTGCAACTACAACTGGGTGAATCAGGTGAGTACACACTCACACACACACACACACACACACACACACACACACACACACACACACACACACATTGGGGGACAGGAGGGTTAGGGGAGACATGATACCGACATACAAAATACTGCGAGGAATTAACAAGGTGGATAGAGACAGGATATTCAAGAGATGGGACACAGAAACAAGGGGTCACAATTGGAAGTTGAAGACTCAGATGGCACAAGAGGATGTTAGGAAGTATTTGTTTAGTCATAGAGTTGTGAGGAAGTGGAAGAGCCTAGAAAGTGACGTAGTGGAGACACGAACCATACATAGTTTTAAGACGAGGTATGATAAAGCTCATGGAGCAGAGAGAGAGAGGACCCAGTAGCGGTCAGTGAAGAGGTTGGGCCAGGAGCTATGAGTAGACTCCTGCAACCACACACACACACACACACACACACGGGCGAAATTTGTTGGAAAAGAATCATAATCTCCCATGGTTCTCCCAAGACAATAACAAATCGTCTTCGCTTTCTGTCCATCTTAAAAGATCACAACAAGACGTAGACTGAGCGCCTCAAGGAAGTCGAATCTTTGCCTCAGGTGAAGATGGAGAGGGAGGAGTGTGGGACAAATATACAGAAGAATGAGAAGCATAGAACTGATAAATGAAAGAATAAGCCAAATTGGTCTTAAGAATGGAGGAATCGGCACAATAAGTCTGATAAAGAGCACCATAGGAGGGATGAATGGAAGAAATAGCAAAATGTCCTGATAAATGGGAGACGGGAGACAGGAGGTGGCAGAGGAAGAGAGAGAGAGAATGAATGCTGGAAGCAGTGAGAGAGACGCCAGGCAAATGGAATCCCTAGGGAGATGTGAGGGACTTTCTCAATGGCTCGACCACCAGGCATTTGGGAATATAGATTTAGTAAGTTTGGTGGAGTACGAAAGAGAGAGAGAGAGAGAGAGAGAGAGAGAGAGAGAGAGAGAGAGAGAGAGAGAGAGAGAGAGAGAGAGAGAGAGAGAGAGAGAGAGAGAGAGAGAGAGAGAGAGAGGAGACGCTCGCGTGACCAAGAAAAGCGAAAATGAGAATCAGGAGACCATATTTCGCTTTCAACGTGAGAAATAATTTTATACTATTGTAGAGGAGACGTGAGTGGGCGGCACAGACCAGGTGGACAGACCAGAGGCACAGACCAGATGGACAGACCAGAGGCACAGACCAGAGGGACAGACCAGAGAGACAGACCAGAGGGACAGACCAGAGGGATAGACCAGGTGGACAGACCAGAGGCACAGACCAGAGGCACAGACCAGAGGCACAGACCAGGTGGACAGACCAGAGGCACAGACCAGAGGGACAGACCAGAGGGACAGACCAGGTGGACAGACCAGAGAGACAGACCAGAGGGGCAGACCAGAGGGATAGACCAGAGGGACAGACCAGAGAGACAGACCAGAGGGACAGACCAGAGGGATAGACCAGGTGGACAGACCAGAGAGACAGACCAAAGGGACAGACCAGAGGGATAGACCAGAGGGACAGACCAGAGGGACAGACCAGAGGGACAGACCAGAGGGACAGACCAGAGGGACAGACCAGAGGGACAGACCAGAGGGACAGACCAGAGGGACAGACCAGAGGGACAAACCAGAGGGACAGACCAGAGGCACAGACCAAATGGACAGACCAGATGGACAGACCAGAGGGACAGACCAGATGGACAGACCAGAGGGACAGACCAGAGTGACAGACCAGAGGGACAGACCAGAGGGACAGACCAGATGGACAGACCAGAGGGACAGACCAGATGGACAGACCAGATGGACAGACCAGAGGGACAGACCAGATGGACAGACCAGAGGGACAGACCAGAGGGACAGACCAGAGTGACAGACCAGAGGGACAGACCAGAGGGACAGACCAGAGGGACAGACCAGAGGGATAGACCAGAGGGACAGACCAGAGGGACAGACCAGATGGACAGACCAGAGGGACAGACCAGAGGGACAGACCAGATGGACAGGCCAGAGGGACAGACCAGATGGACAGACCAGAGGGACAGATCAGAGGGACAGACCAGATTGACAGACCAGAGGGACAGACCAGATGGACAGACCAGAGGGACAGACCAGAGGGACAGACCAGATGGACAGACCAGAGGGACAGACCAGATGGACAGACCAGAGGGACAGGCCAGAGGGACAGACCAGAGGGACAGACCAGAGGGATAGACCAGAGGGACAGACCAGAGGGACAGACCAGAGGGACAGACCAGAGGGACAGACCAGAGGGACAGACCAGATGGACAGACCAGAGGGACAGACCAGATGGACAGACCAGAGGGACAGGCCAGAGGGACAGACCAGAGGGACAGACCAGAGGGACAGACCAGAGGGATAGACCAGAGGGACAGACCAGAGGGACAGACCAGAGGGACAGACCAGAGGGAGGGACAGACCAGAGGGACAAACCAGAGGGACAGACCAGATGGACAGATCAGAGGGACAGACAAGAGGGACAGACCAGAGGGACAGACCAGAGGGACAGACCAGAGGGACAGACCAGAGGGACAGACCAGATGGACAGACCAGAGGGACAGACCAGAGGGACAGACCAGATGGACAGACCAGAGGGACGGACCAGAGGGACAGACCAGATTGACAGACCAGAGGGACAGACCAGAGTTACAGACCAGAGGGACAGACCAGAGGGACAGACCAGAGGGACAGACCAGATGGACCGACCAGAGGGACAGACCAGATGGACAGACCAGATGGACAGACCAGAGGGACAGACCAGATGGACAGACCAGAGGGACAGACCAGAGGGACAGACCAGAGGGACAGACCAGAGGGACAGACCAGATGGACAGACCAGAGGGATAGACCAGAGTCTCAGTAGTAGTAACCAGTTACCAGTAACCAGTGTACCAGTAGATGACTCACTACCAACCGTCTCTGCCTGAGTCACTGTCTGTATTCATATTGCCGCTGACCTCAGCAGTATTTCAAAGACCCCCTCACATATGGGTACTGTGGGTGGTCAGTTATACGAGAGTGAGCAAGGAGGCAGGTCACGGCTGTTTGGGCGCTTCCCACATTATCCATAATTATACGTACTTCCAGCCTACGTGAGTATTACTTTACCCTATGCACGTGTTCGAACCTCCACATGATAAGAGGGACAGACCAGATGGACAGACCAGAGGGACAGACCAGAGGGATAGACCAGAGGGACAGACCAGATGTACAGAGCAGATGGACAGACCAGATGGACAGACCAGAGGGACAGACCAGATGGACAGACCAGAGGGACAGACCAGATGGACAGACCAGGACAGACCAGAGGGACAGACCAGATGGACAGACCAGGTGGACAGACCAGAGGGACAGACCACATGGACAGACCAGAGGGACAGACCAGAGGGACAGACCAGAGTGACAGACCAGAGGGACAGACCAGATGGACAGACCAGAGGGACAGACCAGAGGGATAGACCAGAGGGACAGACCAGAGTGACAGACCAGAGTGACAGACCAGAGGGACAGACCAGAGGGACAGACCAGATGGACAGGCCAGAGGGACAGACCAGATGGACAGACCAGAGGGACAGATCAGAGGGACAGACCAGATTGACAGACCAGAGGGACAGACCAGATGGACAGACCAGAGGGACAGACCAGAGGGACAGACCAGATGGACAGACCAGAGGGACAGACCAGATGGACAGACCAGAGGGACAGGCCAGAGGGACAGACCAGAGGGACAGACCAGAGGGATAGACCAGAGGGACAGACCAGAGGGACAGACCAGAGGGACAGACCAGAGGGACAGACCAGAGGGACAGACCAGATGTACAGAGCAGATGGACAGACCAGATGGACAGACCAGAGGGACAGACCAGATGGACAGACCAGAGGTACAGACCAGATGGACAGACCAGATGGACAGACCAGAGGAACAGACCAGAGGGACAGACCAGATGGACAGACCAGAGGGACAGACCAGATGGACAGACCAGAAGGACAGACCAGAGGGACAGACCAGATGGACAGACCAGGTGGACAGACCAGAGGGACAGACCAGATGGACAGACCAGAGGGACAGACCAGAGGGACAGACCAGATGGACAGACCAGAGGGACAGACCAGAGGGACAGACCAGATGGACAGACCAGAGGGACAGACCAGAGGGACAGACCAGAGGGACAGACCAGATGGACAGATCAGAGGGACAGACCAGAGGGACAGACCAGAGGGACAGACCAGTTGGACAGACCAGAGGGACAGACCAGAGGGAGAGACCAGAGGGACAAACCAGATTGACAGACCAGATGGACAGACCAGATGGACAGACCAGATGGACAGACCAGATGGACAGACCAGAGGGACAGACCAGAGGGACAGACCAGATGGACAGACCAGATGGACAGACCAGATGGTCAGACCAGAGGGACAGACCAGATGGACAGACCAGAGGGACAGACCAGATGGACAGACCAGAGGGACAGACCAGAGGGGCAGACCAGATGGACAGACCAGATGGACAGACCAGAGGGACAGACCAGATGGACAGACCAGAGGGACAGACCAGAGGGACAGACCAGAGGGACAGACGAGAGGGAAAGACCAGATGGACAGACCAGAGGGACAGACCAGAGGGACAGACCAGATGGACAGACCAGAGGGACAGACCAGAGGGACAGACCAGAGGGACAGACCAGATGGACAGACCAGAGGGACAGACCAGAGGGATAGACCAGAGGGACAGACCACTTGGACTGACAAGAGGGAGAGACCAGAGGGACAGACCAGATTGACAGACCAGAGGGACAGACCAGATGGACAGACCAGAGGGACAGACCAGATGGACAGACCAGAGGGACAGACCAGAGGGACAGACCAAAGGGACAGACCAGAGGGACAGACCAGAGGGACAGACCAGATGGACAGACCAGAGGGACAGACCAGAGGGACAGACCAGAGGGACAAACCAGAGGGACAGACCAGATGGACAAACCAGATTGACAGACCAGAGAGTCACACCAGAGGGACAGACCAGAGGGACAGACCAGAGAGACAGACCAGAGGAACAGACTAGATTGACAGACCAGAGGGACAGACCAGAGGGACAGACCAGAGGGACAGACCAGAGAGACAGACCAGAGGAACAGACTAGATTGACAGACCAGAGAGTCAGACGAGTGGGACAGACCAGAGGAGACCACAGGGGAAGTCAAGACCTTCCTGTAAGATCTTGAACACCTCCCACACTCAGGGTCTTACAGCCACTCCAAGAATACTTTATCTCTAGTAAATTATACAAGATATGGTATACATGGTATACATGGTATACATGGTATACATGGTATACATGGTATACATGGTATAAATGGTATACCTGGTATACATGGTATAAATGGTATACATGGTATACATGGTATACATGGTATACATGGTATACATGGTATACATGGTATACATGGTATACATGGTATACATGGTATACATGGTATACATGGTATAAATGGTATACATGGTATACATGGTATAAATGGTATACATGGTATACATGGTATACTTGGTATACATGGTATACATGGTATACATGGTATACATGGTATACATGGTATACATGGTATACATGGTATACATGTATGACTCGTTGTCTTCTTCTATACTCCTTTTTGAAGTGCCATTATCTGTATTTTTTCTTCTATTGTTTTCTTCCCTCTTATTTCTTCCTCCTACTCTTTCTTCTCTCTTCCGTCCTTTCCTCTTCCTTCTTTCTTCTCTCTACCTTCTTCCTTCTGTCTTCCTAATCTCTTCTTTCCTTATATTTTCCTTCCTTATCTTTTCCTTCCTTCTTCCATCTTTCTCCCATTCGTACTTCTTCGTCCTTCTCCTGTCCTCCTCTCTTCTTGTTCCCTATTAGGATAATACAATAATTTCACTCCCTCTCTCTCTCACTCACTTTATCTCTCTCTCTCTCTCTCTCTCTCTCTCTCTCTCTCTCTCTCTCTCTCTCTCTCTCTCTCTCTCTCTCTCTCTCTGTCTCTCTCTCTCTCTCTCTCTTTATCTCTCTTCCCTCCACCAGTTGTTGCACGCCCTTTCCAGTTAGTTTTATCTGCTGTCGTCAACATTTGTGCAATGATGGGTTCCAACACCCTTCCACAAATCCTCTTCAATGCAGCAGCTAGAGCCTTCCAAGCCTACCTGCCACGCCCACACCCACATACCCACACACCCACCCACACCCACATCCACACCCACACCCACACACACACACACACACACACACACACACACACACATACACATACACACACACACACACACACACACACACACACACACACACACACACACACACACACACACACACACACACACACACAAGTCAGACTGTTCTTCAAAGCGATTTTTAAGTGACTTCACAAGACGAAAAAAGTGTTCAGGCTTGTTCATCTAGGAAAGTGTGAGTCAAGTGTTCTGGAACAATACCGAGAGTGTGAGTCAAGTGTTCTGGAACAATACCGAGAGTGTGAGTCAAGTGTTCTTGAACAATACCGAGAGTGTGAGTCAAGTGTTCTGGAACAATACCGAGAGTGTGAGCCAAGTGTTCTGGAACAATACCGAGAGTGTGAGTCAAGTGTTCTGGAACAATACCGAGAGTGTGAGCCAAGTGTTCTGGAACAATACCGAGAGTGTGAGCCAAGTGTTCTGGAACAATACCGAGAGTGTGAGTCAAGTGTTCTGGAACAATACCGAGAGTGTGAGTCAAGTGTTCTGGAACAATACCGAGAGTGTGAGCCAAGTGTTCTGGAACAATACCGAGAGTGTGAGCCAAGTGTTCTGGAACAATACCGAGAGTGTGAGTCAAGTGTTCTGGAACAATACCGAGAGTGTGAGTCAAGTGTTCTGGAACAATACCGAGAGTGTGAGTCAAGTGTTCTGGAACAATACCGAGAGTGTGAGTCAAGTGTTCTGGAACAATACCGAGAGTGTGAGCCAAGTGTTCTGGAACAATACCGAGAGTGTGAGCCAAGTGTTCTGGAACAATACCGAGAGTGTGAGCCAAGTGTTCTGGAACAATACCGAGAGTGTGAGTCAAGTGTTCTGGAACAATACCGAGAGTGTGAGCCAAGTGTTCTGGAACAATACCGAGAGTGTGAGCCAAGTGTTCTGGAACAATACCGAGAGTGTGAGCCAAGTGTTCTGGAACAATACCGAGAGTGTGAGCCAAGTGTTCTGGAACAATACCGAGAGTGTGAGCCAAGTGTTCTGGAACAATACCGAGAGTGTGAGCCAAGTGTTCTGGAACAATACCGAGAGTGTGAGCCAAGTGTTCTGGAACAATACCGAGAGTGTGAGCCAAGTGTTCTGGAACAATACCGAGAGTGTGAGACAAGTGTTCTGGAACAATACCGAGAGAGTGAGAACAATACCGAGAGTGTGAGTCAAGTGTTCTGGAACAATACCGAGAGTGTGAGCCAAGTGTTCTGGAACAATACCGAGAGTGTGAGCCAAGTGTTCTGGAACAATACCGAGAGTGTGAGCCAAGTGTTCTGGAACAATACCGAGAGTGTGAGCCAAGTGTTCTGGAACAATACCGAGAGTGTGAGTCAAGTGTTCTGGAACAATACCGAGAGTGTGAGCCAAGTGTTCTGGAACAATACCGAGAGTGTGAGCCAAGTGTTCTGGAACAATACCGAGAGTGTGAGCCAAGTGTTCTGGAACAATACCGAGAGTGTGAGCCAAGTGTTCTGGAACAATACCGAGAGTGTGAGCCAAGTGTTCTGGAACAATACCGAGAGTGTGAGTCAAGTGTTCTGGAACAATACCGAGAGTGTGAGTCAAGTGTTCTGGAACAATACCGAGAGTGTGAGCCAAGTGTTCTGGAACAATACCGAGAGTGTGAGCCAAGTGTTCTGGAACAATACCGAGAGTGTGAGCCAAGTGTTCTGGAACAATACCGAGAGTGTGAGCCAAGTGTTCTGGAACAATACCGAGAGTGTGAGTCAAGTGTTCTGGAACAATACCGAGAGTGTGAGCCAAGTGTTCTGGAACAATACCGAGAGTGTGAGCCAAGTGTTCTGGAACAATACCGAGAGTGTGAGCCAAGTGTTCTGGAACAATACCGAGAGTGTGAGCCAAGTGTTCTGGAACAATACCGAGAGTGTGAGCCAAGTGTTCTGGAACAATACCGAGAGTGTGAGTCAAGTGTTCTGGAACAATACAGAGAGTGTGAGTCAAGTGTTCTGGTGAGTGAGCCAAGTGTTCTGGAACAATACCGAGAGTGTGAGCCAAGTGTTCTGGAACAATACCGAGAGTGTGAGTCAAGTGTTCTGGAACAATACCGAGAGTGTGAGCCAAGTGTTCTGGAACAATACCGAGAGTGTGAGCCAAGTGTTCTGGAACAATACCGAGAGTGTGAGCCAAGTGTTCTGGAACAATACCGAGAGTGTGTGAGCCAAGTGTTCTGGAACAATACCGAGAGTGTGAGTCAAGAGTGTGAGTCAAGTGTTCTGGAACCTGAGAGTGTGAGCCAAGTGTTCTGGAACAATACCGAGAGTGTGAGCCAAGTGTTCTGGAACAATACCGAGAGTGCGAGCCAAGTGTTCTGGAACAATACCGAGAGTGTGAGTCAAGTGTTCTGGAACAATACCGAGGAGAAAGGTAACAGGATAAAGCAGAAGTGTAAAACAGTGGGAAGGATAAACGATGGAGGGGATGAAAGGCGTTTACAAGAGTATATGTAAATGATCACTTGTAAGAAACAGAGCTAAAAAGTCTTTCATAAGAGAACGTTTCGCTCAAGGTGAGCTTTCCCATGACTTGATGAAGTTCCTTTTGAGCGAAACTTCGAGTTAAGAGAACGCTCTCTCTCGCTGTCTCTTTTTATTTTTTTTTTATTTTTTTTTTACACAGGGTTTGACAAGGTTATGGATCCCTAGCTTTATTGACAAGCTATTTACAGGTTAAGGATTCCTAACTTTATTGGCAAGCTAAGAGCTGTTACCTACATCTGCTCATTTGAAAGTATTTTTATTGTTATGAGACATACAAGTAGGAAACAGGATGTAGTTGGAGCCATCTGTGGGCCAGCATTTTCATTTGATCAACTGACTTTATCTCGTTGATATCATTATGCTGTACGAATGTGTTCCATACTCGAGTCATCCTGGGTATGTATGATCTCAGATGGAGTGATGTTCTGGAGAAGGGTACAGCCAGAGTGAAGTTGCTGATTTCTGCCTGTCTTGTGGCATAAAAGCTTGTTTCTCGCTGTCCTCGAAGTGGATCCAAGTGTGGTATTTTGACAATATTGGCCTTGTACATAACAGTAAGGCCACCCACATCCCTCCTATGTTGAAGGCTCTGCTGAAATGACAGATCTATCCAGGATGGGCCCAGGCGAGAGATGAGACGTCTTGCTCTGTTCTCTACTCTGTCAAGCAGTCGCAGATGAGAGGGGGGGGCAGGCAAACCAAGAAAGTGGAGCATATTCAAGGTGTGAGCGTACTTGTACCTCGTACAGGATCTTGCAACCCCTACTGTCAAGCAGATGCAAAATACGGCAAAGTGCTGTAAGCTTCCTGGCTGCCTTGTTTGCAAGATTTACAACATGGTTCTTCATGGTTAGTTTGGAGTCAAATTTCACCCCAAGGATATCAACTTCTCCAGGTGCCAACACCCTCCCATTCATCCTTACTACTGCACCAGCATTACCATCATGGTGCCTAGAGACGATCATCATTTGCGTTTTCTCAGGTGCAAATGTTACTTGCCATCTGTTTCCCCAAGCTGATATAGCTCTCAGCTGGTGATTGATGTAGCTTAGAGCAGCTGGCATTTCTTCTCTTGGATAAGTGAATGTCAGTGTACAGTCGTCTGCATATGCATGTGATTCTGGGATGAGATGAAGAAGGTCGTTGAAGTAGACATTCCATAACAATGGACCCAGCACGCTTCCTTGTGGAACACTTGCCCCAATAGGATGTCTTGCTGATTCCGTTCCATTGAGAACTACACTTAGAGATCTACCATGAAGGTAATCACTGAGGAGACATACCGTAGAGCCTGCAATTCCCAGTGCTTGAAGTTTTGCTAAGAGGCCCTGGTGCCACACCCGGTCGAAAGCGCCAGTAATGTCCAGTGCTACCACACAACTGACCTTAGATTCATCCAGTGACTGGTGCCACTTAGTGGAGAAGTTTAACAACAGATCAGCAGCAGAGTAACCTTTCCTGAAGCCATATTGACAATCACAAAGTAGTGAGTGGTAGTCAAAAAACTGTCATTTGTCTTGAGATTATTGTCTCAAGGATCTTACCAGTGATTGACAGGAGTGACACTGGTCTGTAGTTGCTGATTTCTGCTCTGCTCTTCTTTTTGTGAACAGGGACTACATTTGCCTCTTTCCATAGAAAGGGCCATTTACACTGTACTAGGCAGTGCTGAAAGATGCGAGTTAGAGGTGCTGCTAGCTGGTCTGCACATCTTCTCAGCAATCTTGGGCTCAACTTGTCTGGGCCCACGGCCTTTTCTTGGTCAAGCGATTTAAGAAGGAAATGCACCTCCTCCTGCCTTATTGTCACCACTGACAGTTTTGACACAGTTCTTTCAGCTAGCCAAGGAGGGTCCCTTGCTGGATCAGGAACTTGCATTTTGGTAGCAAAGTGTTCAGCAAAGAGGTCCGCCTTCTCTTGACAACTAGTTGAGGTGGTCCCATCCTGTCGATTTAGAGGTGGAATGAGTTCATCAGGCAGATAACCTTGTCTGTCCTTGACCAGGGACCACCAGGTTTTGGAGCCTACCCTACCTGATGCTAGCTTTCTTTTAGTGTCCACCTCCCATGTAGCAATGGCCCACTTTTCAACGTCACCCATATGCCTACAGGCTTGCGTGTGCAAGTTCCTGTTATAGGTGGTAGGATGTCTCTTATACCTTCGCCATGCTTTGTACTTAGCAGTAGCAGCCTCTCTACAACGAAAGCCAAACCAAGGCTGATCTGTAGGCTTCGTCACATTGCCGGTGAGGAATGTGTTCTTATTGTAGATTAAGGATGTGTCCAGTGAAGGCTTTCACTTGGTTGTCAACATCCCCTTGAAGAAGAGCATTCCAATCGGTGGTGGCGAGCTCAGAGCAAAGGGCTGGCCAATTACCTCTTTCCCATAGCCAGGTTGTGCGTGTGGACTCCTCACCTCGTTCTGTTGGGATCTTAAGTGTCGTAAAAACAGCCTTGTGGTCAGACGATCCAACATAGCCGAGGGGTTGACAAGTGACTATGCCTTCTGCCAGATCACTCACTACTGGGTCAAGGGAGGAGCCAGAGATATGAGCAGGGAAATCAACAAAATTTCTCATGTCAAACACTGCAAGAAGGTCATCAAAGTCCCTCTGTATAAGGTGCTGGTTGAGGTCACCAACAATTATAATATGTTGACAGTTGTGTTGTAGCAGAAGGGAGTCAATATTTTCCATTAGGAAGTTGATGGGGTCTGTATGTTGCCACTGAGGTCTGTACATTGCGCATGCTAATACAGAGGTACTAGTGTTTATACAGAGCTTGAAGAACATCATTTCAAGATGTGTAGGGGTGGCAACATCAATGTGCTGGGCATGAACACTTTTAGAGAAGCACACAGCAACACCTCCTCCTTGCCCTTGCCTGTCTCTTCTCATCCATGAGGTGTAGCCAGCAATTCTTGCAAAATTTTCTGGAGTCCTGTCATCCAAAAATGTTTCAACAACAGCTATCATGTCGGGACGTCGAGTGTTCACAGAACTATGTGTGAGCTCTCCAACATTAGTAATGAAACCTCTAATGTTGGCCGACAGGATGCTGATAGACTGGCTCCTCATGATGAAGTGGTCAGCTTGAGGTGGTGGGTGTGTAGGGAATGTAAGGTGCCTGCCCTTGAGAGAGGCAGGGTACTGAGGCAGCTGCAGGGATGTAAGTCTGTGGCCTTGTATAAGGCACAATACCACCTGCTGGGCTGGGATAGGAGTAGCTAAGTGGGTGACGTGTGAGAGTGTTCACCAATTCAGAGATCCTGCTGGTTTGTTCTGAGAACAGGTCTCTAAACAGGTGGCCCTGTCTGTCAAGTTCCTTTTTCTTCCGACACTGGTCCTCCTGATGTCCTTTCTTGTAGCAGTAATTACACCTGGTATCTCGCAGGCAGTTGTTGGCAGTGTGCCCCTTCCGGTGACAGCGAGAGCACAGCCTAGGTGCCTGGGAGGGTGGACTAGGATTTGTTGCACCTCCTGTGTTTTGCAGATCTGTCCTCAGATTCTGCCGCTGGAACTGTTAGTGGAGGGTGAGACCGCTGTAGATGTCTTCCTCCTCCACGTCCTCTTCCAACACCTCTGCCCCGTCCTCTACCAGTTCTGACAGATGTGTCCCTGCTGTTCGTACTTTGGCGCGGTAGGTGATCAGGTGCAGTGATAGTTCCCTGATCATTAACTACACCAATCTCTGGTGGAGAAACTCCTGGCTCAGAACTTGCTGATGAAGCTCTGCTACCAGATTCTGGAATAGTGTCGGCAGGTGTGCTGGCAGGTGTAGGATCAGAGATGGTATGTGCACTGTCAAGTGGACTGGCAGTGGCTGAAGCAGAGATGTCAGGTGTAGGAGAATTAACAGATCCAAGGCTTCCCTCGTTGCTGGGAAGAGGATTTGTTTCCTCTGTGGTGGTCAGAGGAATTGTGTTAGAATTCCCAAAGGTAGTGTTTTGAACTCTGTCAGTCTGTGGGACCTTAGCGATGACAGAATTCCACCAGTTATTTACCCCTGAGTTAAGCTCAGTGTGGGACTTCCAGTCTTTGTCAATAGTGTCACCATCAGCTGAGCAGCTTACGTCACTTGATGCAGGCTTGCACTGGCCTTCTACAATAGCTTGTAGGTTATGTAATGATTTGAGGAGCTCATGAAGTGCTTCCCTGTGATGGATTATCTTAGCTGCAACTTTACAACACAGCCCAAGAGGGCAGTCTTGATCTTTGGACAGGAGTCCCTGAGGTAGGACTTCTGAACCTTCCTCCTGTAGCTCCAGGCTTGTATCCACATATACCACAGGATTATGGATATCCTTCAATTTTCTGAAATTTTCAACCTGGCTGCAACAAAATTCTTCTGGAATGCAATCTGTGTGGCAGTAGTTGGAACAAGTAGGTTCCTTACATCTAAGAAGAATTTTGTCCCTTGTGGTATATCCACAAACACTGCAGTAACTACTGGGACAATAGCCAGATAGCGTAGATATTCTTGCTATTTTGCGGTGTGAAGTCATCCCAGAGGAGGCTTGTAGGTTTGCAATGAAGTTCACAGGAGAGAGAGGGTGGGTGGTGGTATCGTGGGTGGGGTGGAGTATCGTGGGTGGGGTGGAGTATCGTGGGTGGGGTGGAGTATCGTGGGTGGGGTTTTTATACAGGGTTTTACAATGTTAAGGTAGGGATCCCTAGCTTTATTTACAAGCTAAGAGCTGTTACCTACATCAGCTCATTTAAATGCATTTTTATTGTTATGAGACGAACAAGTATGAAACAGGATGAAGATGGAGCTGTCTGTGGGCCAGCAGTTTCAGCTCTCTCTCTCTCTCTCTCTCTCTCTCTCTCTCTCTCTCTCTCTCTCTCTCTCTCTCTCTCTCTCTCTCTCTCTCTCTCTCTCTCTCTCTCTCTCTCTGTCTCTGTCTCTGTCTCTCTCTCTCTCTCTCTCTCTCTCTCTCTCTCTCTCTCTCTCTCTCTCTCTCTCTCTCTCTCTCTCTCTCTCTCTCTCTCTCTCTCTCTTTCAGTGCCAGATGGGTTGCAGCTGGTTACCACCGTTCACAAAATCATGGTAAGCTGATATGACAAGCAAATTGGATTCAATAACGTAGTGCTGACAAGCTTAAAGCTTTCACTGCGGAAAGATTTTTTTTTCCTCAAATTTTGCCGACGAAACCTTAAATTTATTGTGCACCATATATCCACTGATCGAATGATGCTGAAAAGGGTTTCCTTTTATTTTTTGAGGGGGGCGGGTGGGGAGTCACCGTACCTCGGTGGGAGATGGACGGTGTGTTGGAAAGAAAATATTCATCCTGTGAATCCATATGTATCCATGTGTATCCATGTCTGTTACAGCATATGGATACACAAAAGAACCAGGAACTGGACCCCAAAAGTTCACTTATCTGCAACAAGCAAATTTAGGAAATTTGCTTAATACATCTGGTATCTTATTTTCATTAATAAGATATCTTGATGCGTCACATAGGTTATTATACTGTTTATCTCTATATTCCTCAATTAGAGGATAATTAAACACGTAGACAGTGTCCACATAGTTCGTATTCAGTCTGATCATCATCTGTGTGTCTGCCAAATTACCAGTCAGTACTTGTAACCAAGCCTGAGCCTGGCCACTACAACACCAGCCAGTACTTGTAACCAAGCCTGAGCCTGGCCACTACAACACCAGCCAGTACTTGTAACCAAGCCTGAGCCTGGCCACTACAACACCAGCCAGTACTTGTAACCAAGCCTGAGCCTGGCCACTACAACACCAGCCAGTACTTGTAACCAAGCCTGAGTCTGGCCACTACAACACCAGCCAGTACTTGTAACCAAGCCTGAGCCTGGCCACTACAACACCAGTCAGTACTTGTAACCAAGCCTGAGCCTGGCCACTACAACACCAGTCAGTACTTGTAACCAAGCCTGAGCCTGGCCACTACAACACCAGTCAGTACTTGTAACCAAGCCTGAGCCTGGCCACTACAACACCAGTCAGTACTTGTAACCAAGCCTGAGCCTGGCCACTACAACACCAGCCAGTACTTGTAACCAAGCCTGAGCCTGGCCACTACAACACCAGCCAGTACTTGTAAACAAGCCTGACCCTGGCCACTACAACACCAGCCAGTACTTGTAACCAAGCCTGAGCCTGGCCACTACAACACCAGCCAGTACTTGTAACCAAGCCTGAGCCTGGCCACTACAACACCAGCCAGTACTTGTAACCAAGCCTGAGCCTGGCCACTACAACACCAGCCAGTACTTGTAAACAAGCCTGAGCCTGGCCACTACAACACCAGCCAGTACTTGTAACCAAGCCTGAGCCTGGCCACTACAACACCAGCCAGTACTTGTAACCAAGCCTGAGCCTGGCCACTACAACACCAGCCAGTACTTGTAACCAAGCCTGAGCCTGGCCACTACAACACCAGCCAGTACTTGTAACCAAGCCTGAGCCTGGCCACTACAACACCAGCCAGTACTTGTAACCAAGCCTGAGCCTGGCCACTACAACACCAGCCAGTACTTGTAACCAAGCCTGAGCCTGGCCACTACAACACCAGCCAGTACGTGTAACCAAGCCTGAGCTGGCCACTACAACACCAGCCAGTACTTGTAACCAAGCCTGAGCCTGGCCACTACAACACCAGCCAGTACTTGTAACCAAGCCTGAGCCTGGCCACTACAACACCAGCCAGTACTTGTAAACAAGCCTGAGCCTGGCCACTACAACACCAGCCAGTACTTGTAACCAAGCCTGAGCCTGGCCACTACAACACCAGCCAATCTGTTCATATTGAAAGTTACTCCATAAACATTCTTATCTGCGTTCATATCATAATAGTAAGAGTGACAGATCTACTCAAACATCTAACTGCATTCCTGTAACATTCACACCCTTTATTTACTTTTCTTCTGGAACTGTCAGGTTGTGTCTTCCTGGAGCTCTACGCAGGCTGAAAGCTTTTCTTAGTTATAACCTGTTTTGATCTTTTGTCTTCTAAAAACAAGGTATAGAGTGAAAAAAATTATATACAGTCATACAGGAAATCAGAGAGAAATATGTTTTATAAATGGGGAGAAGAAGAGGAGAATAGGGAGAAGAATGAGGAAGAGGAGGAGGACTGACTAATGGGAAGGAGAGGGAAGGGAAGGGGAGGGGAGAAAAAGGGAGAGGAGAGGAGATGAACTGCTGACAAAAACAAAATCATGGAACCACGAAACCATTTTGGTAGAAGAGAGATTCTGAGCCGAGTGGAAAAAAAATACATATAAATGAGACAACGAGTTAACTGGGGCGGAAATGTTGCAATAGACAAACAAGAAAAAACCAGAGGTAAAATACGACAATGTGTAAAAAATTCATGTATTTCAGAGCAAGAATGAAGCAACAGAGACTGGCAGAGTAAAAGACATGCGCGAAGGAGTACATAGGGGAAAAAATGAGTACAGACGGGAAAAGTGACTACAGAGGAAAACAGGAAGATTCTTGCTAGAGTGATGCTGGATTACACACTGCAAACCAAGAATTCGTAAAGTGATGACAGGGGCTGTCTAACGACGATAACAGTTTGACAAAGCTTCTGGAGAGCGAAACGTTGCCACAATAAAATGTCACCTTAGTTGCATCTGTGTCCATTTACCTAACAATCCTCGGATAAGAGGAACAAGTATGGCAAGTTCAGTGTGTACTGTCTAAATCGAACCCGGGGAACGAGACACATAAAACAGTGTTCGAAATGTGGTCAACCCTGTGACTGTCTTCGTATGATCACACTTTCACCCATACAACAAGACGCAACATTCTACGGGGCAAAAAAGGCCAGTGAACTAAATGGTAGAGTAAAAGATGACAACCCCAATCCTATTGCAATCACTGAAATCAGGTTGATATGATAGTCTTAATGAGTGGTTACTCTAAGAAGAGGCATGGTGAGAGAGGTAGTGATGTGGCACTGCTGACACCGAAGTTCTAGACAGTAATGTGGCACTACTAACTAGGACAGTTCTAGACAGTAATGTGGCACTACTAACTAGGACAGTTCTAGACAGTAATGTGGCACTACTACTAGGACAGTTCTAGACAGTAATGTGGCACTACTAACTAGGACAGTTCTAGACAGTAATGTGGCACTACTAACTAGG
Source organism: Cherax quadricarinatus (assembly GCF_038502225.1). Classification (NCBI taxonomy): domain Eukaryota; kingdom Metazoa; phylum Arthropoda; class Malacostraca; order Decapoda; family Parastacidae; genus Cherax; species Cherax quadricarinatus. The sequence continues at coordinate 12,907,771 of NC_091362.1, read as the reverse complement.
ACAGTTCTAGACAGTAATGTGGCACTACTAACTAGGACAGTTCTAGACAGTAATGTGGCACTACTAACTAGGACAGTTCTAGACAGTAATGTGGCACTACTAACTAGGACAGTTCTAGACTGTAATGTGGCACTACTAACTAGGACAGTTCTAGACTGTAATGTGGCACTACTACTAGGACAGTTCTAGACAGTAATGTGGCACTACTAACTAGGACAGTTCTAGACTGTAATGTGGCACTACTACTAGGACAGTTCTAGACAGTAATGTGGCACTACTAACTAGGACAGTTCTAGACTGTAATGTGGCACTACTACCAGGACAGTTCTAGACAGTAATGTGACACTACTAACTAGGACAGTTCTAGACAGTAATGTGACACTACAAACTAGGATAGCAGCAGAGTGCTGGTGTTAAAAACGCTGCCACCACCACCACCACCACCATCACCATCATCACCACCACCACCACCATCACCACCACCACCACCACCACCATCACCACCACCACCACCACCACCACTACCACTACCACCAATACCACCACCACCATCACCACCATCACCACCACCACCACCACCACCACCACCACCACCACCACCACCACCACCACTACCACTACCACCAATACCACCACCACCACCACCACCACCACCACCACCACCACCACCACCACCACCACCACCACCACCACCACCACCACCACCATCACCACCACCACCACCACTACCACTACCACCAATACCACCACCACCACCACCACCACCACCACTACCACTACCACCAATACCACCACCACCACCACCACCACCACCACCACCACCACCACCACCACTACCACTACCACCAATACCACCACCACCACCACCACCACCACCACTACCACCACTACCACCACCACCACCAGCATCACCATCACCACCACCACCACCACCACCACTACCACCAATACCACCACCACCAATACCACCATCACTTCCACCAATACCACCACTACCACCTGTACCACCACTTCCACCAATACCACCACTACCACCTGTACCACCACTACCACCAGTACCCCTACCACCAATACCACCACCACCACTTCCACCAATACCAGCACCACCAATACCACCACTACCACCACCACCACTTCCACCACCACCACCACCACCACTACCACCACCACCACTACCACCATCAGGCGCGCCCCAGGATGGCGACCTCAAGTAATTAAAATCACTGTTGAAAGCAGAGGAAAAATTTGCATCAACCATCTGGTCTTCTCCAAACACCTTAAACTTATTAAGTAGCAATAACTACACCCAGAGCTACGACACCCACAACTACGACACCTACAGCTACTACACCCACAGCTACTACACTCACAGCTACTACACTCACAGCTACTACACCCATAGCTACTACACCCACAGCTACTACACCCACAGCTACTACACTCACAGCTACTACACCCACAGCTACTACACTCACAGCTACTACACCCATAGCTACTACACCCACAGCTACTACACCCACAGCTACTACACTCACAGCTACTACACCCACAGCTACGACACCCACAGCTACTACACTCACAGCTACTACACTCACAGCTACTACACCCACAGCTACTACACCCACAGCTACTACACCCACAGCTACTACACCCACAGCTACTAGCTAGCACCCAGCAGAGCTAGGTGTGTTACCGTGATCCGAGGACATACGGTAGTGTGGGCGCCTCTGAACTAATTTCATTCTACTTCCCGTTTGGTGTACGAGCCTCCATCAGCAGTATATATATTATTGTAACCACGAAAGAGTGGTATTTAATGAATAACAACACTGTGACTAGCCGAGGACTCGAACCCATGTCGTTTTGGCCCGCCTCATAGTGAGCGAAAATCACACGACGCTCTAACCCACAGGACCACCAAAACCTACAAGAGCCACGCACCCAGCAGAGCTAGGCGTGTTACCGTGATCCGAGGACATACGGTACGAGTTTTCGGCGCTAGTCGCTGTGTTGTTATTGATTAAATACCATACATATATATATATTTAAAAATCACAAACATGAATACATTAGCACGTCCTCTGAAACTTGACGTGAGCCAAGTATGTAGCAAACATTTGCCCTCTGGATGGCTATGCTGAGGCTCTGAAACATGAAAGTGGCTGCCCTTGGGTCCCTTGTTGCGTCAGTGAGTCTGGAACCCGATTCTTTGAAGAAACGTGTGACATTCTTTGTCCACGATCTCAAGGTCTCTGATTCCAATGGGACAAATTGATATTGATGGCTTATGTCTGTGTACTTGCTGATCTTGTACTACTCCCTGTGATTCGCAGCTCCTTCCTGTTGTCCGACACTGTGACGGATGTAAGTGTCAGCCAGCGTCGACACTCAGGTATAGTCCCATGCTAAAAGTTTGCCATTCTTCCAAGGATAGATGGTGATCCCACTGGGGCGGTTTGCAGGATTGTGAGTATTGTTGGCTGCTCGGGATGGGGGCTCTCTCTCTCCCTCTCTCGGCTGGGCATCCAGCTGCAGCAAGGCTCCTCTTTATGATGTCGTTGACTTCATTGTCTCTTGCTTGCCAGCCCTTGGTTTTGGAGCAGTTAAGACCATGTAGACCATATTGGTCGGCTTGCGCATCACCGCAAATAAAAGTATATTGTGTGTGGATAGGAGAGGTGCGGCGGAGAGCCACGACAGTAAGGACGGTCTGTAGGTCCTGGTTTCTTCCCATAATTTCTTGTACAAAGATTCCTTCTCACCTGAGACGCACATCTTTCGTCGTTCCATTTTTTTAATTTCTCCTCTCGCTCATTCCCTCTTTCTTTCACCCTTCCATCTGTATTTCCCTCTCCAACCCCATCATCCGTTACTCTTTTCTCTCTTACACTCTCTATCCACCTTTCTCCCACACCCTCCCACCCTCTCTATCTCTTCTCCCTCAATCCATCTCCTTCCTCACTCCTCCCTCATAAGTGGGGACGGGCTGCTCCCTCACACTCAGCAAGCCAGGTTACATTCTCTTTCTCCTCCTCTCTCCTTCCTCACTCCCTCCTCACTCCCTCTCTGCTACATCCTTGTACTCAACTGTCA
>NC_091362.1:12890414-12900414 GCF_038502225.1 Cherax quadricarinatus | reverse complement strand
CTTGTCGGTATTATATACCATTCGTACACAACTTGTCAGACACTGCAACATCATGGAATCTTAATTCTGAGGACACGTACATAACCTTCACAACTACTACAACTAACCCATCTCTTTGGGAAGGACCTACTTCCACTGGGGAATCCCGCCCACCAGTGAATTTGCCCTCGTCTGCTTCACCTGACGTTACTATATAAGCGCCAGGATTCTTTCTTCTGCTTCAGAATCTCCACGACTATGGTGCTGTTCGCACCTACTCCTAGGTTGAGGGACTGATTACCTCATCTTCTGTACATAGTTCTACTGTCTTCAAGTTATGTCCTAGAATTTGTATTGATAAAGCCACTGGATGGCGAAACGTCTACAATAAAGATACCCAGATGTTGCACATGTGTCTTACTCTCATCAATCTGGAGAGTAATGTCGTGGAGGCAGGATCCATACATAGCTTTAAGAAGAGGTACGATAAAGCTCTTGGAGCAGGGAAAGAGTGGACATAGTAGCAACCAGCGATGAGGCAGGGCCAAGAGTTGTGATTCGACCTCTGCAACCACAAACAGGCTAGCGCAACACACACACACACACAAACACACACACACACACACACACACACACACACACACACACACACAGTAGAGGTACGATAAAACTCTTGCAGGAGGGAGAGAGTGGACCCAGTAGCGACTAGAGAAGAGGCGGAGCCAGAAGCTGTGATTCAACCACAAACAGGCGAGTACACACACACATACACACAGTGAGTGTGTATGTGTGATCTCGTAGCTTTAAGTCTCATTTTTCAAGTGGGAATAATGGAGGCGAGGAACGCAGCAGTAGGGAGAGAACCAAATCAGAATACATGTGTGGATGAGAGAGCAGTTGCAGTCGAGGGGGAAGACGAAGTGAGAGGAAACAATGACGCAGAATGCAGTGTTGGAATGTGCTAAGAAATGAAAGACAAATTTATAGCCAAAATAAGAGAAGACGAAACTGTTTTAACCCCGGATGGAAAGAGGTGCAAACGAGAATAACCAGAACCTGATAAATATACGGGAATGAGAAGACGGAAGACAACAGAGAAGTAGACAGAAGAGTCAACAATTAATGTGTAAGGGAGTATGAAAAGGTGGGAAAAAAAGAAATGGAGAAACTATTTTAACCACAGTTGGAAAAATGTAAAGATAAGACCTCAACGCCTGAAAAATATACAGAAATCAGAAGAGAGAAGACAACAGAGCAGACGGGTTGACAACATAGCAGACAGGTTGACAACAGAGCAGACGGGTTGACAACATAGCAGACAGGTTGACAACAGAGCAGACGGGTTGACAATAGAGCAGACGGGTTGACAACAGAGCAGACGGGTTGACAACAGAGCAGACGGGTTGACAACAGAGCAGACGGGTTGACAACAGAGCAGACGGGTTGACAACAGAGCAGACAGGTTGACAATAGAGCAGACGGGTTGACAACAGAGAAGACGGGTTGTCAACAGAGCAGACGGGTTGACAACAGAATAGATGGATTGAGAACAGAGTAGACGAATTGACAACAAAGTAGACGGGTTGACAAGAGAGCAGACGGAATGACGACAGAGTAGACGGGTTGACAACAAATTGGGCGGGTTGACAACAGAGTAGACGGGTTGACAGCAAAGTAGACGGATTTACAGTAGAGTAGACGGGTTGACAACGGAGTAGACCAGATGGAAGATGACGATATTAATCTTATGTTTACATGAAGCGTTAAATCAGCGTGGATCATCCATGAGTAGTGCAGCTTCGATCCTCCGTTCACTAACAGACAACTCTCGCTACCATTGCTTCCCGTCGGGTTAAGTTTAGGTTAGGTTAGGTTAGGTTAGGTAAGGTTCGTCAGGAAACAGGACAAATGTTTCCTGACGCGGGTCTTAGTCATATGATGACTCACAGCTGGAGCTTTTGGTCTTCTGACCGAGGTCTTCTTCATCCCTGTGTCAGGGGATGACCTTCCCTGGGACAGTTATACCCCCTGTGAATCTCTCCTTCCCCGGGTGTCTGGAGGTGCTAACCCTTCAAAAGCAGATCACCCTGGGAAAACCAAGGTTCCAACAGTGCCGTTTATTACTGTTGAAAGAGCAATGAGACTGCAGCTGCAAGACGTTGATTTTTATAGCGTAGGAATTATTACTCTTATTTTTCCATATAGCTGTGAAGGCAGTGAGGAGAAACACTAAGAATGTCCTGCAGAGAAAAAATCCATGTGGGTCTTACAGTTAGAGAATATTTGTATCCCTCATACGTCTCATAGTTACCTCTCTCACACTCACCTCTCACACACACCTTTCTCACACACACCTCACACACTCACCTATCACACACACACACACAAGATAACAGAAGTAAGACACGAGAGAGTGGGGTGGGTTGATTGCATTTTCATGGACTGCAAGAAGGCCTTCGACACAGTTCCTCACAAGAGATTAGTGCAGAAGCTGAAGGATCAGGTGCGTATAACAGGAAGGGCACTGCAATGGATCAGAGAATACCTGACAGGGAGGCAACATCGAGTCATGGTACATGATGAGGTATCACAGTGGGCACCTCTGACGAGCGGGGTCCCACAGGTCCTAGGACCAGTGCTATTTTTGGTGTATGTGAATGACATGACGGAAGAAATAGACTCAGAAGTGTCCCTGTTCGCAGATGATGTGAAGTTAATAAGGAGAATTAAATCAGATGAGGCTCAGGCAGGACTACAAAGAGACCTGGACAGGCTGGACGCGTGATCCAGCAACTGGATCCTCGAATTTAACACCGCCAAATGCAAAGTCATGAAGATCGGGGAAGGGCAAAGAAGACCACAGACAGTATAGGCTTGGTGGCCAAAGACTGCAAACCTCACTCAAGAAGAAAGATCTTGGGGTGAGCATAATTCCGAGCACGTCTCTGGAAGCACACATCAAGCAAATAACTGCTGCAGCATATGGACGCCAGGCAAACCTGAGAATAGAGTTCCGATACCTCAGTAACGAATCGTTCAAGACTCTGTACACCGTGTACGTCAGGCCCATACTGGAGTATGCATCACCAGTTTGGAACCCACACCTGGTTAAGCACGTCAAGAAATTAGAGAAAGTGCAAAGGTTTGCAACAAGGCTAGTTGCAGAGCTAAGGGAATGTCCTATGAAGAAAGGTTAACGGAAATTGGCTTAACGAAACTGGAGGACGGGAGGGTTTGGGGAGACCTGATAACGACATACAAAATACTGCGAGGAACAGGTAAGGTGGGCAGAGACTGGATGTACCAGAGAGGGGACACAGAAACAAAGGGTTACAATTGGAAGTTGAAGATGTTAAGAAGTATTTCTTCAGTCACAGAGGTGTCAGGAAGTGGAATAGTCTGGCAAGTGATGTAGTGGAGGCAGAAACCATACATAGTTTCAAGAAGAGGTATGATAAAGCTCATGGAGCAGGGAAAGAGAGAACCTAGCAGCGATAAGTGAAGAGGCTGGGCCAGGAGCTGAGTCTCGACCCCTGTAACCACAATTAGGTGAGTATAGTTAGGTGAGTACACACACACACACACTCGCAGTGACGCTGTAAACTCTTCCAGAGTGAAGGTACTCGGAATCCCTTCTATATACAGCTGCTGTGTCGTCACAGACTGAGTGCTATCATGGAGGCAGCTGCTGTGATGGAGGCAGCTGCTGTGATGGAGGCAGCTGCCCTGATGGAGGCAGCTGCCTTGATAGAGGCAGCTGCTATGATGGAGGCAGCTGCCTAGAAGGAGGCAGCTGCCTTGATGGAGGCAGCTGCCCTGATGGAGGCAGCTGCCCTGATGGAGGCAGCTGCCCTGATGGAGGCAGCTGCCCTGATGGAGGCAGCTGCCTTGATAGAGGTAGCTGCTATGATGGAGGCAGCTGCCTAGAAGGAGGCAGCTGCCTTGATGGAGGCAGCTGCCCTGATGGAGGCAGCTGCCCTGATGGAGGCAGCTGCCCTGATGGAGGCAGCTGCCCTGATGGAGGCAGCTGCCCTGATGGAGGCAGCTGTCCTGATGGAGGCAGCTGCCCTGATGGAGGCAGCTGCCCTGATGGAGGCAGCTGCCCTGATGGAGGCAGCTGCCCTGATGGAGGCAGCTGCCCTGATGGAGGCAGCTGCCCTGATGGAGGCAGCTGCCCTGATGGAGGCAGCTGCCGAGACTAATTATTTATGCTCAGTGGCGTCGCCATTCTTAGCCTCACTGAGACGAGGCGTTCAACTGTATATTCTTAGAGTTGAAGGTGCAGCAGCTGGTGCTGGGGTGTTGATGGTGCAGCAGCTGGTGCTGGGGTGTTGATGGCGCAGCAGCTGGTGCTGGGGGCGTTGATGGTGCAGCAGCTGGTGCTGGGGTGTTGATGGTGCAGCAGCTAGTGCTGGAGGCGTTGATGGTGCAGCAGCTGGTGCTGGGGGTGGTGACGGTGCAGCAGCTGGTGCGGGGGGTGTTGTAGTGCATCAGCTGGTGCTGGGGGCGTTGATGGTGCAGCAGATGGTGCTGGGGGTGTTGATAGTGCAGCATCTGGTACTGGGGGCGTTGATGGCGCAACAGTTGGTGGTGGTGGGGTGTTGATGGTGCAGCAGCTGGTGCTGGGGGTGTTGATGGTGCAGCAGCTGGTGCTGGAAGTGTTGACGGGGCAGCAGCTGGTGCTTGGGGTGTTGTTGGTGCAGCAGCTGGTGCTGGAGGTTTTGAGGGGGAAGCAGCTGGTGCTGGGGGCGTTGACGGTGCAGCAGCTGGTGCTGGAGGTATTGAGGGGGAAGCAGCTGGTGCTGGGGTTGTTGATGGTGCAGCAACTGGTGTTTGGGGTGTTGATGGTGCAGCAGCTGGTACTGGAGGTGTTGAGGGGGAAGCAGCTGGTGTTGGAGTTGTTGATGGTGCAGCAGCTGGTGCTGGGAGTGTTGATGGTACAGCAGCTGGTGCTGGGGGCGTTGACGGTGTAGCAGCTGGTTTTGGGGGCGTTGACGGTGCAGCAGCTGGTGCTGGGAGTGTTGATGGAACAGCAGCTAGTGCTGGGGTACCAGCTAACCTCGAGGTTGGTGACCGTGCCCCTTTTCAGCTGGTACTCCAGCTGGTCTCTGGGACAGCTGGTAGTTCCTACACTCGAGTGAGAACCTGAACAATTTTTACAATTCCAAAGTTAGTAAACAAGTTAGACACATGTGCAACACCTGGGTATCTTTACTGAGGAAATGTTTCGCCACACAGCGGCATCATCAGTCCATACAAAGAAGAATGGTGAAGATCAGATGGAATTTGAGGTAATCAGTCCCTTAGCCTGGACTCGATGTAATCAATCCATCAATCTTGAAATGATTGAGGGACTGATTACTTCAAACTCCTTCTGATCTTCACCATTCTTTTTTGTGTAGGACTGATGAATCCACTGTGTGGCGAAACGTTTCCTCAATAAAGATGCCAAGTGTTGCACATGTATATAATTTATCTACTGTTTGCTTCACTGTTTTGGTATATCCACCGTTCAGAGGGAGATATCCTCAAGTAACTTTTGGTATATCCACCGTACAGAGGGAGATATCCACAAGTAACTTTTGGTATATCCACCGTTCAGAGGGAGATATCCTCAAGTAACTTTGTGCACCGAGGAGAAGAGTCTCATCCTGAGTCATGTTCCTCAGCGCCTCCTGTCGTTGTTTGTCTCGTGTCTTCCTAGACCACTTATCCTGCTACAACAAATGCTTTTCTTCGTTTTCTTTCCTCTCTTTGCCTTTATTTCCTCCCTGGCGTCTTACTCCCCTCCCTCCCTCTCTCCCTCACACTCATTTCCTTCACTGCTCTATTATTCCGCCCCTCGCATTATCTTTCATTCCTGCTAATCCATTTATTCTTCATTTCTCAACATGTCTTGTTTCTTTTCGTTTGAGACTTCGAGGAATTGCTCTGTCGCATTATTTCTCCCGTCGTGGGTTGATGAAGCGTGTGTGACAGCCTCCGCTACCTGCTCCTGCAGGCGCTGCAGAAGCTTCATTATCATATTTATCTGCTGCAGGAGGAGGTGTGCAAGACAGAGGCAGATACGACGAGAGGTGAGATGCTGGTAAGAGGTGAGGACACTGCAGGAGGCTGCTGCTGGAGGTTCTTACATTAACCCCGATGAGTTAACTTAGTGATAGTGGTAAACACATCGAAAAGTTTACCTGGTGTACATTCCAGATTCGTAGGTGTTTGAGTTGCGAATAGGACACTTACTGACTTTTCAGGACATACGTTGAAGGACACGTTTCGCCACGAGGGATTTCTTTGGTCCTTTTAGATAAATACTCTTGAGTGTACACCAGAGTTCTCATCCACAGCTCGTCGGAATCACCTCACCAGTTACTAGCCTCGTTGACGAGAGGCCAAGCCTTGATTAGCGAACAGGGGATCGAGTCTGAATGAGCCATGTGGGTTTAGCTATTCACCAAACACAATGTTCCCGCCGAGGTACCGTTGACTTTTAGCCTTTACGAATAAGTTTGTCCCGTCAGCAACAATTATAACTTTCACGAGGAGCATGAAAAAAATTCTCCGCGTCTGTTGCGCCTCGTCACCGGGTTTTTAATATAGTTTTTGATTACTGGCACTGATGAATATGGCCACTAAAGTAACATCTTCGGATGCACAAAATCAGTGAGAATGATTGCGTGTCACTCTGACCACCATAATATGGACCAGTAGGTCTTCCAGAGTGCCACACTCTCCTTAGTCTCGTAACCCAGCACAAATATTTATGTACATTCCTCATGAATGGAGAATGAAGTCACGGTGGCAGACAGGAATAAGAGCTGACGACCTGGGTAGAGCTGGCGACCTTGTTAGTGCTGGCGACCTCGCTAATGTTGATGACCTTGCTAGAGCTGGCGACCTTGTTAGTGCTGGCGACCTCGCTAATGTTGATGACCTTGCTAGAGCTGACGACCTTGGTAATGCTGACGACCTCGCTAATGCTGACGACCTTGCTAGAGCTGACGACGTTTTGCATTTGAAACTGCCCTGCTGGCGAAACATCTCAACAAAATTCCTCTCCACCACTGCAAGTTGCATCTGCACTCGTCGACTTTGCGCACTTTGTCTAAACTGATCAAGTTACGAACTTGCCTAGAAGGAGACTGTTCGGTTTAATTGATTTACTCTCCCCATGTGGCTGAATTGCACTTATGATGCTATGTGGTTGGATCCTTATGATGTTATGTGTGGCTCTGCGTGGCACTGTCTGGACCAGTTGGTGTGCTGGCACTCTTCATCAAGTGCCGGGGGATCCGAGCCTGGCACTGGCCTTCTTCCACGCAGCATCGTAAAGAGGGTGAACAGTGTAGTAATCTAGTAGACCAAATTATGCAGTGGTGACATCAGGACGTCAGTCCCACAGCAACTACAGTGACACCAAGGAGTAAGTCCCACAGCAGTGATACCAAGGAATCACTCCCACAGCAAGAGCAGCGACATAAAGAGTCTTTTTCATAGTTCCTACACTCTACCTCTGGGATTAGTTTTGTTACAATTTTGCGCAATTTTTCAAGTTTCCTGACGCCCTTGATTAGGTGTGGGTTCCATGCTGGTGCTGCATACTCCAAGATGGTTCTGACATATGTCGTACATGGTTCCGTGAATGACTTTGTCGAGATTCTTATAAGCTAATCTTAGATTAGCCAAGAACATATGCTGTAGAGGTTACCCAGTTGATGTATTCCTCAGGTGATATACTCGGTACTACGCTCACCCCGAGATCCCTCTCCTTGAGCGAGGTTTGCGGCCTTTGTCCTTAGAGTCTGTACTCTGTTTCTGGTCTTCCTAGCCCTTTCCAAAGTGTCGTAATCAAGATGAAGAATTAGATACCCGGATGTGCAAAATCTGGGTATCTTAATTTATAGACGTTTCGCCATCCAGTGGCTTTATCAATACAAATTCAAGGACATGATAGGAAGACAGTAAAACTACGTACAAAAGACGAGGTAATCAGTCCCTCAGCCTTGGAGATGGTGAAGATCACCGTAGTCTTGAAGACTGTGAATCACAGACAGGATGACTGGAGCGTATATATACTGGCGTCAGGAATCACTTGACAGATTAAGCTTGAAGCTCAACCAGGTCTGGCAGTAGTCTCTTCGTGTCCTCTTTCTCATTACTCTCACGTCATCAGACTTCGTCTCTACCAGCAGAAACAATATTTCACTACCGATCCTTATGGAAGCCCGTTTGTCACACTTGCCCATTCTGACACCTCCTTTAGATAATTACTCTATTTCCTTCCTGGACGGTATTCCTTGATTTTTACTGTAGAGCTTTGCCAGTTATTCCAGCCTCGTCCTCTAGCTTTTATTAAAGTCTGTCCTACAGTACTGTGCCAAACTTTTTCCAGTCCAGCAATGCGCCGTCCACCTAACTCTCTCTCTCTCTCTCTCTCTCTCTCTCTCTCTCTCTCTCTCTCTCTCTCTCTCTCTCTCTCTCTCTCTCTCTCTCTCTCTCTCTCTCTCTCTCTCTCTCTCTCTCTCTCTCTCTCTCTCTCTCTCTTCACTTCTGTTACCTATTCACTAATTCTAGCAAGTCTGTGAGATTGAATTTAATAAAATAACAACAGTGGAGCACTGCAGTAGGTCTACTGGCCCAAGCTAGGCAAGTCTAACTCTCACACTGGTCCAACCTATATTACAAGCTACCCAAAGTTCTACCTTCACTTACCCTAATTGAAAATTTGTTCCACTCATCTAAAACTCAATTACAAACCAGTGTTTCCCTATAGCTTCTAAATCTATTTTTGTTTGCCTGGAAGTCACTGTTGTGAGTCTTGTCTCGATTAGATATTTTTAGCATGCTAATTTTATCCCCTTTGTATATTTTTATTTTCCGTGTGTACTCTTTAGTCATGTCTCTCTTTAGTCTAATTCTTTCCAGAGAGTCTACTTGGAGGGTATTCCGGGGGTCAACGCCCCCGCGTCCCGGTCTACGACCAGGCCTCCCGGTGGATCAGGGTCTGATCAACCAGGATGTTACTGCTGGCAGCACGTAGTCCAACGTACGAAAAGTGAAGGTCACTGTCTTCAGAATATTCTTCTTCGTATATTTTCCAGGGTATTTATGCTCCATTCTGTAATATGGCGACCAGAATCGAACAGATATAATCTAAGTGCTACTTTACCAAGGATATATAACAGTTGGGTGTCTTTATTGATGAAATGTTTCACCTACACAGTAGGCTTCTTCAGTCAGATACAAAGGGAGCAGTAGAAAATAAATGAAGATGATGTAATCAGTCCATCAACCCTGGAAAAAAGTATTTGAGGTGGTCAGTCCCTCAGCCTGGAGAAGAGTTCAGCTCCATGGTCTGGAACAAGGTGGTCAGTCTCTCAGCCTGTAGAAGAGTTCAGCTACATGGTCTGGAAGAAGGTGGTCAGTCCCTCAGCCTTGAGAAGAGTTCAGCTACATGGTCTGGAACAAGGTGGTCAGTCTCTCAGCCTGGAGAAGAGTTCAGCTACATGGTCTGGAAGAAGGTGGTCAGTCCCTCAGCCTTGAGAAGAGTTCAGCTACATGGTCTGGAACAAGGTGGTCAGTCCCTCAGTCTGGAGAAGAGTTCAACTACATGGTCTGGAACAAGGTGGTCAATCCCTCAGTCTGGAGAAGAGTTCAGCTACATGGTCTGGAACAAAGTGGCCAGTCCCTCAGCCTGGAGAAGAGTTCAGCTTCATGGGTTGGAACGACATGAAGCTGAGCGTGAGAACGACGTCTTAAGACTCCGTTCGCATGCTTCAGTTTCCTTCTTCAACATTGTCACTTGCGCCACTTTCCCTGGCTGACACTTGCCCTGACTGACACTTGCCCTGGCAGACACTTGCCCTGACTGACACTTGCCCTGGCTGACGCTTGCCCTGGATGGCACTTTCCCTGGCTGACACTTGCCCTGGGTGACACTTGCCCAGGCAGACACTTGCCCAGGCAGACACTTGCCCAGGCAGACACTTGCCCAGGCAGACACTTGCCCAGGCAGACACTTGCC